>NC_084922.1:20328625-20654751 GCF_958298935.1 Phragmites australis | reverse complement strand
GAACAATGAGATGCACCATCATATCAAAAAATGATGGAGGGGACAACATCTCAAGCTAGGATAAAGTCTCGACCACGTCTTCTTGCAGCTTATCTAGCTTGGTCAGATCGATGGCCTTCTGTGATATCGCGTTGAAGAACGAACACAGCTTTATGATTGGGTTTCAGTCCTTACAACTGAATACCTCTAATTGCAATTGAAAGAATTTATGTCATCATCACATGACAATCATGAGACTTCGTGCCAGTTAATTTCAAAATCTTTCATGTTTACTAGTCTCTTTATATTGGCAAAGTAACCCGATGGAACTTTGATTCCATGCAAGCACTTGCTCATTGCAATTTTGTCTGCCTTACTCATACTATAGCTAGCGGGACCAAGATATTTGTCACCTTCTTCCATATCTTTGGGATGTAGATCCTATTTGAGTTTCAAACATTTCAGGTCCTTCTGTACTTGGAGTGTATTCTTTGTTTTACCAGGTATATCTAGTAACGTACCAATCAAGCTATCACACACGTTCTTCTCAATGTGCATGATATCGATTGTGTGTTGAACCACCAAATCCGACCAATAAGCTAAGTCATAACAAATAGATTTGTTTTTGAACATAGGAGCTCTAAGATTAGATTTCGGAACCAGTGTACTCCCGTGTCCCTTTCCAAGGATAACCCTGAGTCCCTTTACCATGTCATATACTTGTCTCCCAGTGCGATGCTTAGGAGGTGATCGAGTCTCAACTTTCCCATCAAAAGCTCTCCTGTTGTTGCGATACAGGTGATTCTTGCGAAGAAATTTACGATGACCTAGGTACACTATTCTTCAACCACAAGCTCTCTGTTTCATCTAAACAATGCACGCATGCACAGTAGGCTTTGACAGTCTGGCCCGATAGGTTGCCAAGGGCTGGCCAATCTTGTATTGTGACGAACAACATTGTGCGTAGGGTGAAGTTATCTCATTTTTATGCATCCCATGCCTGCACACCATCGTTCCACAGTATTACAAGATCTTCCATTAATGATTTTAGGTATCGATATCGTTGCCAGGTTGCTTCGGCCTTGGTATTAGTTCCGCTTCATACACAACCAAGGATGAAGGTTGAAGATACATAGAGTCACAAGTCAAGTGCTATGACTACTGCTCATGTGGCCGAATGGATTCATCCGATCCGTACTCAACACAAATCTTATATTCCTCACATCTTCTGCAAAGGGCTCCTTGTATTTCCTAACGATGTTTCTCCACTGCGTAGAATCAGTGGGGTGTCTCAGCATTCCATCATCCTTGCGCTCCTCGGCGTACCACCGCATTAGTTCGGTATGCCTTTTGTTCGCAAATAAACGCTCCAAACGGGGGCCTATAGGAAAATACCACATCACCTTGATGGAAGGCCTTTTATTCTTTCCTTCACTATCGATATCATCACGGTCACGCTTGTACAGTGATGCACCAAAGACGAGAGACACTTCCAAGTCTGCATGCTCTCTGCGATACAACATACAATCGTTTGGACATGCATGTATTTTCTGCACTTCCAACCCCAATGAGCATACAACCTGCTTGGCCTGGTGCGTGTTTTGTGGCAGCACATTTCACTTTGGAAGCAATTTCTGCAAGATCATTAACAACTCTGTGAAGCATGTATAAGACCACCCATTGCTTGCCTTCAATTGTAGCAGTGAAAGCACGGTACACAACTTTGTGTGCTCCTTCTCACAGCCCGGGAATAACGGTGTTTTAGAGTCCTCTACCATACGCTGGAACTTTTGAAACTCTCTTTTATTGGTGAAGTTCCCCTCCCCATCGCACAACATCTGCTCCAGATCATTGGCGTCGGCATCAGCTAACATCTCTTCTAGATCATCATCGACCAACGTATCTCCGGCAGGCGGCATATCAGTGTATTCATCAGCCGGTATATCGGTGCACAAGTCTTCGTCTTGTCTGCCAATGTATCGCCCTTCCTGTACGATTGCAACTTCAACATACTCGGTCCAACGAGTATAACCAGGCATAAAGTCTCTTGGCGTCAAGTGGGAATGTATCTACTGGATAGTGGAAAACCTCTTCTTTTTCTCGTCATCTCCTACCGGCAATTGGCCCGGGTTAGAGGAGCCGCCTTTTGTATTTTTTCGCGTACGCTTCCGATGATTATTTGTTGGTGCCATCCCTAGAAATTTTCTTTATTATTCAACCCTTTTGTAGAACTAATTAAGTAAAAATAAAAAATAAATACACTCATACATAAAGTTTATATATTGGAGCTTGCTAATTAAATAAAATATAAAAAATATAATTGGATCTTGCTACATACCTAAATATCATGGAGAAATTTTCTAATTCATTAAAAATCAAAATAAATATACTCATACCTAAAGTTTTCAGATAGGAGCATGCTAATTAATTAAAATATAAAAATATAATTGGAGCTTGCAACATACCTAAATATCATGGCTAATTTTTCTAATTCATTATAAATCAAAAATAAATATGCTCATACCTAAAGTTTCTAGATTGAAGCTTACTAGATTGATTAAAATATAATTGAAGCTTGCTATATATCTTAATTTTATGGCTAATTTTTCTAATTCATTAAAAATAAAAAATAAATATGCTCAAACCTATAGCTAATATAAAATCAATAATAAAGACACTTTCCACCATAAGCTACTAATTGAAGCTTCCGTATAATAAATGAGATATACTTGCATCTACATTGTCTTAAAACATCATGGCCATAGGTGCATCTCCATCATTTCAAAATCTAGAGCAATTTAGTAAATAAAATTCAACTAGAAATGGATTGGAGATGAAGTTACATACCTTGGAACACCTAGGGCATGATGATTCCTCAAAATTTTGAAGCCACTAAGAACTTGGTGACCAAAAATGGCCGCCACCGAGCAAACAGAGCTCCTCTCTGTTGTGTGCTCGGGCTTGAGGAATGAGAGGGTGACTTCTATATTGTCAAGACATCACTGTTGGCTCATATAACAAGCCGGAAGTGATGCCCTGCTATCACTGCCGGTCGGTGGATTAAACCGGCAGTGAAGATGGAGCAGGGCATCACTGCCGGCTCAAGCCAACAGCCGGCAGTGATGCCCTTATCGTTACCGGTTCGTAGCCATGATGACTTTATTTTCCCCCGCGGCTTATGAACCGGCAATAATTTTCTATCACTGCTGGCCCATTAAGAACCGACAATGATAGGCCGGTATATATAGGGGATTATGTAGTAATGTGATATATGGCCGAACGAGATTTGTGCTTACATCATATTTCTTGATCATCCTAGGGCGGAACCTTGCTGGTCAGCTTACGTTCTGTAGATCTGGAGAGAAAGCCAAGCATCTGCTGATGGAACCTTGCTTGGTTCTAGCGCCCTTAGGAGTATTTTCCCAGGCAGAGATTGGTCTCGATTTGATCGATGTTGGGACATTTCCCGTTTAGATCGAGGGGGGAGGGGGATAGAACAAGCTTCTTCAGAAGCCCCGAGCGTCTTTGCCGATTGTTGATAAATTAACGCAAGTCATTGATTGGATGACCTTTGACCGGTGAGGTACAACAGCGATTGTTTGCCTAATTATCATCCTGGGAAGTCCTGTTCCTAAGATTACATCTCTCTGGGTCAGATTCATCTCGTGATGCAGGATTGCCTAGCCTCCCCCGATTAACATTGTTTCAGTCCAGGGCTAGATGAGAGTTTTTGGCCTGGAGCATGATCTCCTTTGTCAAGTCGATCATTGAGTTTACCTAATCCATACCAGTTGAGGTAGTCAGATCTGTAGTTAGTGGGCGCATGAAGGTCTCTTGTAGAAGGAGGATCCTCTTTGCAATCACAGATTTAAAACAGTCAGCCCCCTGTTGATGATCAGGAGACCGTATGACTGGGGCCCCGATAAGGGCCTGTCGGTGTATTAGGAACCAGGGGTCCCTGAATCCCGAGACCGGGCCGGCCATCCGCCACATGTCACCATCCCGCGAGGTTCACCCTGCAGGATAAGAAAAAACTAAGTCCCGGGGGAAGGTGCTCGGGGCCGTAGCCTCTAGGTTCCCGAGCACCCAGTTCCCCGATGATCCGCAGAGTCCAAGTACCGGGAAGGAAGTGCTCGGGAGGTTTCTCACTTATCCCCGAGTACTGTAGTCCCCCGATGATCCAAACACCGAAGTGCTCGGGAGAGAGTGCTCGGGGCTGCACTTGGCAGCCCCCGAGGACTCGGTTCCCCGAAGGTCTCACCCAAGTACTCGGGAGAGAGTGCTCGGGGCTGCACGTGGCAGCCCCCGAGGACTCGGTTCCCCGAAGGTCCCACCGAAGTGCTCGGGAGAGAGTGCTCGGGGCTGCACGTGGCAGCCCCCGAGGACTCAGTTCCCCGAAGGTCTCACCCATGTGCTCGGGAGAGAGTGCTCGGGGCTGCACGTGGCAGCCCCCGAGGACTCGGTTCCCCGAAGGTCCCACCGAAGTGCTCGGGAGAGAGTGCTCGGGGCTGCACGTGGCAGCCCCCGAGGACTCGGTTCCCCGAAGGTCTCACCGAAGTGCTCGGGAGAGAGTGCTCGGGGCTGCACGTGGCAGCACCCGAGGACTCGGTTCCCCGAAGGTCTCACCGAAGTGCTCGGGAGAGAGTGCTCGGGGCTGCACGTGGCAGCCCCCGAGGACTCGGTTCCCCGAAGGTCTCACCGAAGTGCTCGGGAGAGGGGGCTCGGGGCTGCACGTGGCAGCCCCCGAGGACTCGGTTCCCCGAAGGTTCACGCAAGATCGTCCGACGACCCGAAGGGTCCCATCGTCGGGGTGTCAGCCAGTCAAAGGCCCAATACCGCATTTAATAGGCACGCGCGGCCTGACATCCTGACATTCTCAGCTGCCCACGCCCCAGTGTCAGACCCTGCCCTGCACTGGCAGGGGGGCGTGGGTCCATTAAATGCACGGGTCCCGTCCCGTTTCATCCGGGTGCCTCGGGATAACGTTGCCAGAATCGAAGCGCTCCGCCTGCCACCCTGCCCTTGCAGAAGAACAAGACAGGGTGGGCGCACCGGGCACCTCTGAGGCTGCCCGGTGGGCCCCCTTAATGGCGCCCGAGGGCATCCACAGTGGCGGGTGGTCGGATGCGCGCCGCATTTTTCCACAGCCCCTGTCACTTCGCCAAGACGGAATGATGACGCCTTTCTCCGTGGCACCTTGGCACTGGCACCCCCTCTTTCCCATTCAGGATATGTCGAGGTCGGTGCGCCTATAAAAGGAAAAGATGGAGAACACGTAAAAAGGGAGACCGTAAGAAGAAAAAGAAAGAGGACGCAGACGCTCGAACCAGCTCAAGCCAAGCTAGAACACGAGAGCCTCAAGCTCTCAGTAAGTGGCTCTCTCTTGTAACCAGATACATCCTTGAAGAATTCCCTTCAAGGATAGATATAGCACTCACACAGGAGTTGGGTGTTACGCCCCCGTGCGGCCTGAACCTGTCTAAACCCCGGTGCACCCATCTTTCTCGCACTAGGACGATCATCTCCCACCAGCCACTGCATTTATTTCCGTTTCCCGCTTATTTCCCAAAACAAGCTCGTTCAGGATCATCCCCCCGGCCGAATCTCTAAAAAGGGGTCTCTCGGGATCCCTGCGATAGGAGTTCACCCTCCGACAACTGGCGCGCAAGGTAGGGGGGAATATCCCTGGATTGTTTGTTTCGCTTTTTTTCCCACAGGAAAAGATGGCAGGTGGGCATCGCCTCCAGCGTTCCGGCTCCACTTCCAGTGACGGGGCGCTGCCCGACGCCAGAGGAGGCCCAGTCGCTGCTGCGTACCAGCAACAACCACCATCCACGTGCGCGCTTTTTCCAGCTCAAGGGGATCAAGGCGTTGGGCCCATCAGGGCCGCCGCCGCCGTTGCCGACGCACTTTCCGACCCCCAGCAGGTGGTCGGGACCCCGGCCGCCCGGTCCGCCTGTGGACCGCGTCGGGTGCCACCACGACGCGGGCTCGCTTTCAGCGAGGCTAGCCCAGGGAGCGCGCTGTTTGCAGCACATGCTCTCCTTAGGCACCCGCCCGTTCAGGCCACGCCGAACACTCCGGAAGGCCGGTGGATACAAGATGTCGTCGCTTTGGTCGGCACTGCTCGTCGCCAGGTGCAGGCCGGGAGTCCTCGCACCACTTCCCGGCATGGTGCCGCCAGAGCCGGCTCCTCAACAGGCAACACCCGCACGGGCCGAGGGGTCTCCAGGCGGAGTGCCGTCCCCCTGGTCGCATCTGAAGCCCAGGACCTTCGTTTGCGCCTTGACGAGCGGAGGGGCCACGAGGATGCCCGAGTTACTCTCGAGCGTCAGCGGGAGACCCGGCAGGGGGTCGGGGCAGAGGACCAGGCTTCCTCTCTCCCGGCCCACGGCCACCGGGGATCCCCGGCTCGCCGCCACTCGCCACCGAGGACCCCCGCTCGCGCTGCGGGGTACGGCACCGGCTGCCGTGCTTTCACCACCGAGCTCCGCCGGGTCAGGTGGCCTTCCAAGTTCCGCCCCGAGCTGCTGGAGAAGTACGACGGGTCCATCGACCCCATCGAGTTCCTCCAGATCTATACAACGGCCGTCCAAGCGGCCGGAGGCAGCGAAAAGGTGATGGCAAACTACTTTCATGTTGCCCTGAGGGGCTCCGCCCGCTCTTGGCTTATGAACTTACCCCCAGGGTCTATCGGCTCCTGGGATGACCTGTGCCACCAGTTCGTGGCCAACTTTCAGGGCACGTTTACGCGTCCCGGTTTGGAGTGCGACCTCCACGCCGTCCAACAGCAGGAAGGGGAGACGCTACGGTGCTTTATACAGCGTTTCAGCCAGGTTCACAACACCATTCCGCGAGTGGCCCCCCACGCTGTTATTGTTGCTTTCCGGCAGGGTGTCCGCGATGAGAAGATGCTCGAAAAGCTAGGTACGCACGAAATCGAGACCACTGCGAAACTCTCCGCACTGGCCGATAAGTGCGCCATGGCTGCGGAGGCTAGGGCGTGGCATGCTCCTCGCCCCGCCTCCGACCAGCCAAGTTCTTCCCGCTCCGACAAGCGGGAAAAGAAGAAGAGAAGGAAGCGCGAGGCCGCTCCCGTTGAGCCAACCCAGGTCCTCGCTCACAGGGTGCCGCAAGAGCCCGATCACCGGCAAGAGCGCCGGCCGGGTGTCGATCGACGCCCCGTCAGGGCCCCTGCTCGGGCTCCTCCTCGGGCCTCCATGCCTACGAGGGCCCCGGCTCCAGCAAGGGCACCAGCTCCAGCGAGAGCCCCGGCCCCTGGCCGAGCTCCCGCTCCAGCGAGGGCCCCCGCTCCCGCGGGGCCTGAGCCAGGTAAATGGTGTCCCATACACCTGACCAGATGGCACGACCTCGCGGAGTGTCGTACGGTCAAAGGACTCGTGGAGCAGCGCCAGAGGGAGCGTGACGAGTTCCGTGGAAGAGGCGATACTGAGGTCGCCCCCGACAACGCCGAGCTCGGCTTCCAGGAGCCCGAGCACACCATCGCCTTCATTGACGGGGGCGCGTATACGCCTTCCTCGCGCCGTGGCATCAAGGTCATGCGACGCGAGGTGTGCTCGGCAACCCCGAGCGAAGAGGCCGCAAGGCCCCTAAGGTGGTCGGATACTTCGATCACATTCAGCATGGCTGATCACCCCGCCAGTACTGCAGCCGTGGGGCGACTACCTTTGGTAGTGTCCCCCACTGTCTGCAATGTCAAGGTCGGCAGGGTGCTGATCGACGGTGGTGCTGGCCTCAACCTCCTTTCTGAGGAGGCTTTTGAGAAGCTACAAGTGTCTTCCCGACGCCTAAAGCCGTCGCTCCCTTTCTGTGGAGTGACCCCTGGGCACTCCCTGCCCCTCGGGCAGGTTGAGTTGCCTGTCACGTTCGGAAGCCGGGACAACTTCCGCACGGAGTAAGTCCTCTTCGATGTCGCGGAGCTCCCTCTCCCCTACAACGCCATCCTCGGGCGTCCGGCGCTCGCTAAGTTTATGATGGCCGTGCATTATGCATACCTTACGGTTAAGATGTCCGGCCCCGCAGGCTCCATCTCTGTGATCGCCGATTCCTGCGGCGCCGTCTCCTGCGCTGAACAGTCATACATGGCTCTGGTCTCAGCGCAAGCCGAGGTCGATGGCTCTACAGGGGGTCCGGGACCCTCTTCATCCAAACCCCGACTCGCCGCCGACACCTCTGTTCCAACGAAGGAGGTCGTGGTGGGCGAAGACGCTACCCAGGTTGTCCGTATCGGCAGCGACCTGGGCAGCAAATAGGAAAGCGCGCTCGTCGCCTTCCTCTGGGCTAACGTAGACGTGTTTGCCTGGCAACCGTCCGACATGCCCGGGATCCCTAGGGAGGTGATCGAGCATCACTTGGCGGTGCATCCGGACACCCGCCCGGTGAAGCAGAAGGTCCGGCGGCAGGCGCCAGAGCGCCAGGAGTTTATCCGCGAGCAGGTCAGCAAGCTCCTCAACGCCGGATTCATCCGAGAAGTCCTCCACCCCGACTGGCTAGCAAACCCAGTCATCGTCCCAAAGGCCAATGGCAAGCTCCGCATGTGCGTGGACTACACCGACCTAAATAAGGCTTGCCCTAAAGATCCCTTCCCCTTACCTCGCATTGATCAAATTATAGATTCAACTGCGGGATGCGATCTTTTATGCTTTCCAGATGCAAACTCTGGGTATCACCAGATTCGCATGGCCGTAGGGGACAAGGAAAAAACTGCTTTTACCACCCCGGTGGGGACTTATTGCTACATGTCAATGCCTTTCGTCCTGCGTAACGCTGGGTCATCCTTCCAGCGCGCTATTCGTATTACTCTTGACTCGCAGGTTGGCCGTAACGTCGAGGCTTACATCGACGACCTCGTGGTCAAAACCCGAGACCGTGCCACCCTGCTCGAGGACCTTGCCGAGACTTTCAACAGTCTCCGTTCTACCCGCCTCAAACTCAACCCGGAGAAGTGTGTCTTCGGGGTGCCGGCGGGCAAGCTCCTTGGTTTCTTGGTCTCTGGCCGAGGGATCGAGGTCAATCCAGAAAAGATCTGGGCCATCGAGCAGATGCGACCCCCGGTTCGACTCAAGGAGGTCCAGCGCCTCACCGGCTGCATGGCAGCCCTCAGGCGCTTCATCTCCAAGCTCGGGGAGCGAGGGCTCCCCCTCTTCAAGCTTTTGAAGAAATCCGGTCGTTTTGACTGGACGCCGGAGGCCGAGCAGGCCTTCCGCGACTTAAAGAAGTACCTTACTTCGCCACCCGTGTTGGTGGCTCCCTTTCAAGGTGAGCCCCTACTACTCTACGTTTCGGCCACTCCTCAGGTCGTGAGCGTAGTGCTGGTGGTAGAGCGCGATGACTGTTTGGGGCCGGGTGCTGGGTCCCAGCTCCCAGAGACCCCCGACCACTCACTTGTCCTCGCGGCTCCCCCTAGGCAAGGGGTCGAGCCCGAGCACACTGCTCTTCCCAGCCAAGGAGTCGAGCCCGAGTGCCCGGCAGCCCCGACCGTGCCGCCAACCCTGGGGGCTGCAGTAGCCCCCCGGGTGGAGCCGCCGTCCGGGCTCGCCGGGTGCAGCGACCGGTGTACTTCGTCAGCGAAGTCCTCCGGGAAGCCAAGACAAGATATCCCCAGGCGCAAAAGCTACTCTATGCCGTGCTCGTCGCCTCCCGGAAGCTGTGCCACTACTTCCAGGCGCACAAGGTCTCGGTGGTTACCACTTATCCACTGGGACCCATTCTCCGGAACCGGGAAGGCACCAGGCGCGTTGTCAAATGGGCAGTAGAGCTGGCGGAGTTCGACCTACACTTCGTCAGTCGCCAGGCAATCAAAAGCCAGGCGCTCTCCGACTTCTTGGCAGAGTGGATGCCCGTCCCCTGCGTCGTCCAAGAAGAGGTTTCTGCCTATCCCGGGCACGACGCGCCCGGGTACTGGGTCATGCACTTCGACGGCTCCCTCTCGCTGAAAGGCGCAGGGGCCGGAGTGGTTCTCACCTCCCCAATGGGTGAAGAGCTCCGGTACGTCGTACAGTTGCAATTCCGTGCATCCAACAACATGGCGGAGTATGAAGGTCTCATCGCCGGCCTCCGGGCTGCGGTGGGGCTCGAGATTCGTCGCCTCCTGGTCAAAGGGGACTCCCAACTGGTCGTCAACCAGGTATCCAAGGAGTACCAGCGCACGGATCCTCAAATGGCGGCGTACGTGGCTGCAGTCAGAAAGCTCGAGAGACGCTTCGACGGCCTCGAATTGCGGCATATCCCTCGCCGCGACAATGCTCCGGCCGACGAGCTCTCTCGCCTGGCCTCCTCATGTGCGCGCGTCCCTGCCGGAGTCTTTGAAGAAAGACTCGCACGGCCTTCCGTCTTGCCTGCCGAACAGGATGAAGGGGAAACCTCGAACTCAATTCAGGGGACCCCGGCGGTGCCCTCAGTGGGAAGCCCCGTCAGGGCGCCGCCATCCGGCGAGTGCGCTGTGCTCGCCGAATGTTCTCAAGATGCCTCGTGGATGTCTGACATCTGAGGGTACTTGAAAGAAAAGTTCCTACCCGAGGATGAGGCGTCTGCCGAAAGAGTTGCTCGGCAGTCCAGACGCTATGCTATAGTAGATGGTGAGCTCTACCGGCGTAGCGCAGGAGGTGTCCTCCTGAAATGCATCTCCCGGGCAGAAGGCGGCAATCTTCTCGCTGAGGTCCACGAGGGCGAGTGCGGTGGCCATTCATCGTTCCGCACGCTGGTCGGGAAGGCCTTCCGGCAAGGTTTCTACTGGCCTACAGCTCTCCACGATGCTTCCGAGCTGGTTCGGCGCTGCAGGGCGTGCCAGTTCCATGCAAAGCAGATTCACCAGCCAGCTCAGGCTCTTCATACCATTCCCCTGTCATGACCTTTCGCGGTCTGGGGTTTGAACATTCTGGGTCCATTCCCCCGAGCAATCGGGGGCTATGCATACCTATATGTCGCTATCGACAAGTTCACCAAGTGGCCGGAGGCGGTCCCAGTCATCAAGGTGACCAAAAACACGGCGCTCCAGTTTATCCGCGGCATCACCAGCCGCTTTGGCGTCCCGAACCGGATCATCACCGACAACGGCACCCAGTTCACAAGTGCCTTGTTCGGGGACTATTGCGAAGATCTCGGCATCAAGCTCTGCTTCGCTTCCGTCGCTCATCCTCGGAGTAACGGGCAGGTCGAGCGCGCCAACGCGGAGATACTAAAGGGCCTCAAAACCCGGACCTATAACGTGCTCGCTAAGCACGGGAAGGGATGGGTGGACGAGCTGCCAGCTGTGCTGTGGGCCAATCGGACTACGCCAAGCCGCGCCACCGGGGAGACTCCGTTCTTCCTCGTCTATGGCGCCGAAGCAGTCCTCCCCTCCGAGCTCACTCTGGGCTCCCCTCGAGTGCATGCATACTCTGAGGGTGAGCAGGAGCGGCAAAGACGCGACGATGTGGACTACCTGGAAGCGCGCCGGCGGCGTGTCGCTGTCCGGGCGGCTCGGTATCAGCAGAGTCTACGGCGGTATCATCTGCGCCATGTCCGGGCCCGGTCTCTCGAGGTGGGGGACCTAGTTCTCCGACGCGTCCAGTCGCGTGAAGGAATGAATAAGCTATCCCCTGTGTGGGAAAGTCCTTTCACCGTGATCGCGGTCCCGCGGGCAGGTTCTTTCAGGTTGGCGACGGAGGAAGGACAGCCACTCCCGAATCCGTGGAACATCGAGCATCTCTGACGCTTCTACCCGTAGATGTTCGTGCTCGCGGCTCAGGTCAGCAAGGCCGGGGGCTTCTCCCCGCCCAAGCAGTCCGAGGGCTTCGCCCCTTGGGTAAGTCGCTGTCGCCCAACCTTGTAAATATTGCACATTCAGTATTTCGATAAGCAATCACTATGTCAACATATTTTTTCTGGATTCCGTATGTTTAATCTGTCTGGTGAGGTGCTCGGTTGTGCGAGAAAATGTTCGCTCTCTCATTTTCCCCGCTGATAAAAGAATCCCAATAGGTATGCATGCGAGCAGTCACCGCTGACTTACGTCCGGCATGGTAGGCTGTGGTGTTCGGTGTCGTGGCAGGCTCCCGGGCACTACCAAGTTTCGGGGTGCTCTGGGTAATCCCATCGCTCGAGCCGCTCGAGTAGTCCGGAGCTCGGGCCCCCGGAGCGGGCTGTTGGTGCTCGGTCTGGTCTGTCATGCCCGGGCGCCATCGAACCATAGGACCTCTGGGTTATGCCTCTGCCCGCTCTTGTCCGTTGGTTTGGGTGTTCGAGAGGTCTCGGGTCGAAAACGAGAGCAGGCTATAGCAAGTACCGCACTAACAGAGCGCACCAGACAAATAAATTCTATATTCTCTCTTAAGTCACAGGCTGGCAATCGCGAGCTGTTCGGCCGCGAGGGCTTCGATGCCCCGGTCTCTGGTCGGCCCCAAGGGTCCTCGGGTGATCCTACCACTTATGCATGGGTGGTCGAGATCACCCGACCCTAGGAGCCTCGTATGCCTCTGGGCACTTGGGCGCTCCGTTGAAAGAATCAAGTCGCCGGGCACCCGAGCTCGGAAGCACACCCCTCCTGGATCGGTTGGCCGGAAGACCGACAGCTGTCCGGTGAGTGGTTATATTCAGACAAGTCTGCTTTAAGTAAATTTATGTCCTCGAGTCACTCTCGGGGGCTCTCGCGCTTTAATCTGTTCGGCGAGGTGGTCTCCTCGCACGCAAAAACCCTACCACGTGTCTACTTTTTTTCAGAACGACAGAGCGGTTTGTAGAAAGGAGTAGCGCACGTGCGGTAATGTCTGACCGAAGCCCTTCGTGGTGGTCGTGGTGTTCGGTCCGCTTTTAAGGACCCCGAGCACTACCGAGTCCTCGGGTACCCTGGGTAATCCTATCACTCGAGCTGCTCGAGTAGTCCGGAGCTCAGGCCTCGGGGGCGGGCTGTCAGTGCTCGGTCCGGCCCGTTTTAAAGCCCGGGCACCACCGGACCACGAGGACTCTTGGTCACATTCTCACCCGCACGCGTCTCCCTTCTACTAACTGAGTGGTCGCAAAGTGAAAAAGTGTTCACTAGGTATGGCGTGTTCCGAGCGGGATCGATCTATCTCCCGGGCAAGGAAGTCTGTGTCTTTGTTTCTTAACTTAGGCAAATGCGGACTCGCGAGAGCTCGAAGGCCGACTACGCCAGCAGCAGCGATCAGGACAACTTCATTCTCGGGGACGGGAAGGTCGGGAACGGTCCGACTGAGTACTCCCCGGGACTTCCAGACAAAACACCAGAAGGAACATCAAACACTCAAAGAAACTGGAGTTGCGAGCCCAAGGAAAAGTTACCATTAATATTCACAGGATATATGCAAGGCTTTTTCTAAGGTTTCACTCCTACATCTACATTCATCAAGACAACAAAAGAAAAAAGACTACAAAAGATCTAGTCGGCAGCAGAGGCATCGGCTGAATCCTCTGAGTCGTCCCCGGGGGCTGGCGGCGGCGGCACCTCTCGCCTGAAGCCGGCCGCCACCACGGCGGCGGTACTCTGGACCGCTACCCGGGCGGCCTCTCCCTCAGCCTCGACCACCCCCTCCCGCGCCGGCTCCAGCGGGAAGTTTGGGTCCCTGCTTCGGTAGCAGGCCAGAACGTGCTCGGCCACTGCATGTGCCAAGCCACGTCCCTCCCGGGCGGCGAGTTCTTGGACTGCCCAAGGCAGGGCCTCGAGGCGCTCGCAGACCTGCTGCAGCCCCAACACTTGTCGTGCAGGGCCGTCGCCCTTCTCGCCTCCAACGAGCCGTCCGAGACCACCCTTCTCTACGGCCCGCCGCATCCGCCGGAGTATGTCTTCCAGCATATGCTCGAGGTTGACCCGCGAGACAAAGGCGGTCTCGAGCTTCTCCTTGGCGGCCCGCAGCTGCGCCTCGAGTCCCTGGTTCCCGACCGGACCGGAAGAACCGCCAACTGCTGCGGGGGCGGCAGCCTGCTTCATCTTGGCCACCATCTCGGATAAGGCGCGTTCGCGGGCGGCCAGTTCCGCCTCATGCTTCGCGCTTTGCTCCGCCCTGGTGGCCATGGCCGCCGCCGCCGCGTCAGCCTCGCCCTCTCGGCGACTCAGTTCACCTTCTCGGCGACTCAGCTCGCCCTCCCGCCGGGCCAGCACGTCCTCCTGCTGAGTCACCGAATCCTCCCGAACATCGAGCTCCGACGCTAATAGTTCGTTGTTCACCTCCCGCAAGGAAACGTCCTCCTCCCAACGGTGGATCTCTTCCCTGATCTTCCGAAGGTCGTCTTCCCTGCGCTGGAGGTCGGCGCACGTCTTCTCGGCCGCGCCCTCCCGACGGGTCAGCTCGGCTTGCCGCTCCTCCGCAGCCTGCTCCCGGGCTGCGATTGCTACCTCCCTCTCCTGCACCTGCCCCATCCTGGCAAGGGCCTCGGCAGCTTGCTGCTTCGACGCCTCAGCCAGGCGGAAGGCGTCTTCTCGTTCCCGCGCGGCCTCTGCCCGCACGGTATTCAAAATTTCTTGTTCCCGCGCGGCTTCCGCGCGGATATCTTCTAGGAGCTTCTGCTCCCGCACAGCCGCCGCACGGGCCTCCTCCTGGGCGCCCGCCAGCTGCGCCTTCTCCAACGTCAGGCGGGCGCGCTCAGCTTCAAGCTCCCCCTCCTTGGCATCCACCGCTGCGCTCAGCCGCCCGACCGCTACTTTGACGCCTTCAATGGCGGCCAGGAAAGGGTCGGCGGGCTTGCCGGGCGCCGGTGGGGCCCAGGCTTCTCCGCATAGTGCCTCCGGGGGGGCCGAGCTCTCTGCAGGGCCCTGCGCTGCCATCCGCCCCGGGCTCTGCCTGCCCGGGGTAGGCTCCGCCGGCGCCGAAGACTCGGACGGCGGCCGCATTCCCGCATCGGCCGCCCTGTCCGCCGGCCCCGGCAAAGCGTCCGCCTCCACCACCATCCGCCCCGGGCTCTCCACGCCCGGGGTAGGTTCCGCCGACGCCAAGGATCCGGACGTTTGCTCCGTCCTCCTCTCGGCCGCCGCCTCCGTCTCTCTCCCGCTGGCCGCCACGACGATTGGCGCCTCCGCCGTTCCGGTGCCCGCCTCCGTCGGAGCTGCAGTTGGGCTCGTTTCTGGTCTCGGCGCCCGCTCTTTCTCCGTCGCAGTAGCACCTGCGGCCGGCCTACGGGAGACAGATGAAAAATGCCGAAGCTTAGTTCGGGACAGAAATACCCATAGAAAAGCAAGAAAGGAAACTCACCGATATCGCCATTTGGCCGCTGGGAGCCTGATGTCCGGGTCCGGCGCCGTCGGTCCGGACTCCTCCCGCCGCCTCTTCCGCTGGGGGCTCGGCTGAACCGTTGCGCGGGCCTCGGGCGCCGTCGTGCGGGCCTCGGGTGCCGCCGCACGAGTCTCGGTTTCTGCCATGCGGGTCGCGGGCGCCGGTGCAAGCCCCATCCGCACCAAGCGCGGCTCCAGCACCGGAAATGCCGCCGCTGCCGTTGGCGACGGTGGAGAGTCCGGCACCAGGATCAGGGCCCGGGGACGCTTTCCCCGATCCCCCGGTGCCACCTCCTCGATGACTTCAGTGGCGCCCTCCTCTCTGGCACGGCGGCTGCTGCTTGCGGCGGCCCCGTCACCAGCCCGCGCCGAGCTAGCAGTAGTCTCCTCGCCAAGTAGCTCCTCTAGCCCGGGGAGTTCGGACGCCTCGGGACTCCGGCTTCTTGGTCGGTCCACAGGCCCCTGGGCGTCGAACTCTGGTAGCCCCGCCATAATGGTCACCCGGTTGGGGTTGGCGCAGAGCGCCATCTCCGGCCACGGGAGCTCCGTCCGGCCCATGTCCTCCATTCCGGTGATCACCCTTGTCATCCCCCGCAGTTCCGCCTGCCCCAGATCCCAGCTCGCGCCGATCTGGGTCCTGGTGATGTCCTCTGGCCCGGTATAGAACCAGCTCGGCCGGGCCCGCTCTCGCAAGGGCGCCAGCCGACGGCGCAGGAAGTCCACGACCACCATGACGGAGGTCAGCCCGGACTCGCGCAATTCCAGGATGCGCTCCAGCACCGGCTTCAGCCTCGCGTCTTCCAGCGGCGGCGCCTCCCATGTCGATCGCCGAGGCTCCGCCGCCGCCTCCGGCAGCTCGAGGCGCTCATGGGGGTCGACGTCGATGAAGAACCAGTCCCGTCGCCACTCCTCCCACTTGCTGCGCAACACCTGGGGAATGTATCGATCCCCCAGGCCGTCCCGGAGCCGAAGGTTGCAGCACCCCGCGACGTCCGCCGTGGAGTGCCCCCTCTTCTTCCCCACCGGCCGAAGGACGAAGAAATGACGAAGCAGCGTCGCCGACGGCATCACCCCCACGAACATTTCGCAGAGATGCGCGAAAGTCGCCAACACCACCACAGAGTTGGGGCTTAGGTGCACCAGCTGAATGCCGTACGTCTCCAGCACTTGCAGGAAGAAGGCGGAGAACGGCGGCACCAACCCCGCCGCCACAAAGGAGGTGAAGAGGACGGTCCGCCCAGGGACGGTCGTCGCCGGCGTCAGGCTCGCCGGCCTCACCACCACAGCACCTTCTTGCCCCTCCAGCACCAGCAGTTTCCTGATTTTGTCCGCCGCCTCCTCGTTCCTCAGACGAGACTCCGGCAAGATGCTATCCGAAGCCTTGTCCCGGCGTCCTCCTCCAACCCTCATCATCTCGGCAAAGATGGAAGGTGTTTTGGTGGTGGAGAGAAAGAGAAGGAAGAATGCTCCTGTCGCCTGAGAATTTCCTAAGGGCTTCGGAGCACAAAGAAGGCAGGAGCACAAGTGCGAGAGAGCGTAAATAGGGGAACGGACCGATCCATTCCCCCTTTTATATCTCAAAGTTCAAAAACTGCCGCCCAAACGGTTCGCTCGGCGAAGCGTCGCCTCGATCGACGCAACTGCCAGGCGAATCTCCCGCCGATCGCGCGATGTCAGCGGCTGCCAGGCGTATTTTCCTCGATCTGCGCGGCGACCGCGCGTGCCGCCCGTATGGTCATCATACCCTTCGGAAGTTGTGTGGACACGCGTCCACTCATTTTCCCGTTGGGGCATACTTGAGGTCTGGGTCCGCAAGGGCCACCTCTCGAAAGCTTGTCACATGGCGTCTGCGCCAGCCTCGGCCTCGGCCGCAACGAAGGGCCCATTCGCAGTCTCCGTCCCGTCGCCTACCAATGGACCCGAGGGCTACTGTCGGTGTATTAGGAACTAGGGGTCCCTGAATCCCGAGACCGGGCCGGCCATCCGCCACATGTCACCATCCCGCGAGGTCCACCCTGCAGGATAAGAAAAAACTAAGTCCCGGGGGAAGGTGCTCGGGGCCGTAGCCTCTAGGTTCCCGAGCACCCCAGTTCCCCGATGATCCGCAGAGTCCAAGTACCGGGAAGGAAGTGCTCGGGAGGTTTCTCACTTATCCCCGAGTACTGTAGTCCCCCGATGATCCAAACACCGAAGTGCTCGGGAGAGAGTGCTCGGGGCTGCACTTGGCAGCCCCGGAGGACTCGGTTCCCCGAAGGTCTCACCCAAGTACTCGGGAGAGAGTGCTCGGGGCTGCACGTGGCAGCCCCCGAGGACTCGGTTCCCCGAAGGTCCCACCGAAGTGCTCGGGAGAGAGTGCTCGGGGCTGCACGTGGCAGCCCCCGAGGACTCGGTTCCCCGAAGGTCTCACCCAAGTGCTCGGGAGAGAGTGCTCGGGGCTGCACGTGGCAGCCCCCGAGGACTCGGTTCCCCGAAGGTCCCACCGAAGTGCTCGGGAGAGAGTGCTCGGGGCTGCACGTGGCAGGCCCCGAGGACTCGGTTCCCCGAAGGTCTCACCGAAGTGCTCGGGAGAGAGTGCTCGGGGCTGCACGTGGCAGCCCCCGAGGACTCGGTTCCCCGAAGGTCTCACCGAAGTGCTCGGGAGAGGGGGCTCGGGGCTGCACGTGGCAGCCCTCGAGGACTCGGTTCCCCGAAGGTTCACGCAAGATCGTCCGACGACCCGAAGGGTCCCATCGTCGGGGTGTCAGCCTGTCAAAGGCCCAATGCCGCATTTAATAGGCACGCGCGGCCTGACATCCTGACATTCTCAGCTGCCCACGCCCCAGTGTCAGACCCTGCCCTGCACTGGCAGGGGGGCGTGGGTCCATTAAATGCACGGGTCCCGTCCCGTTTCATCCGGGTGCCTCGGGATAACGTTGCCAGAATCGAAGCGCTCCGCCTGCCACCCTGCCCTGGCAGAAGAACAAGACAGGGTGGGCGCACCGGGCACCTCTGAGGCTGCCCGGTGGGCCCCCTTAATAGCGCCCGAGGGCATCCACAGTGGCGGGTGGTCGGATGCGCGCCGCATTTTTCCACCGCCCCTGTCACTTCGCCAAGACGGAATGATGACGCCTTTCTCCGTGGCACCTTGGCACTGGCACCCCCTCTTTCCCATTCAGGATATGTCGAGGTCGGCGCGCCTATAAAAGGAAAGGATGGAGAACACGTAAAAAGGGAGACCGTAAGAAGAAAAAGAAAGAGGACGCAGACGCTCGAACCAGCTCAAGCCAAGCTAGAACACGAGAGCCTCAAGCTCTCAGTAAGTGGCTCTCTCTTGTAACCAGATACATCTTTGAAGAATTCCCTTCAAGGATAGATATAGCACTCACACAGGAGTAGGGTGTTACGCCCCCGTGCGGCCCGAACCTGTCTAAACCCCGGTGCACCCATCTTTCTCGCACTAGGACGATCATCTCCCACCAGCCACTGCATTTATTTCCGTTTCTCGCTTATTTCCCAAAACAAGCTCGTTCAGGATCATCCCCCCGGCCGAATCTCTAAAAAGGGGTCTCTCGGGATCCCTGCGATAGGAGTTCACCCTCCGACAGGGCCGGAGGTGGTGTGTCCGCGGGAGGCTAACCATGAAGGTGATATGCCCCAGAGGCAATCATAAAGATGATTATATCACACGTCTATGTTATGTACTTTTGAATAATATGTTATTCCAAGAATGACTACCTTTTACATTGATTAGCAAGTATGTGACTTGTTATTGAAGCTCTTTGTTTATATCATGATGTTATTCTTATTCGATCTCTGGTCACATATCATTGTGATGATACATAAGACCAGCACATATATTGATTGATGATCACGTTTCATGGCTCATGGTTTAGAGATACCAAGTCAATAATGTGGACATTTATGTTTGAGAATATGATGTTGGGTAGACCCATCTTGAGATACTACTGGGATTATTATTTATGATGTGCCATCAGTTGTTATCTCAAATGGTGTACCTGTAGGATCCTCAGACCTAAGATCGTCATTGATTCCTAGAATATGTAGTGTCATACTTTGAGGCTGCCTAACGCTCTTCCGTAACTAGGTAGTCATAAAGGTAGTTTTCAGACTTGTCATGAAATATGTCGTGGGGTGTGAGCAATCAAGATGGAATTTACTCCTCCTTGATAACAAGGAGATATATTTGGGCCCCTCGAGGTAGTTGGATCAAGAAAGTGTATGGCCATGCCAATATGATTTAAGAGTTAGTCATGATGAATCCACTATTTGATCGAGTGAATGGTTGAACTGTCACAAGGGTGGCACGTATCTTGCCTTAAGCTTGACTAGTATCATGAGGCGAAGGGATCGGTGCATGTGTATATCAAGGTTCAACTGATATGATCTTTTGTGTATACTCAGGAGTCAAAATATCCTACTAGGGATCACTATTGTTTTCGGTTTGGAAAGGGTTTTTGAGTTGTAGCCGTTTGTACATGAATCTAACGGGTCACACACTTAATGGGTTAGAACAAAACATGTGAATTGGATTCTTATATGGGTTTTGATTGGATTGTGATCCATGAGAAGTTAGAGTTATAAAGGGCTTCCAACGTGGGAGCCCATTGGCGAGCTCTATATAAGGAGAGGCGTGGGTAGGGCGTAAAAATATTGAGCCACTCCAAAACCCTAGCCGCAGCCTTCTACACGATCTCCTGAAACCCTAGCCCCACGTGTGGTGCTAGCACATCATCGCTTGGCGTTTCTGCCCAGTACGTGTTGATACCGTAGAGGCGCTGCTGCTATGGGAAGAGTGTGACCATTACCAACAATAATGTATGAAGGAGAAATTGAAGTAAGAAGAGATTGAAGAATACCCGGATTGGACGCCAGTGAGATGAAGCTCGAGTTTCTAGAAACCACTCTGACGTGCCACCAGGTGGGCAGTGGAAATGCCAACACTATTCAAAGCATTAAGCAGAGTCATGTGATCCCAGGCAGGAGTCGATGAAGACTGCCCAATGGAAGCAAGTGTTGCGGCCATCAGAGCGTGTTGTTGATGGGGTACACCGGGACGTTGACCAAGCATCCCCGCACTGGGCGGGTGCCAGGGCATAAGCTAGGCACGAACCATCCCGGTCCATGGGTTGAAGCTCGGAATCCATGGTGACCAGGGAATGGAGAACCCCTCAGCCTTTCTCCCAGAAGTGGCTGACTTATAGTCGGTTGGGGAAGTCATGCGCTGGCCTTTCTTCTTCTTCTACATGTTTTTGGAGCACCGGAACTGGCGTTGGAAGCATCAGTGGAAGCCGTCGGTTGGCCATGCCCAACGAACATGGCCTGTGCAGCAATTTGCTTCTCGGACTGATCAGCTTGCAATTCCTCAAGGAGTAGAGTAGAACGCATGGAGAGCAGGGAGAGTCCTTGGCGGTAATGACGGGAATAACATGGAGAAACTTTAGATTCAGACCGCGGAGAAGATTGAGCACCTGGTTCTCCTAGCGCACTGGTTGGCCTATATCGCGCAAAGCATCTGCAAGGGTTTTGAGCCGAGAGCAATATTGCATGACAGTCAGTTCATCTTGATATAAGCTCTTGAACTCGACCTCAATATAGATGGCGTGAATAAGATGGTTGTCCCAGAAGAGACCCTCAATGGCATGCCAAACATCGAAGGTGATGTTGTTGGGCTTCATCACAAGATCGAAGACTTCCTTGGACACCATAGTGTAGAGCCAGTTCACAATGGTGAAATCAACGATGGCCCATTCAGGATCCATGGGTGACCAGTCTGGCGCGGCGTTGACATGAGTGTTGAGCCTGAACTCTTATTGGTGCGGAATTTGGTAACAACTCGCCAACACGGGTCCGCCAAGGATACTTATCACTTTTCACAGCGACAAGCGACTTGTTTACAAGCAAACAAGCAAACATTGGGGATCGCCGCTCGAACGATTTACGAGCAAATCAACAAAGAACTACCACTTGAACCACAGGGATTCAAAGTAGCAGTGAAGAACTAACCCTAAATTGCAGGAAAGTAAAGGCAAAATGAAAAGTAAATGCAATAGATACGATTGACTGATGGATATGCAATCGTCCTCCATCGCTCAACTATTTATAGGGGGTATGGTCTTTACCCTAAGGAATCAATGCAGGACTCTATTCCAACCCTAAACATGCCCTGTTCAGCCAAAATCGCAAAAGAGATCCAAACAAATCCACGGATACACTTTGATTCGGTTTCGGACTGAACACCGGATGGTTCGGTGAGAACAAACTCCAGAACACCGGACCATCTAGCGAGTTCACTCAGTCAAAATTCTAAGACTCGGTTTTACACACACTGGATATTCCGACGTCACATTTATACTCACCGGAGTATGTCACCAGACCAATATTTGCATAGAGCAATTTTTTTGCAAAGATTTCCTTTTGAACGCACCGAATGATCCGGCGATCATCAAAGACCTCACCGGACAATTTTCATAGAGAACATTTTTTCGGCTAAAAACCTTCTTCTCACCTGATAGTCCAGTGATACCCCAGAATCTCCACCGGACCATTTCTTCCAGAGAGCAAGTTTTCAGCGCAAATTGACGTTCTACACACCGAATAGTCTGGCGTTCTCACCGGATCATTCGCCGGACTATTTTATACAGAGAGCATGATTTCCTGCACCAAATTCTCATCCCACCCTTCGGATAGTCCGACGTTCAATGAGCCCCTCACCAGACTATTTTTTCCAGAAAGTATGTCTTTTGAACTATAAGCACCGGATAGTCCGGCGATTACACGGCATTGATCATCGGACTATCCGGTGTATACAAAAAATCTGGGCGTGTCATTTTTTGCCATCAACACATGCCCCCCAATTTTTTTGGTAAAGCTTGCACACCGAAAAATATTTTTACATAGGATAATCACGAATACCTCATCTTCTACTCTATGTTATGACTGAGGGCAATACAAACAACATATCGGCCATATGCGCATGTTCTAAGGGTGATGATATTCACACCGGCCATGTACAATGATATATCTTAGGACAATAGTAAATTACATTTCCATGTATAGTTACCTTCTCAAGCATCTTGCCAAACGCTCGGATAAAATTTCTTCAAGTATTTCCCATTGATAGCGCGAGGCATCTTATCTCCTCTTTGTGTGTCATGTTCTTCAAGGGAACAGCCTCAGTCCACTTTGTGAAGTAATCTGTAGCAACCAAAATGAAGCGATGACCTTTGGAAGATGAAGGATGAATTTGGCTGACGAAATCCAAAGCCCATCCTCGGAACAGCCATGATTTGATGATAGGATTCAACATAGAAGCAGGATCTAACTGTATATCGCCAAACTTTTGACATGCTTCACATCCTTTGTAATATCTAGAGTAATCATCAAACATAGTTGGCCAATAAAATCCAGCTCCCCTTAACAACCAGACCATTTTGTGAGTTGACTGATGTGTTCCACAAATACCTTCAAGTACTTCACCCATAGTAATTTTACTATACTCCGAACCTAGACATTTTAGAAGCAACCTATCTATGGTTCAGCGATATAATTCACCATCCAAGATCACATATTTTAAAGCTTGTCGCCTAGTCTTTCTATCTACCAATAAACTAGGATTTTCTAAATATTCGATCATCGGCTTTCTCCAATCACTAGACATATGCAAATCTGATTTTTTGAGCAAAACCGAACCTTCTTCCTATTGCTCGGCCAAAAGAACATTAGCACAATCTAACAACAGTTTTTCTAACACAAAGAACATCCCTCTATTCACTCGATAACCTGATGCTTGTTGCACTAAATCATTTGCCCTCATATTCTCTTCTCTAGATATGTGAACGATGGTGAAATCATCAAAACTTGCTATGATATCTAAGCATATATCCAAATAGCTATTTAGTGACACAACAAAGCATTAATAAACTCTAGAAACTTGCTACACCACTAATAATGAATCACCAAACACTTCTACATGTGTCACTCCCATGGACTTCAAAATTTGCAAACCTAACAAAAGAGCTTCGTACTCGGCTTGATTGTTGGTACAAAAATATTCTAAGCGAACTGATGTTTCAAAAACAACACCTCTAGGTGAAATTAAAACAATGCCAACACCTTGACCTTCTCTACAAGCCGAGCCATCAAAGTATAATTTCCATGGACACACACTAATCAAACTAACCAATGCATCACTATCAATACGATGATCAACAATAAAATCAGCAACGATTTGGCTTTTCATAGATCTTAACAGTTCATAAGCCAAATCATATTCAATCAAATCATAGGCCCACTTTCTGATTCTACCACTCAAAATCGGCTTTTGCAACATGTACTTAATAACATCGGTTTGGCATGCAACCACACAAGTACTGGAAAGCAAATAATATCTCAATTTGGTGCATGCATAGTATAAATATAAACATAATTTTTGAATAAACGCATACGTTGTTTCCTCATCCAAGAGACGCCGGCTCAAATAAGTGATCGCATATTCTTTCCCTTTACTTTCTTGTGTAAGAACAATACCTATTACCGTCTCTTGTGCAGCAACATATAGCCGAAAGGAATCCCGGCCTTGGGCGCCATTAACACGGGAGGTGATGACAAATATTTTTTGATGTCATCAAAAGCTCGTTGTTGTTCTGCCCCCTAAGTAAAATCGGTTTCTTTCTTTAATCGAAGTCTGGGAGTAAAAGTACTAATCTTGCCGGATAAGTTAGATATGAAACGCCTCAAAATAATTGACCTTTCCCAGCAATTTTTGGACATCTCTCTTTGATTGTGGCACTCCTAACTTATCTATAGCTGCTATTTTCTTAGGATCTATCTCTATGCCTCATTCATGTATTATGAAACATAAGAATTTGCTCGCTGATACACCAAAAGCACACTTAAGTGGGTTCATCTTTAAACCATACCGACACATTCTTTCAAAAGCTAGACGCAAATAGGCTAAATGACTATCCATAGCATCCGATTTGATAACAATATCATCGATATAAATCTCCAAGATGACACCAAGCAAATCATGAAATATCAAATTCATAGCTCTTTGATAAGTAGCACCGGCATTCTTTAAACCAAATGTCATAACAACCCATTCAAATAAACCAACAAAACCTGGGCAACGGAAAGCCGTTTTAGACATATCCTCTTTGGCCATGAAAATTTGATTATAGCCCGCATTAGCACCCAAAAAAACTAATAACTCTATGACCCGAAGCATCATTAATCAACATATCAGCGATAGGCATAGGGTATTCATGTTTGGGAGTAGCTTTATTTAAATCTCTAAAATCAATGCATACTCTCAATTTATCACTATTTTTCTTCTCAATCAGAACAATATTAGATATCCATTCGGCATATCTACAAAGACGAATAAACCCCGTAGTGAGCAATCGGCTTATTTCTTCTTTGATTCGCCAATACATGTTAGGATTAAACTTTCTAGCTGGTTGTTTTTGAGGTCTAAAACCCGACTTTATGGGAAGTTGATGCTCTACAAGCTCACGGTTACATCCCAGCATCTCATGATACTCCCAAGCAAAACGATCGATATATTCTTTGAGTAATGCAACATTTTGCCTTTTTGAACATCATGCATGTTTTTATTCACAAATGTCGGCCTAGGAATAGTACCATCTCCTATGTCTACCTCTTCTAATAGATCAGCCGACAGAATACCTTGTCCTAGCTTTCTATCTCATCAAAAGCATCAATAGTCTCACAAATATCGTTCTTTTTAGACTAATATTGCTCCACACGCTGTTGCAACCATTCTAAATTACTTTGTTTATTCATTTATAACATTACATTGTTAAGCCAAAATGAAGAAATAAGCTGTACAGACACGGTACAAAACCATCTCTACTAACACTAAGAAAATCATACCCCAAAAGATCTTGATCGGAGAGATACTGTATATTCCCATGTTGCCAATTTACTGAAGCATCGGCCAAAGCAACAAAAGCCGATGTATCCGCATGTATAACCTCTATTTCATCGTCTACCCATTGAATCAAGAATTGGTGCAAACTAGAAGGTACACAACGATTTGCATGAATCCAATCATGGCCTAATAAAATATTGTAGTTACATTGCACGTCAATGACGAAGAAGGCCGTAGGGACTGTCTTTCTCCCGACGGTGAGCTCCATGGAAATTATGCCTTACCTCCGTAGGCTCACCGGTGAAAGCCATTAAGCACCAAGTTTGTCTTTACGAGCTCTTTGTCTTCTTCTCCTAGCTTCTTGAAAACTTAATATAGCATTAGCTTCACGGTGGCTCCACCATCCACTAGCAATCTCAAAATCGGCCTTCCATCAATATGCCCCTTGACATACAATGGTCTCAAATGTTGGCTCGATTCTTTGGGTTTTTCAAATATAGCTTCCTTCGAACCAAGATTTAGTTGAGCAACCTCTTCATCAACAGCCCAAAACTCTAAGGGTAAAACAAAAACCATATTGATATCCATATTATCATGCGGCGGAATGCCATCTCTAAGAATTAGAGAGTCTCCTAGTATACCATCTTCATCATCACTGGATGTCACAATAGGCTCTATGACTTGCTTTACTCTCCATTCTTGCTTAATAGGCACCATCGGCTTGATTTCATTGAATACTTGATCTCACAACTTTTCAGCTTGTGCTTCTCCCAACTCTTGCTTGTGTAACCTTTGTAGTCTCCTCTTTTGGGAATGTGAGAGAACCCTAGGACACCACGGTGGCTGCAGCTTAGTCCCGAGCAGCAAGGACTTCTCCTTTTCAACCTTCCGATCGTTTGAACTAGCAATCGGCTTTGAACTAGAAGTGGCTTCTTGAACATTTGGCGCCATGGGCTATTGTACTGCTGTAGGTGGCGCTTTCTTAAGCTCAAGATCAGTTCCAACCCCTCCTACAACTTCCCCTTTGTTGCTACCACTTGATCCGTCATTAGCCGATTGCTTTTGCACTTTGCTTTCATCAACAACCAGCTATTTTTCTTTTGGTTCCAGACCTGATTTCTCATTAGAAACACTCGTGTTCTTCACACGATAGACCTTCTTAACATATCTCCTATCCCTCCTATCATTTGATAGATTTTTGGGATCAAACTGGTCTTGTTTAGGACGAGATAGTCTGTCGAATGCCGAAGGTCGTGGTGCTGTCCATCCCAGGTGAAATAGTGTAAATGGCATAGAAGGTGGTGCCCAAGGTGCACACCAACCCCACGGCAGACATGGAGGACAAACCATCGGAGGAGACCCCCACATCATAGGCATGGGCGGTCCGAAAAGATGGAACAGAGCTGCTGCAACATTATCCTCCCATTGCCTCCTCCCTTCAAATTCACGCTTCGGAGGTGACCTTGGACGTTTAAAAGCATCGGGCCGGCTACCCCTTTTTTGACCAGCCTTACCACTCTCATACTTAGCTAAAAGTGTATAAAAGGTAAGTTTTATCTTCTCATGCTTCTTAATAGCTTTGTTCTTATCTTCATTCACTTTCCAACGACCAATTTTTGGACTTTTAGGTTTGATCATCTTTGGCCTTACATTATCATCACCAATGATCACACTCTTGCTTTTAGTTGGTTCGGCTTGAGATGGCCGAACGAAGACCTTCTTCCCTTCAAAGTTATCATTTGATGAGGAATGGATCATTATCTAGCTTCATCTTAGAATTCTAAGCAAACTTCAATCGTCCTTTATTAATAGCCGATTGAATCTGTCAACGGAAAATATTGCAATCATTAGTAGTGTGAGAATATGAATTATGCCATTTACAATATGCATGTTTCTTAATCTCCTCAAGTGATGGAATACCATTATTAGGAGACAAACTAATTTGCTTTTCTTGTAGATCAAATATCCTATCACATTTAGTGACATTGAATGTGAATTTTATCTCCTCTTGCCGATTCTTTTGTGGAGTCGGCTTCAATGCAGAGCACACGAATGGCTTAGATTTTGACTTCCATGTCCATTCGGCTACACATACATCTATGCTACCATCATCTAACGAATCATCCTCATATTCAACTACATAACACCCGGATGATCCACTTTGTGTTTTTCACTAAACCTTTGAACCTTTCTATGTTCTTTGGCATAGCTTTCTTGAGCCAGAGCCCGCTGCAAAACTTGGTTCACATCTGAAAATTCTTGCCCCTCTAACCTCTCTTTGATGTGTGGATGCAACCCGGCAAAAGCTAACTCAGCTAGATCTCTATCGGAGAGCGAAACATTGAAACATCGGCTTTTAGTATCTCTAAATCTTCTAATGTATTCAGAAACATACTCATTATACTTTTGTGTAACTGATGTCAAATGAATTAACCTCAACTCCGTGTCACCAGTATAAAAGTATTCATGAAACTTTTGCTCAAGTGGCGCCCATATATAAATAGAATTAGGTGCAAGCAAAGTAAACCAAGTAAATGCATTGCTAGAAAGTGATAAAGGAAATAAACACAAATGACAAGCATTGCTATTACTGGATTCACTACATTGTACAAGAAATTGCGCCCATATATAAATAGAATTAGGTGCAAGCAAAGTAAACCAAGTAAATGCATTGCCAGAAAGTGATAAAGGAAATAAACACAAATGACAAGCATTGCTATTACTGGATTCACTACATTGTACAAGAAATTGCCCTATGTGTTCCATTGTGGTTCTACTATCCTCCCCATTAAACTTGACAAAATTAAAAACCTTAAACCCATGGGGATATGGAATCGTATCATAATAATTAGGGTATGGCTTTTGATAAACACGTGCCCTCCCTTTAGGTTCTACCCCAAAGTGCTCCTTCAAAAGACTACCCATCTCCTCTCTAATGCTCTCACGTCTCATAGGTTGTTCGGCCATGGGCTGAATAGGATTTGCACTACTTTGTGGAATGCTTTGCGGAGCCACTACGAGCTGCGCATGTGTAGTATCTAGTGGAGACACATTGAAGTAAGTATTTGGTAAAGGAACATAAGTGATGCCGGTACCTTGTGGAGGTATAGGAGGTGTGCTATATACAACGGTATTGTATGGAACCAACGGCATGCTTGATGAAATTTCAGTAGCTCGGTTATTAGCTATGTGTGGAATCGAACTAGTTATGCTAGAAGAAGTGCTTGGAACCAGAAAAACCAATGATGAAACCTCTAGTTTACTAGTATTCAATGTATTAAACGGAGCTATCACCGCATTAGCCGAACCCACATTGGTCTAGCTTTGAATTTGTCGCATCAGCATGTTTTGTTGCATAGGTGTGGGTGTCATAGATTGTGCCGATGAACTAAACAGGACATGCTGAAATTTAGCATAGTTATTAGGATTCAAAGCGCTAGCATCAAATGACAAAGGCTATTTCAATGTGCCCTTAATGCTTTGCATGTTGTCATTAATGCTTTGCATGTCAAAAGCTATAGAATCATAGCGTCTATTAAGAGATCGATCTAAACCCTGAGCTAAAGCATCAATTTTATTACTCACTACAGCTCCTAAGGACTGATCAACCATATGCACAATTTATTCTTACAAAGCATGGAGAACATCACTTACATTGGGCTTTACCTGAACTTGGTTGACGGGCGGTGGAGAGTCTTCTTTCTTGAACATACCTTGCCGAGTCTTCACATAGCGCGAAAGGAGCTATTGCCGATGTCGTTCCACATCGACGTCGAGTGCCAAATGTGCCTCTTCCAGCAACTCATCATAGGACACCGTTATGATGTTGTCTTTGTCGATTTCCGAAGTAGATATGGCTAGGGTTTCATAATTCGGCCAAGAGATAGCCGAAAAAACTTTATCCCCAGCGGAGTCACCAATTTTGTGTTGGCGTGAAATTGGGCAACACCTCGCCAACATGGGTCCGTCAAGGATACTTCTCACTTTTCGCAGCGACGCACGACTTGTTTACAAGCAAACAAGAAAGGGTTTCGACCTACAACCTTGGGGATCGCTGCCCGGACGATTTACGAGCAAATCGATAGAGAACTACCACCCGAACTACAGGGATTCGAAGTAGCAACGAAGAACTAACCCTAAATTGCAGGAAAGTAAAGGCAAATGAAAAGTAGATGCAATAGATGAGATTGACTGATGGATATGTAATCGGTCTCCACCCCTCAACTATTTATAAGGGGGTATGGTCTTGACCCTAAGAAATCAAAGTAGGACTCTGTTCCAACCCTAAACACGCTCTGTTCGGCCAAAATCGCGAAAGAGATCTGAACAAATCCATAAATCCACTTTGATTCGGTTTTGGACTGAACGTCGGATGGTCCGGTGAGAACAAACTCCAGAACACCGGACAATTCGGCGAGTTCACTCGGCCGAAACTCTAAGACTCGGTCTTACACACACCGGATATTCCAACGTCACATTTATACTCATCGGATTATGTCACCGGACCAATATTTGCAGAGAGCAATTTTTTTGTGAAGTTTTTCTTTTGAACGCACTGGATGATCCGA
Organism: Phragmites australis; assembly: GCF_958298935.1. Lineage (NCBI taxonomy): Eukaryota > Viridiplantae > Streptophyta > Magnoliopsida > Poales > Poaceae > Phragmites > Phragmites australis. Next base: position 20,625,089 of record NC_084922.1, on the reverse strand, counting down.
CGATCATCAAAGACCTCACCGGACAATTTTCACCAGAGAATATTTTTTCAGCTAAAAAACTTCTTCTTCTCACCGGATAGTCCGGTGATACCCTGGAATCTCCACATGACCATTTCTTCCAGAGAGTAGGTTTTCGACGCAAATTGACATTCTACACACCGGATAGTACAACATTTTCACCGGATCATTCGCCAGACTATTTTATACAGAAAGCACAATTTGCTATACCAAATTCTCTTCCCACTTTCCAGATAGTCTGGCGTTTAATGAGTCCCTCACCGGACTTTTTTTTAAAAGAGTATGTCTTCTGAACTATAAGCACCGAATAGTCCAGCAATAACATGACATTGATCACCGGACTATCCGGTATATAAAAAAATCTGCCCGTGCCTTTTTTTTTTTTGCCATCAACAACTTCCAAGACAATGTCGAAAAAGATGCGCCATTGGGTGTAGTTTGATTCCGAGTGATCGAGATTGATGGGGACATGGGATCGGATGCTGACTATTAGGATGGTGTAAGAGGATGTAGGCATGTCCACGGTATGTGTTCCTGCAGTGGTGTGCTCAGGGTGGAGGGAGGTTAGAAGAAGCAGAGGAATTGGTGGTCATGGAAGCGGAAGTAGCAGCGGGCGAATAGCGGATTGAACCCGCTCTAACAGAGCTTGGAATCGAACTCACTTGTATTGAGTTGACTCAGTGTACATATATACAAGTACAGAGGCACGTAGTGCTGTAACTAATCCTAACCAACTCTAACAGAAGTGAACGCAAAGCATGATAGCTCTTGCACATGGCGTGAGCATCCCTGAAGACTAGGTCGATGAAGACAGTTCAGTTGTCGCTAACAGTCTAGAATAGATGGAGGCATTTTGTAGAGGACTATCTACATCAGGGAATTTATTATAATCAACTTTTTAATTAGAGGTTATTCCGCAGAGCTCTAACTTCAAAAATTCTTAGAGCAAAATATCTGTAGCTTTAAAAAATTCGTATAGCTGAAGCTAAGTGTACACTTAGGATGTTTGAGTAAGCCATCTTGTTTACATTTTATATTAAAAATATATACTTAAATCACTTTATATTCACTACAAATATCATATCTGAATTGAATCCAAGAACTGGACTCTGCCGAACATAGTCTTAATTAGCTTCAAATTTTAAAAGAAAACCTCGACTGGCATGTATATAATCACAACGCTAGATGCTATTGGCGTGTTTCGAAGAACCTCTAGATTTCACACAAGTTTCATCTGAACACATGATCACTCGATACTTAAAGTTTGGAAAATACGGTGTTTCAAACAATGCACAACAGGAGTGGATAGAAATACACGCCTAGATCGTATGGAGCGAGAGGAGCTAGCATCAGAGACGAGCGGTCTCGATCGAGACAATATGGAAACCAGTGGCACGAGATAGAGTATATCTTTTGCCACGTAAAGATCAACAGGGGTGCTCGCTTCTCTCTTCATCCCTCTCACCATGCATGCATTCAGAGTGATCGATACCTTCTAGAAACGCAATGCGGTGGTTAAGCCACCCACTGGTTGGAGTGTCACGGACCCCCAAAGTTCATTGGATGTCATGTAAGGCATCCGTCAAATCCAATTCCAGAGTCAAAGTAGACATGATAATATTCCTCCGGCTCCAAGGAGATATATGAGAGAGACACCGTCCTTTCTCTGCAAACCAGCGTGCTGAGCGTGGCTTGGGCGGTGCAGCGAGGGCTTGGGCGATAAGCCATTCACATCCACACGTCTCGTACGCGACTTCCCGACGGCTCCCGTTTCCGCGGTTTCATTGGGCCACTTCCATGCAACTTGGAATGGAATAGGGCAAAATCTATCTCTTCGCTGCCTTCCTAGTCACCCACTCACAGGAATGAAGAGCGCATGGTTTTTGCTTGCTGTGGGCGCGCGGCTTGTGCCACTTTCCTACCACGTGCCACCTCTCATGTTTATCAATCAGTGGAAGTTCAGTGGTTTAACAATAGTTAACAAATTTTGTGATTAACAATAGTCATTTAGTAAAACTCTTAGAAATTTGCGTGATTATAGTTTTCCAGGAGCTGAATTGCGTGCTAAACAAGAAGCATGTTCATGGTTTCAGGTTTAAAAGCAGGTCTCAGCAAAGCTTCAGGTTTGGAATTCAATTTTCATTCATGATCAAAAGTATCGGTGACAAGATTTTGTTTTATATTCCAACATATTGTGATGAGCAAGCAAATAAAATCAAATTTAGGAGACCGAGCGATTGATGGGGCGGTAAGTCGCCAGATGTGCGACTCCGCGGCCTGTGTTCGAGTGAGGCTAGACACAGGTGCTCACCTGTGCTAGGATTAAATCCGAGGCTCTTTTCACCCTCAGGTTTGGATTCTGAATAGTTAAGAGTATACACGTATATGTTTACTACGTGTTCCCAGTAAGAAAGGGTCTTGTACCATCTAACCTATCCTAGCGTGTGTAAAGGGACATGAACGCACATATGTGCGTACGAATGCGTTAATAATAGAGGTGTAGATGTAGGTGTGCATAAGTGTGTGCGTCCTGATTATATAAAAAACCAAATTTAGGCTCCGTTTGGAACAAGGTAAAAGAAAAGTACTTAAATAAAACAAAAGACAATAAGAATTGTGATCAATTTGGGACTATTGTGATGTGCAGTGCTGCACTTATATTTATACTCTGCAGCAGCAGCCGGAAATATCATAATTTGTTTGGAAAGTTAAATTAACTTTACGTAACTTATGTGGGGCCCCAACTTATGTTATACAATTGTTGGTCCTGACGCACTTGTAACTTGATATGCGTTATATCTCCGGTTGCAACCTATATTAAAAAGAAAATCAGTTAGCTCACACTAAAATATCATAAACGAGTGGCAACAACGAAATTACGCCATAATCTATCTCAATGCCAAGCGGAGCCTAAGCAGCACAGCTAGTGCAATCCTATAAGATTGGAAATGCATAAATTACCAGAAGACATTGGATGCACCATAGGAATATTAAATGGAGAAAGAAGGGAAGAAACAAAGAGTGAAAATTTTCTTTGACTTCTCAAACTAGCAACCACATATGTGTTTCGTATATGTGTAATCGATATAGGATATAGTAATTCAAAGAAGTAAAAAAAATATAATATAAAAAATAGAGATCTACATATATGAAATTCACAATATGATTATGTAATTTTAGAAGGGAGGAGAATGCCGAGTGCCTGAATAGGAGGATGGAGTGGGCCATATTGTCTAGTGCTGGTTGTTTATAGTGATGTTATGAGGAAGATCGAGATGGTGATTGATTGGTGAGGGGATAAAAATATTGAACGTCTCGGTATGGAAAACAAATAATAGGAGATTAAATATATTTTTGAGAAGATGAATGTGGTCTAACTTTGCACGGTGACTATTTGATCAATTTGGGTAGACAGTAGAGGTCGATCGTATCTGCTATAACTCGTGCATTTTATAGGAGTATAGATGAATTTTAATGTGAGGTTTAAGCTCATATCACTACTACGGAAACATGGATCACTGCCAGTTCCAAACCCCTCATTACTGTCAGTATTGGAACCGCAGTAGGTTTCGGGCAGTGATAGTTGGACAGATCCCAAGCCAGCAGTGTTGCCCCTTCCAAAACACACAAAAAAAAAAGAAACAAGCCAGCTCAAAATCGAGTCGGTTTGGCTGACGCCACACCGAGACGGTCCACCACCGCCACCACCGCCCAGAGTACAACCTTCCAAGGTGGAGCACCTCGCCCTTTTGTTCACATCGAACACAAAAATAACTCAAAAAAGTAAAATCAATACCTGAACAGATGAATTCATCCCCCCTTTTGTTCACATCGAACAAAGAAATTACAGAGGAGAGAACATATACAATTTATACATTATCTATACATATACAGAGGGCAACCAGCAAATAAAAATAAGACACAATTTATGTATCATCTGTACATATATAGAGGGCAACAAGCAAAAAATAACAAACAAATATGAACACGTATGTGTAGTTCTCTTTTTACATCAGTGCCCATCCCAGATTGCCCTGAGCAAGAACCATGGCCAGAATGAATGAATTGAGCAAGAGACGAGTTGAAGCTTCAAACCCAAGAAACTACAAGAAATGTGGAACTTACAAGGAGCCTAGTCGCTTCTTGCTCAAGGGTGACCTGAAACTTGCGGCCCTACGAACGTGTCATCTTGGTCCGCTTGCCATTGAAGGCGTGGCTCTAGTGGATCAGCTACAGCTTCTGCTTGAGCAGTGAGATCTGGTCGTCCAGTCACCCGCATCTCTGTGTAATTAAACAACAAGATTGCACTCAAGTTCAGTCACGTCTCAGATGTTCAGATGGATCAATGGAATACATACATGCACACATAGAGTTCTGATGCGCCAACGCAAAGCAGCAGGAGGAGGATGATGGCGGCGAAATCCAGTTTCAGAGAGAGAGAGAGAGAGAGGGGGGGGGGATAAGGCTCACTGGATCGGCCATAGAGAGTGGAGAGGATGAGGCTCACTTGAAAATATCTGGCGAGCCGATCGAATGCCCGGACCTGACCAGCCAAAATTAGATTGGATGGTAATTTCGAGTCCAATCACGTTTTTATTGTCGATGGGTATTAAAAACCGGTAGTGATATAATATCACTGTCGGTTTTTAATATGAGCCGATAATGATGACTCTTATTACTGCCGGTTCATAAGCTATGTTGCCTGATTTTTCTTACGTGGCTTGTGAGCCGATAGTGATGACTCTTATTACTGTTGATTCATATATATTAGGAACCGATAGTGATGAGTCAGTATAAAAGACCGATTCTGTAGCAATGTGTTTAGCATCGACCTAAAGGATTCGAATCTTACAATTTTTCTGTAAAAAAATCCTTTTGTCCGGCCCTTAGTACAAGTCAGATTTGAGTTTTCTTCCTTTGTAAATAAACGGCATATTGACTCTTACCAAAAAATTGTCACCAAACTGATTATAATTTTTTTTTGCCAAGTTTGGGCAACAAGAATGAGGCACCTATGACCTATGTGATGAAGCAATTTACCGGGTTGATTTAAGATTAGTGCTACTACTAGTGGCGTAATCTGATTTTGAGATAGAAATACGCTAATGTTATTTTATCGATTTTCTGTTAAATTATTTTGAGATAGAAGAATGGAGGAATTAGAAGTAGACTTTTTCTGGGTTTGCATAGAGTTATAAGAAGTAGTTGTCCCTTGAAGATCATAAAAAGTCAGAAAACGTCATAAAAGAAAATAAGAAGAACGGAGGGAAGGAGTGCAACTTTGCATTTCATGAGTTGAAATTGTAAGATGGTTGGAGGATTTGCTCTCTTAACCTCGATAAGATTGAAAATATAGCCTAAGACCATCTCCAACAGCTATCTCAAATCTTCATCCTCAAAATACTATTACAGCATCCCCTATCACTATTACAGCATCCTCTATCTCTAACATTGTAGCAGTACTGTATCACTGGATAGAGGAGCTGTTGGAGATGGATTTCTAGTGCTACAGTATACCGCAAAACACTGTAGCACTAGAATCCTTAAATTTGGAAACTCTGTTGGAGATGGCCTAAGTAACTGTCAAAATATAGCCTAACTAAAGCTAGCAATGTTATATATGTTTGGACCTTCCGTCTTAAAAGCTTGAAATAGGAGTATGCATTTTTTCCTGAGAAAACGTACAAAAAAATTGTAAATACCATTTAACAAAATTTAGTCGACCACGACATTGTCCTTGTTAGACGGTTCCAGAGCTCTTATTAGTGGCAGACTATTCCTCAAAATAGAAAAGGAGACAAATGAACTGAAAGGAAATGATGCAGTTGAACATTATTGTTTTGTTATTTTGAAGCGCTGATTGAGCATTATGTTCTCCAAAAAATTGTTCTGGAGGGGAAAAAGAAGTGCTGATTGAGCGTTCATTTAAGAAAGTTCTTACTACTAATAGCTCTCGTAAATACTAATACTCATACATTAATGTACGACACTACTATATTGTACAGTGCCTAGCACCACCTGGCGTCTAAGTTGTCTGACTAGTTTTTTCTCTCTTTCTTAAGCGAGCCGTACGTCCCAGTAGCTTCCCTTGCTGTCATGTGAACAACTCCACACAATGATCTCGTCCTAATTGTGCAATATTATTCCCTAGATTTCCGGGACTCGACCGTCCATCTGCATCTCTGAAAAGTAGAAACAAGCAGCTGCGTCCATGGTTTTGGGAGGCCGGTTTTCCGTTCTTGCTGGAGTGGGGCTCCAACTTCCCAGCAACGGTCCCCGCTACCGCCTGGATTGAGCCAGCCATTTTCTAGGATAATATTTAGGTTATAAAATCTAAGTAGTTTTGTAGGATGGGATGTGACAGGGTGGATCTATTTTATTTTTAAATTATTTGGATAGAAGTACCGGATAAAAAAGTTTGGAATCACAGAATAATTTTAAAGATTCAAGACGGAGCTGTTAAAAAATGGTAAAAATCAACCATCTCATTTCAAACGTGATAATAACAATAAACCCAAAATACTAAAATAGACTCATTTTACCCACCAATCAAACAACATCTATATATAAATAAAATCATCATATTCCCAAATATATAAATAAAATTATTTTATTCTACCTCACTCTTCAACTAAACACTGCATAAGTAACTCTTTAACTAGCTTGATTCTTAAAAGTGTACTCCTAATTGGCATAAAATCGCACGACTAGATGCTATATGTACGTGTGTTTTGAACTCTGAAATTTCACACAAGTTTGATACGAGCATGCGTTCACATGAATGATTCTATACTTAAGTTTCAAAATTACCGTGTTCTAAACAAAGAGCTACATGAGTGGATAGAAATACAAGCGTTGATCGTATGCTGTGACGACAGGTTCGTCGGAGACGAGGAAGCAGCAACCTCCAGAGCTCGCTTCAATATGCCATTCAGCTCACAATTCAGGAGCGATCGGAACTCCACCTTCAAGAAACGCGATGCGCCGCCGTAAGGATCTGGCCGCCCACTGATTGATGAGAGTCCCTCCCGCATCGAAACACATAGAGATCATGGACCCCGAACTTTCCTTAATGCAAGCCGTCAATCCGGAGTAGCTCCAAGCAGATCTGCGGAGACACCGTCGGTCCTTCAATTTCTCGGCGAACCAACGTGGCCTGGGCAGTGTGGTGCCGTGGTTTGCGCGACTTGCGCACACGCGTTCACATTCACGCGGCCCGTGACTTCCCAGCGGCTCCCGTTTCCGCCTCCTCTTCCATGCAAGTTGGAATAGAATGGGGGCAGGCAGAAGGACGGAACCCGGTTATTATCGGATCAAAATCCTCTAACTTGAGATGGTTAAAGTCATTGTGACAAGATAAAAGTATCGTGGCACCGAATACTGTAGCAAATTATGCTGTAGTATATGGTATTGTAACACTCGATCGGTCCTCATCTATTTTAGATCAAACAACTCAAAGCGAGAAGTCACTAATTTCACCGCTGCGAAGTTGGAGGATCCCGTTCCGCCGTCAACATGGCATAGCTACCTGATTTTATTCCCAATTCACCGATGGCAAGAAGATGAGAGGACCCATGGAGATTTATAAAAGCCGGTAACGGCGCCTAGTTGCCCACTTGCCGGGTGCCAACTAATCCATAGGCACTGGTTGGTTATATCCCCCTTGCCCCCTTGCCCCGTGGCTGGGTGCTTAATTGGTGCTTGGGTATACTATATACAATGCCTGGTGGTTCAGCCCAACTAAGTCTTTGGTTTCTGCCGAGGCCGAGAATCTAATGGGCGATGGGATGGATGACATGTGGGCGGTCCCGAGATGTGGGCGGGCAGCGTCAGCCGCGTGCTGTCACAGCTCAAAAATCCTAATGCATGCATCAACATCATTTACATGCATCATAAGCATCGTTTATGCACTTTTGAGCACGTTGCTTGAATTTAACTAATTCGAATTGAAATTATCAAATTTAATGAGAAATCACACCTTGTGAAGAAACTTTCATTTTCAACACAAAACATATGTTAGTAAATCATTTTATAAATTACTAGAATGTGATTCATGAGTATTAGTGAATTTTCCAGAAATTTAGATAATTTATTTTAGGACCTAAAAATTCACTGAAGATTCGAAAGCTGTCAAACCAAAATATTTTTAGTTATTATGCTCAAGGTTTTTAGCTAAAATTAATTAAAATGGGTTCCCATGAATTATAATGTCACAGGAACAATTGGCATAAAATTCGAAGCACAGCATAAGAGGGAAGCAAATAATTGGAGTTTTGAGAACTGTTCATCATGGCCCCATAGGTCATCGTCCTCCTCTCACCCTTCTCCCTCCCATTTTGGCCCAGCCCTTTGACCTATATATATGTAACATATTGTTGCATCAATCAATGCATACTGTAACAACCAAAATTCTTAAAAATATCATTAAACATCCATGAGCATCATTAATATCATATTTGAAGCTTTGAGCAAGTAATTAATACAATTGAAATTAAATTTAAGTTTTTAAATTTAATAGAAAGTGATGCTTTGTGAAGGAGCTCACAAAATTTCTATGCAACCTAGGGCTTAAAATAATTTTAGAAATTAGTCGATTTCATATGACAAATATCAATGAATTTCTTTTACATTGTTGGGATTCATTTTGAGGCCTTAAAAATTGAAGCAAGTTAGAAAAAGTTATAAGTTTGAAGAAATTTAAATTAAGTTTGGCTCAGGCTTTTTTGTTCAAACCAATTAAAATGTGTTGCATGAATTATAGTTTCCCATAAAATTTCTCCCACAAATTTTGAAGCTTGGGAAAATCTACTTTTGGATCCGAAGAGGAGGGGATATTTTGCTATGTTGGTCACTGTTCATGGCGGTTCACCGACTTCCCTCTCTCTCTGCTCATTTGATGGCCGCCACTTTTGTTGACGAGGAGGCCAGCTACTAAGCCTTGTCATCGGCCACCAGCCCTTCCAGTGATTTCGATCACCATCTATCTCTCTCTGCTCACTTCTCTCACTCGGTCGAGCTCCACCGAACAGAGAGCAGAGCTCAGAGCAGCACGCTACCGCCCAAATCCCACAACATAGAGCCCCAAGCCCGGAGAAATGAAGAAGGAGGTCGCCCACCACTCCGCCATTGAGTCCCACGTGATCACCTTCAGTTTCCCAGCCGGATTTCGCACGCCGACGCTCTTCTTCCCCAACTCTGACGCCTCTCTCCGCCCCTCACCAAAACACTGCAGCAGATTCTAAGCGTAGTCTTCATCTTCACTCATAACTCCACAGGAAAAAAATCGATGTAGAACACCTCCTTGAAGTCTCACAACTTTTTCCCAACTAAGTGTTTGATTATAGCAAGTGTGAGTACATATGTACTCAGCAAGTCGTGAAAAATATATTATGCATATGAAGGCTTTAGCAAGAATATGGCTAAATGGCTCTTTTGCATAAAATAATCAATTTAAGTAAAATAATTTAAAAATCGATAATAATTAAGTGAATAGCAAACCATCTCAAGATTCTATCCATCTTGACCTAACCAACTGACCACCCCAACTAAGGTTCTAACCACCAAGGTTGAACAACAAACACCTTAACCACTGGTCCCGTCGTTAAAGCTGAATTACTGACCAACCACCTCAACCACGATTCGCACCATCATGACTGATCCATACCTCAACTATGATTTCCACCACCATAGTTGACCATACTAACTAAGCCATCAAGTTATAATCATGGTAGGTTTTCTATACCGCTTATGACCATGAGCACGGCTGAATATTCAGTTTTAACTCTGCAGAGGTTTTACATTACCAACAAGTCGTGATTTCATCACCCACAAGCAGGTGACTAAGTCTCCATTTTACCCGTGCTGATCAGGCACACTGCATACTACCTAAGGTGTGTGGCTAGGAGATCACTACAAAGCCTTTACAATGCCCCTCTCAGCACATGTCTACCCGCTAAGCTTTTCACTGCCGCATGATTCTACCTCAACAACGGAAGCCCCCTCTAGCGCCTTTCGGATCCCAATACATTATCCATTCACCGCTCTTCTGCCTGACCTACACTATGCTGAGAGTAAGCAAATTACTTAGCTATGCCCGTCCCATACCGAGCTTGTGGTTGTACTGTAAACACAAAAAGGTCACCCTATGAATTGGTCCATAGATTTGAGTAAGACTACTACTTTCCTAACCATACATCTCATCATATCACCTGCTCAAATCCTTATACCATGTTGCTACAAAAATGATTCCATCATATTTCATCATTGTTACTTAGGACCATTATCAAGTTCATGGAACAATTATCATGATTATTGCTCAAATCTCAAAGCAAGTCTAAGCAACATCTACCCTTCCATAACCCAAAACCATACTATAGTGACAAGGATGATAAGGAAAAACTAGGGTAAACCTTAACACTTGGGATTATCAACATATTATTAGCATGCATATTTGTAAAAGAAAATATTTATAAAACTAGGATAAATATGATCAAGAACACAACTTATCTTCACTCGAATAGTTGGGTCTTCTAAGTCTGGATCTTGAAGTCCTCGTAGCTCCTTTGGAACCTTGGCGTCTAGTCGTGAAAATAAGAAAAAAAGGCAACACATAAACACCAAGATCTAAAAAGAACGAAATATCATGCAACAAACATCATCACATACGAGATAACGCTTTTTTCGGACAATCTGACGAAAGAACGGGTCAAAACGAAGTTATGATTGATAAGTTATGATTTTTTGAAGATCAAAACAGGATTAAAAAGATTAACTATAGATGAAATTATATTGTTAGGAATTTTTTAGTATTTTTCCAAAGTCATCTGTGATTTTTTTGGATTTTCTAGGATTTTCTTGAATTTATTAGCATTACTAATTATTAAACTATATAAAAATATTAAATATAACTAAAATACATTATAGAAATATTACTAAACATTACTAAACCTATTTCAGATTTTATCCTATTTATGAAATTATTTTTTATTGTGGAGAATATATCTGTTGAATTATTCCACTAAAGAAACATTATATAGAATTACGAAACTATATAAAACTATTAAAAAGAATTAAATATACCTAAAAACATTATTAAACATTATTAGAAATTAATTTCCTATTTATTATTATTTTCACAGTTATTTTCATTTTGGAAATCTATTTATTGTGTAATATTTAAGTATGATGTCATCAGCGATAAAACAATTAAAAAGAAAAAATACTGATTGGGCTTGCTAACTGGCATTCTTGTTGAGGTGGCGTGACACATCAATGTATTTGCTGATGTGGCAGGGGTGAGGTGGAGTGATGACATAGCTTAGGAGCTAACTGGGATTATGTATGCCACATGGTAGCTCTGTATTGGCTGGTGAAAGGGTAAGTAGGAGATCTAATTGTGGCCACTAGTTTTTGATCTAACAGCTTGGATAGATGGTGGCAGGAGAGAAGATGACCAACGGCAGAGGGGCTCGGGTATGGTGGCGGCATCACAGGAAACTCACTGGACTTGAGCTCCGGCTCGTCGGCGGTGATGATGAGCGGCAAAAAGGCATCACAAGAGGGCGGCGAGCTCACCTAGGGCATCAGCATCTTCGAGGACGCAGCATGTTGGTTTGACAGTGATGAACCACGGTGGAAACTCACTGGTGTCAATGAAGATGGTGCTGCGGTGCGCTATGGTCGACAACGAGCGGCGGAACAGAGTCTCGAATGCTCAGGCGACTCATGCTCAGCGTCAGTAGGGGCGATGAAAAACCAGAACAGCCTGTCGGCGAGCTCTAACTACGGTGGTGCTCGGAGCTTTGGTGTTAGGGTGCTACGTCGTCGATTTCTCAATGGGATGTTGGGGAAAAGGCTCGAGGTACTCCGGGAAGGGCGTAGGGTCGCATATATATAGGCGGGCAGCTCCCTTATCTCTTATTCTACCCGGATTGAAAAGGGCAGTGACGCCTCAATCCCGAACTCAATCTCCTCGTTTAAATGTATGGGGCTTAGAGATAGGGCCAACAATAGATTACGAGGTTCACAAGGATTTGAATAGAAGAGCTTCTAGATGGTCTCATGATTGGATTGGGTGCGGATTTACATGGCGGCGCTCGGCTTGAGTCGGACTCCAGCAGTGCGAAGGTCTCCAGGTTGGGGACGGATCCGACTACTGGGGCCCGCACGTCAGTGGCTCTGGGAGAGTTGTAGCATGGGCGTGGCAGCACTGGCCCAAGGCGCAAGCACGGTCGAGAGAGAGACGGGCGCGATGGGCTAGCTCCGGCCCAGACGGGAAGAGGGGAAAGAGAAGGCTGGCTTGACTGAGTGGGCCGAACAATAGGGAGAGAAGAGAGAAGGAGATGGTTTTTAGCCTCTTACTCTAAAAGCTTTTCCTTTTTCTATTATATTTTCTCTCATGTATATTCATACATATAGCATATATACCACATATATATAATATTAGCTTCAAAAAAACAATCAGTCAAGCAAGCAATCAAATATATATAGACATATATATCTACAAACATTCTTTCATAGGAAAATAGCCCTCAATGTATATATGTATTTATGCATATAATTGCAACACCCTGGTTTTTAGAATTTGCAATTTTTTTTTAAAAAATTTCCAACATTAGTAAGTAGCTTCACCAGTAGAATAGGTTTAAAACCTATTTTCACAAACAATCAATTAATATAGGTTATTATATTGTGTGCATTGCATTCTTAGTTTTGCTAGGAGCCAGGTAAATATATTAGAGTTATCATTCCTTTTCTTTCTGTTTGGTGTTTTGAGTGAAAAAGATTTTTACAAAAATTTGTAGTAAATTAGTTAAGGATCTTAATAGTTGGAATTTAAAATCCTTGAATTTATCATTTATTCAATCCTTCTCTAGTTCAATTCAAATCTTATCCAAATCCTCGTTTAAAGCCAATATCTCCTCTTTCTTATATTCTACCCAAATCCAAATCCAAATTTCTTATCTACTCCCATTCTCGTTTGACCTCATCTTTTGGTGTCTCTGAAATTCACTATAAGCTCAATTCAAATTCAAACCCTATTCAAATTTCTATGCAAAATTTTCTTTTCTAAAACCCTAAATATGTTTAAGGTGCCATTAGATCCAATTCTATCCAAGCTCAAGCTCTTAGACAGTACACAAGTCATCTAGAAGTCCAACACCTGGATCCACAAAATATTTGGATATTCACGAAGTCCTGAATAGCCTTATCTTCCTATGAAGTTTTGGAGTTCAAGACAGCCTCAAATGCAAATGTTAACAATACCATAGTTGTAGGTTTCATCGAGAGCTTCAGTTTGAAACTAAGGAAGTCCACTTTTGGATGATGCAGCTAGGAGTTATAGCCCCCAAAATCAGTATTGCGCAGATAAGTCTCAGTTCAAATAGTTTATCTTTTGACGAATTTGTGGAAATCAAAATGATATTTTTAGAAGTTCCAATGAATACCAAAGTTGTAGATCTTTTCGATTACTACAATTTAGAGTCTAGAAACATCCAATTTGGAGTCTTAACGGTAGAGATATCGTCCTCAGAATAGAGAGCTATGAAAAAGTAAATCCTAACCGACTTGTACTCGAATCCGAATCATGTCCGACTTGGACTTCACCTCAACCAGCCGCCCCTAGCCTTATAAATAGGTGTTGAACGTTCTCCTCTACACCCTTTACATCCCTCCATGTCCTAGCCACCGCAGCTGCCCTTTCTGTGTGCTACAGTTGCCCGTGATGCGCTACGTCATCGTCTCCGTGAATCCTCCTTCCCGATCATCAATAAGGTGAGGACCCCTCCTTATCCTTCCATAACTCTATTTTACCATCATACTAAGTCCCTAACTAAGCCCTAGCCCTGGCCAAAGCCTGATCTGTGCCACCACGGTCATTGTCGTCGCCGATTGGCATCGACGTTCCTGGCTAACCAGAGGTCAAATCGCCATGCCCTTTCACCAGTGAATGACACATGGTGTTTCCAACGCCCTCACCAATCGAGTCGTCCAGTAGATCAGCCAAACCGCCAGGATCAAGGTCGACATGCCGCCTGTCTAGTTTCTTAATGTGTTTTGAACACGCACCGAGTTTCTGTCACGTTTCTCATCAATCTTGAAGCCGTATGGATGTGCCATTAGCGTCATAACATGTCCCATGAAGTCTTCTATGTGACCGTAGTATCTTTTCACCGGTTGTGCAGCGAATTGAACAGGATGTGATTGCCAACCGTAGCATATTACAACTGCCACCCATGTCATCTCCACTGATCGTTCTTCCTCTCAGGGTTTATCTACCCAAACCCATGCTATAGCATTGTGTTCCTAGGATATATGAGCTTCTCTATTCAAATGGTTTCTCAAATTTCATAGCCAATCTCCTGAAATGCGAGCGTCTTCGTTGCTGCGTCTATTCGCGATCACCACCAAACCTAGCAGCAGTCGTTGCTATTTTGCTGCTACTTCGAATGACCCCTTTTAAAACCAACCATGCCTTTGATACCTTTACGCGTTCTACGCTATGCTTCCCTCGTTTCGCTGAAACACCACTAAAGTCCAATATCGATGTCAGTAGCCACGTGCTTGATCGCCATCTCCGATGAAACCCAAGCCACCGCCGCTACGCAGAGTCGTTGGTAGTATCCTTAACCCAGAAGCGCAACCTCCAGCCTTTTTGATCCATCATATGTGGTCGAGACTATATCTCAGCGTACCCATTCTTTAACCTAAGATGGTGCTTGCATATCATACCAAGTTAGTGCCACATCATCCTCCTTAGCTAGTCAGCGAAGTCTAGTCAGCTCTATACTTCTTGAATCTTGTGCAATGATGTTGTCAAGCCTGACACAATGATTGCTTGTAATGCCTATTCCCATAGGAATATAATTCCAGTAAACCAGCTTTTCCTTTTCAACCTAATCCATCTCCTGAATGTTCGTTCTCTTTCATTCTAACTCCGATTTAGGCGATTCTTGCGTCTAAATTCTTCTAAAATCATGCTTATCCAACTATAGTATTTTTAAAGTGTTTACTGTCCTTAGTTAGTTTTGGTTGTGTGCCTTTCCGATTTGTTTTGAGAGCAAACGAAGACCAAGTCTTTGAAGAGTCTGAGCAGCAAGTTGGAAGAGGCAAGTGTCCTTGAACATTTTGATCCTAGTTTTTCAAATGCGTTCTTTATTTCAAACATGCATGTTGTTAATCCTGAATCATATTTAATTATAGTACCATGTTCCATATATTCTTGTCACCTAGTTGTTAGTGGTATTTATGTTGAGTAGCTTATGCTTAGCTTTGCACAAGGGTATGGATGGGTAGCCAGTTAAACATGACTAATGAACTATGCAACTATGAGTTGGGAATACTGGTAATGGTATAGAAATATGGAACCTTAGGCCTTGAGTAAACAAGTGTTGGTAATGATGATTATAGTTATTTTGTTGGCTTA
Source organism: Phragmites australis (assembly GCF_958298935.1). Lineage (NCBI taxonomy): Eukaryota > Viridiplantae > Streptophyta > Magnoliopsida > Poales > Poaceae > Phragmites > Phragmites australis. The sequence continues at coordinate 20,609,644 of NC_084922.1, read as the reverse complement.
GTGTTTGCTCAAGTAACCTAAGTAAGGACTGGTTCGTAGAGCGGCAACCCAAAAACTATCGTACCAATCACGAGACCTGGTATGGGACAGGCTTGGCCTATTAATTAGTGGATTCCAGTTTTTGTGCATGCCAAACAGAAGAGTGGATGCGTGGGGACAGCTAATGCCAAAACCATTTGGTTAGTGGTATGAGATGTCTAGTGGAAGGGAAGGGTGAAAACTTGCTGGAAACTACAAGGCGCAAAAGGGGGTTTCTAGGTGGTGTGAATACCACTTTGATGATGGTGAAACCTAGCGGAGTGCACATACTGGATGAAACTTTGTAACAGCTTTGTAGTGATCTCCGAGTGCACTACTAGAAAATATAGCTTTGGCAACACATTCCTGTAACACATTGAACAATGTGTTACAAAAGAATATTGCAGCAACACATCAAACGTGTTACAAAGGTAAGCTGTAACACATGCATCATAATATTCAAAAAGATGTTGCAATGAAAGGGGTACAAGAATACATAGAAAATATGTTAAAAAAGAAGCGCTATAGGAACAAATAATATGCAGGAAAGCCATATAAAAGGTGTTATAAAAAGAAGTGCTATAGGAACACATAATATGTAGGAAAGCTCTAGAAAAAGTGTTACAAAACGAAATGCTATAGGAACACATAATATGCAGGATAGAAAATATGTTACAAAAAGAAACGTTATAGGAACACATAATATGCTGAAAAACTCTAGAAAAGGTGTTACAAGAAGAAACGCTATAGGAACACATAATATGCAGGAAAGCTATGTGAACAAAATAGGAAAAACTATTCATGATAAGACATAATAGTGCAATGGTAGTACACTTTGCTTGCTAGGGAGGCATCCTGGATCGATTCTCACAAGTTGTTTTTCCCCCTAAATATGCATGCTACATGAAAAATGTGTTACTACTACCTATAGTAATATATATCATACGTGTTATTATAGCTTAGTTGTAACACCTTTTATTACATATAGGGATAACTATTATGTGCGATAATAGATCCTACCGTAGTAACATAGGCAACAAGGACACATATCAAATATGTTACTACAAACCTCTGTAACACATTTATTGATATATAGTAACACATATGCGTGTTACTACATCCCTGTCTTGACGTAGTGCTGACACACCATAGGCGTGTGTTAAGTGCTTGGTCGGCACGGCAACAAGGAAATCACAACTCATGGGGAAAGCTAGACAACCTTTTGCAGAGTGTAAAATCTGAAATATCAGATGTGCTCACAGTCATGAGGGACTTAGATCCTCGCATGGTTAGTTGGTTTGGTTTGGATGGTTTGGTAATCTGAAGTGGTTTTTAGGTGGTTGGGAAATATGTGGAGATGTTTCTAGAGGATGGAAGTTTAGTGGTGATTCACATAGTTAAATAAGATGCTTTTATAACTCTTCATTAGCATAGTTGATATTTATGCAAATTTAACCTATTACAACTTGTTCCTTTATTTAAGCTTGCATGTCATTTAACCTATTACAACTTGCTATTTCCATCCATATACATCAAATGTTGCTCAGACAATAAATAAGAACTAGACTACCTCGCCAATGAAGATGAAGATTGCTAGGCTGGTGGATCCCCGGTCGATTGCCTGTGAAAGATGGGAGCTTCGCTGTGTTTTGCTAGTATGGTTTAGTTAAAGACTTTGAGGTCTTTCTATCTTGTTTAAGTTAAGCGTTGTAATAATGACCTTGTGTGTGATACACTGATGAAGTCACTGCATGTATGAAACTTGATCCTGGCATATATTTGGTTTACATCTGGTTTTATCCCTTTATAAAACCAGGTGTGACAATAACACACATACTTACATATATGTGTACATGCTTAAAAAGCACACAAACACACTTATGAATTTAATTTAGTTTTTTGCAAGACTCTTTTATTTCTTTGAAAAAGTTTTTACTTTTCTTGCTTTTGAAAATTTGGATTGATCTCGAAACAGGTAAGGGTACACTGCCTTTAGCTCTTCTTCTTGTTCCTTGATTGCTTCACCTTTGGTATGGTGACTCCACTGTTCATTACACATACGCATGATTTTCCTTCGAGTCACTCGCTCTGCCTTTTCAAAAATCTTGGTCGGGTATTTTGAATAAGTCAAATTCCTCTTACGATTCCACTTCTTCCAGCGGTAATTGTTCCTATGGTACTCACAAACACTTCTTTTAGCTGCAATATATGAAACACATTGTGCACGTCTTCCATCTTGAGTGACAATGCCAACTGGTAAGCCACTCTTCACATCTGGCACTCACTTTAAACGGTCCAATGTACCTGGGTGCCAACTTATCTCTAACCTTAAAATGACAGCTCCTCTTAGAGGTGAGACCTTGAGATACACATAATTTCCAACCTCGAAGGTTAACTCTTGGCAATGGTTATCTGCATAACTCCTCTGTTTGGATTGGACTGTCTTTATCTCATATTTCCTTGACTTGTTCCTCTGCTTTCTTGAGTTTATTCGGTCCAAGCACTTGACATTCTCCAGTCTCGCTCTAATGCAGAGGCGTTCTACACTTCCTTTCATATAATGCCTCGAATGGGGTCATCTGCAAACTAGACTGATAACTACTGTTATACGAAAATTCTGCACACAACAAGTTCTTGTCCTACTGTTGTGATTTTGAAGAGCACATGCTCGCAGCATATCCTCAATAAAGGTTTATTCTTTTTGTTTGTCCATCTATCTATGGGTGATATGCTAAAATTCAACTTCATGTCAAGTGACTTATTAGGTTGCTGCCAATAATCTTGAGGTAAATTGGGTCCCTCGAGCTGACACTATTCTATCTCAAAATCCCTTCGTGAGACTATCCTCAATGACCTATGTCTAATCATAGCCTGATTGGGTATGAGGTAATTCGACTATAGAATCCATCCAGATTTTTGGGTACCTTCAGAGACTGTAGCAATCTTGCTATTTTCTACTCCCACACGCTGACATACATCATACGTTGCCACATACTAAGCTATTCTTCTCTTCACACCAGGCCATCAATAACGGTCCTTCAGATTTCGGTACATCTTGGTACTACTTAGGTGAATAGAGTAAGCTGACTCGTGAGCTTATCTTAAGATTATCTTCTTAATCCTTTTCTGGTCTGGTACACAGATGCATTTGCCAAACCATACTATGCATTTTCCATCTTCTGAGAACTTTTGGGGCATGCCTGTTTTAATATTCTCTTTGATCTCCTTAATATCTCCATCTTTTTCCTATCCTTTCTGGATGTCCTCATCCACAGTAGGTTCCACTTCCATGGCTAATACTGCTAAGTCCGCAACAAGACCTAGGTTAGGGCACCAGAATTCTTCACATGGAGTTTGTTGAGTTTCTTGTCACATAGCCATGGTACTGTATACTTTCTAACTTAACACGTCTGCCACAACGTTTGCTTTTCCCGGGTGGTAATGGATTCCCACATTGAAATTCTTGCTTAGCTCTAGCCATCTTTGTCGCCTCAAGTTAAGATCCACTTTGGATGAATATATACTTCAAGCCCTTATGATCCATATATATCTCACATCTTTTCCAAAGAAGATAATGTCTCCATATTGTCAAAGCATGTACTATTGCCGCTAATTCTAGGTCACGAGTTGGATAATTCTTCTGATAAGTCCTTAACTATCTTAAGGCGTACGCTACCGCTTGTCCTTCTTGTATCAAAACACATTCAAGACCTCATCAAGATGCATCACAGTATATATTGTGGTTCTTCTGGTTATCTAGCAACAATAGAACTGGGGTTGTAGTTAACCTTTCTTAAGCTCATTGAAACTTGCTTCAAAAATGTTTGTCCCTTCATACCTCTTTTCCTTCTTTAGAACCTTTGTGAGTGACTTGGCTACCTTCGAGAATCCTTCTGTGAAGTGACGGTTATGTCCTACTAGACCAAGGAAACATCTTACTTTGATAACCTGGTAGGTGATTTCCAATTCAGCACATCTTTCACTTTACTTGGGTCTACTACAACTCCTCCGATAGATAGAATATGTCCGAGAAATGGTGCCTTTGTTAACCAGAACTCTCACTTGCTGTTAGCTTATGGGTGATGCTCTCTAAGCTTTTCCCAATAGTTTCCTTAGGTGATCTTCATGTTCTTCTTCACTCTTAGAATAAACCAATATGTCATCAATGAACACTACTCCAAAATTATCCAAATACTCCGTGAAAACTTTATTCATGAGGTATGAAAAATAAGCCAAGACGTTGGTCAATCCATGTGACATGACCGCAAGCTCAGGTAATCCATATCGAGTGATAAGTGTTGTTTTGGGCATATTTGATACTCCAATCTTCAACTGATGATAACTTAACCGTAGATCTATCCTTAAGAAACTGGAGCTCCCGTGAGTTGATCAAATGGATCCTCAATCCTTAGTATTGGACACTTGTTCTTGATGGTAATGCTTTGCAATCTATGTGCAACCTTTGGCTTTCATCTTTCTTCAAGCAATATATCAGAGAATTCTCAGTCTGTTTAAATATGCTCCAATGTTGATCCTTTCATTTGTATTAGTATTGTCCTCGCTATTGCTAATATGTCTGCCATAAACTCGTCCTTACTCCTTCTCCATTAACTAGGGTGACTGCCCTTCTGGTAGACTCAAACTCTCCTTTGAACTTTATTTCTGAATCCTTCCCAAAGATAACAGGTTCTTGCATTGTCAGATTTACGGAGAAATCTAACCCCTTATTTAAGATTTTCCTTAAGGTAAAAAGTCTGGTTCTCATTTCTCCACCCATTGAACTTATTCTATAGTCATTGACTAACTTAACTCCTTGCCTCCAATTATGGAACTTCTCCCTTATCATAGTGATTTCTTCTTCTCAATAGTTCTTGCTCCAAGCATCCATCGCTAGTGATTTTGTGTTGTGGGAGAATGTTAGTAGCTTTGTACTCATAAACCTCTCCTTCAGCTTGATCTGGTTGATGGTCATATGACTGTGGCCGCGGTTGAGACTACGACGGATGCGATTGTTGGTCATTGTCTCTGACACTCCTTGACGGTTCTAAGTCTGCATCATCATAAGTTGTTCTATGCTCTTTAGAAGTGAATCACAGTTGTTGTTGTTCCTGGAGTTGCTCCTTGTGCTAACCATTTGGTTTAGGGGGGATCATGGGCTAGGTATAGGGACATGTTTTTTTTTTGAAGAGGGAAGGATTGTGAAAACCTGATTTTCAGCACTTTGGTTGATTCATTTATTATATTTATTTTCCTAACTTCTAAGATGCGATTGCGGACAAGGTGCCCACAGGCGGTCCTGCATCCAACATCTAACACTCACAAACAAGAAACCCAAAGAAACCAAAAGCAGCAAAAATGAGCTAAAGCGTTCACTACTCAATCATTGGCTTTAGGGTCCAGCCTAAACTTCTAAAAGTACAGGTATCAAGGGCATAACACAAAGGTGAGTTGCTTTTGAAGCCTAAGATGATAATGCCAGAAGCGAAGAAAGCTTATCTTCATATCCTTGTTGCTCTGGATAGGTAGTGGTGGTTGTGGGGCTCCTTCTAGCTGGTGTTCTTGCATTCGCCTCTTATGTGCGGTTGTTCCTCACGTTTGGGTAAGTAGATTTTGGACTCCCTTGTGGTGGCATCTCCTCAAGTTTTCAAGACATCATGCTTCCTAAAGCAGCAACAGTGTATAGCTCTGGCTTTCCAGGTGTAAAGAGGGTTAGAGATGTGAAAGAAGGATCCGAAAGAGGAGTCTTCAAGCATATCTTTTAAGATTTTATGTTTCTCTTATTTTAGGGCTATCTAGACTATCTAGGGTTGCGTTCTAGGTCGATATAGCTCTGATACCACCTCTGTCGAGATCGGTTCAAGAATCAAACCAATCTCCTCTATGTGCTGACCTCATGAATCAATCTCAACATATAGTGACTTTATTGATCATAATCATTACAATATCCATACCTTAATCAACAAATCATCTCACAAAAGACCTCCAGAGGTCGAAGAAGTAAAACACTATGGTGGATTTTAAGCGTAGTCTTCATCTTCACTCATAACTCCACGGGAAAAAAATCGTTGTAGAACATCTCCCTAGATTTCACCTCCTTGAACTCTCACAACTCTTTCCCAATGGAATGTTTGATTATAGCAAGAGTGAGTACATATCGTACTCAACAAGTTGTGAAGGAAATAGTTTGCATACGAAGGCTTTAACAAGAATATGGCTAAATGACGCTTTGCATAAAACAACATTTAAGTAAAATAATTTGAAAAACGATAATAATTAAGTGAATAGCAAAGTACCTCAATATTCCATCTATCTTGACCTAACCAACAGACCGCCTCAACCAAGGTTCTAACCACCAAGGTTGAACAACAAACACCTCAACCATGGCTCCCAAAGCCAAAGTTGAACTACTAACCAACCACCTTAACCATGATTCCCACGATCGTGACTGACCCATACCTCAATTATTGTTCCCACCACCATAATTGACCACACTAACTAAACCATCAAGTTATAATCATGGTAGGTTTTCTTTGCTGCAATTGACTGTGAGCATGACTGAATATTAAGTTTTAACTCTCCAAAGGTTGTACATTACCAACAAGTCGTGATTTTATCACCCGCAAGCAGGTGACTAAGTCTCCAATTTGCCGATGCTGATCAGGCACACTGCACACTACCTAAGGTGTGTGGCCAGGAGATCACTACAAAGCCTTTACAATACCCCTCTCCGCACATGTCTACCCGCTAAGGTTTCATTGCCGCGTGATTCTACCTCAAGAATGGAAGCCCCCACTTACAACTTTCGGATCACAAGACATCGTCCATTCACCGCCCTTCTACCTATCCTGTACCGAGCTTATGGTTGTACTGTAAATATAGAAAGGTCAACCCATGAACTAGTCCATAGATTTGAGCAAGAATACCACTTTCCTAACCATACAACTCATCATACCACATACTCGAATCCCTATACCATGTTGCTACAAAAATTATTCTATCATATTTTTATCATTTTTGCATAGGACCATTATCAAGTTTGTGGAACAATTATCATGACTACCATCCTAAAGGAAGGCTAAGCATCATCTACCCTTTCATAACCCAAAACCATACTATGACGACAAGGATGATAAGGGAAAAACTAGGATAAAGCCTAACACTTGGGACTGCCAACATATTATTAGCATGTATATTTGTAAAACAAAATATTTGTAAAACTGGGATAAGTATGATTAAGAATACAACTTGCCTTCACTCGACTCAGTTGGGTCTTCCAAGTCTCGATCTTAAAGTCCTCATAGCTCCTTCGGAACGTTGGTGTCTACTCGCGAAAATAAGCAAAAAGGCAACACATAAACACCAAAATAAAAAAAGAAAATATCATACAACAAACATCATCACATACAAGATCACGCTTTTTCAGAAAATTCGGCGAAAGAACAAGTCAAAACGGAGCTACGGTTGACAAGTTACAATTTTCTAATGATCAAAACATGACTAAAAAGATTAATTACAGATGAAATTATGTTATTAAGAATTTTCTAATATTTTTTCGAAGTCATCTATGCTTTTCTAGGATTTTCCTTGAATTTATTAGCATTACTCTAATTATTAAACTATGAAATATTAAAAATAATTAAATAACAATATAGAAACATTACTAAAACTATTTCAGATTTTATCCAATTTATAAAATTATTTTTATTGTGGAGAATATATATGTTAGAATTATTCCACTAAAGAAACATTAAATAGAATGATGAAACTATATAAAATTATTAAACAGAATTAAATATGCCTATAAAACATTATTAAACATTATTAGAAATTAATTTCCTATTTATTATTTTTTTTCATTCTAAAAATTTATTTATTGCGCAATATTTAAGTATTATATCACAGCAATAAACACAATTAAAAAGAAAAATGCTGACTGGGCATTCTTGCTAAGGTGGTGTGACACATCAGTGGATTTGTTGACATGGCAGGGTGAGGTGGGATGATGACATGGCTTAGGAGCTGAGTGAGATTATGTATGCCACGTGGAAGGTCGGTATTGGCTGCTGAAAGGGTAAGTATGAGATCTAATCGTGGCCATTGGTTTTGACCTAACTGCTCGGATTGATGGCGGTAGGAGAGAAGACAACCAACGACGGAGGGGCATAGGTATGGCGGTGGCATCACCGAAAACTCACCGGACTTGAGCTCCGGTTCACTGGCGGCGACGATGAGTGGTGGAAAGGCATCACAAGAGGGCGGCGAGCTCACCTATGGCCTCAGCATCCTCGAGGAGGCGGCATGTTGACCTGACGGTGATGAACCGCGGTGGGAACTCACTGGTGTCGGTAGAGTTGGCACTCCAATGCGCTATGGTCGACGACGAGTGGCGGAACAGAGTTGCGGAAGCTCAGGCGACTCGTGCTTGGCGTTAGCAGGGGCAGTGAAACACTGGAACGGCCTAGCGATAAGCTCTAACTACGGCGGTGCTCAGAGCTTCGGTATCGGGGTGCTATGGTGTCAATTTCTCGACAGGATGTTGGGGGAAAAAGCTCGGGTACAGTGGGGAGGGTGTAGGGTCGCTTATATATAGGCAGGCGGCTCTCTTATCTCTTATTCTACCCAGGTTGAAAAGAGAAACAGCGGCTCAATCCTGAACTCGATCCCCTCGTTTAAACATACGGGGATTAAAGATAGGGCTGGCAATAGATTGCAGGATTCACAAGGATTTGAATCGGTGAGCTTCTAGATGGTCTCTTGGTTGGATTGGGCGCGGATTTGCACGGCGATGCTCAACTCGAGTCGGACTCCGGCGGTGCAGTAGGGAGAGAACAGAGAAGGAGATGGGTTGGATAGTTGGGAGAGAAGAGAGACAGAGATGGGCTTCGGCCTCTTACTCTAAAAGCTTTTCCTTTTTCTATTCTATTTTCTCTCATATATATACACATGTATATTCATACATACAACATATATATCACATATATATAATATTAGCTTCACAAAAATAATAATCGTTCAAGCAATGAAATATTGTTGGAGCAAGAGTTCGTCTTGCCCAAGCAAGTACGGCGAGAGTTTCTTCTAAGGAGGAAACTCAAGCTTGGAGATGAAGTTTAAGAGAAAGGAATACCACGGACGTATTGATGGTAGAAAAAATGGGTCGATCTGGGGGCAATATCACAGCGTGACTTGGTGTTTTTTTCACCTCTGTGTCTTTCTGTCATCTCGCCTCTCGTAGCCCAGGCAACCATGACTCTTATTTATAGGGTCGTGCGTAGCTTAGTGTACAAGTTATTATGATGTACAAATATCTAGATATGATCGAATTACTGGGCCTTATCCTGGATAACTACTTTCTACCCTACCTGGGAGATAAATATCCACCGTAGTAACTATCGTGGTGCCTGCCCCCTGAAGGGTGCGAGCCAGTTGTCACACCCGGTTTTAGAAAGGGACAAAACCAGGTGTAAACCACGTGTATGCCAGGATCAAGTTTCATATATGCAACGACTTCATCAGTGTATCACACTCGGTATCATTATTACAACGTTTAACTTAAAAAGAAATAGAAAGACCTCAATGTCTTAAACAAAAGCACACAAACTAAACACTGAAGCTCCAACTTCCATAGGCAATTGACCGGGGAAAACGCCAGCCTAGCAATCTTCATCTTCATCGACGAAGAAGTTTGGATCTCCTTCAATGTCTGAGTAGCGCTTGGAGGACATTTGGAAGGAAACAACAAGTATGAGTACAACTCGTACTCCGCAAGTGTGGGAAAATAAAATGCCATGCAAGCTTAAACAAAGGAACAAGCTGTAACAGTTTAAATTGGCATAAAATTCAACTATGATAATGAAGAATTATAAAAGCATCTTGCTTGACTAGGTGAATCATTTGTAGACTTCCAACTCCTAAAAACATTTCCACATGTTTCCCAACCACCTGAATCCCTTTTCAGGCTCCCAAACCTACCAAACCCATCCAACTAATCATGTGAGGATCCAAGTCTCTCATATCTATGAGCACGGCTGATATATCAGATTTTACAGTCTGCAAAGGTTGTCCAGCTTTGCCCATGAGTCGTGAATTTCCTTGTTGCCGTGTCCGCGAAACACTTACACACGCCAACGGTGTGTCGCCCGGAAAGTCACTACAAAGCCGTTACAAAGTTTCATCCAGTATGTGCATGCCCGCTAGGTTTCACCGCCATCAAAGTGGCATTCACACCACCCAGAAGCCCCCTTTTGCACCTTGTAGTCTCCAGGAAGTTTTCACCCTTCCCTTCCACTACCCATCCCATACCACTAACCAAATGGTTCTGACCTTTGCTGTCCCCACACAACCACTCTTCCATTTGGCATGCACAAAACTGGAATCCACTAATTAATAGGCCAGGCCTGTCCCATACCAGGTCTCGTGGTTGGTACGTATTATCTTGGGTTGTCGTTCCACGAACCGGTCCTTACTTAGGTTTTCTTGAGCAAACACTAAACCAACAACATAGCCATCAACATCAACAACACTACTTTACTCAAGGCCTAAGGTTGTATGTTTCTATACCATCATTAGTATTCCCAACTCGTAGTTGCATAGTTCATTAGTCATGTATAACCATTAACCCTTCCATCCCCTTGTGAAAAGCTAAGCATAACTACCCATCATATCCATTGCTAACAACTAGGCGACAAGGAACTATAGGGAACAGGATACTATAAGTACATAGGATTCAGAATTAACAACATGCATGTTTGAAGTAAAGAATGCATTTAAAAAAAAACTGGGATCAAAATGTTCAAGGACACTTGCCTCTTACAACTTGCTACTCAGACTCTTTAAATACTTGGTCCTGGAGATTCTCGCACTACTCCTTGTCTGCTCTCAAAACACATCGGAAAAAAAATACATAACAAAACTAACTAAGAATCGTACACCAAAAAATAGCTAACATCTATGAAAATGGCACTAAAATATAGTACACGTCGCTACAAACACGTGAGCGCAAAAACCATCTAAATCGGAGCTAAAACGAGAAAGTTATGCTATAAACAAGATTAGGGTCAAATCAGAAAATAAAAGGACTTAATTTGAATAAAAATAGAGAGGTTAGGGGCCTTTTTGTAAAAATAGAGGGACCTATTTTTAATTATGAGAAAGTTTAGTGACTAAACTATATAAAGATAGGGGCTTTTATTTAAATATAGGGAAATTCAGGGGCTTATTTGCAAAATTACCATTATTCCCGAATTAAAACAAATAGGAATAATGACTAGAAAAAGGCTTGCTGATGTGGCATTGCCACGCTGGTTGATTCGCTGAGGTGGTCGGCTTATGTGGGTGATGACGTGGCTTGCTTTGCTGACTAGGATTAAGTGGCCACGTGGCATCACATGATTGGATGATGAAAGGGTATATGTGGCTTCTAATCTTGGCCATCCAAAATAGATCCAACAGCCACAGGAGAGGGAGGTCTTGACCGGCCAGCTCCAGAGAGGAGAGGCAGCGGCGCTTTCGCCGGAGAGGAGGCGGACCTCGTCGCCGGGCATGGGGGTCGACGGTGAGTGGCGGTGGAGAAAGAAGGGGACATGGGGAGTCTGTTATAGCGCGTACCTTAGGCGGCCGGGCTCCGAATGGGGGTCGACGGCGGGGTAGATAGTGGCGACCTCAGGTGAGCGTCGGGGAGGAAGCTCCGGTGGCCAAAACGAGACGGCGAAGTCACCGGCGGGCGCGAAAGGCGGTGGAGATGCTCAAGGGCGGCTCGGCTACAGCAAACAGGTGACGGAATCGGTCGAAGCGAAGCTCGGCCGAGCGGCTAAGGCGGCGGGCGGAGGAGCTCAAGTTTGCGCCAAAAATAGATGGGAAAGAGGGTGTGCTCGGGTGTTTATATATGCGGGGGTACGCGGCTTGCAGATAGGCTCGAGTTGGTTGGGATTTGGGTTCTAAGAGGGGACGGCAGACGACGCTCGTACTCCATGCGAACTCGGCCGGCTCGGATACGGACATGAGGAGGAATATGGCGCGCGCGCGGGGGGGGGGGGGGGGGGGTGGCGCCGGCACACGAGCGGAGACGGCCTTAGCTAGGAGCGCCAACAGGAGTGGCTCGGGCGCTGTGGCCTTCGGCCGGCCTAGGTGGGGAGGTGGGGTGAAGGGAGGAGCGGGCTATAGCTCGGCCTGGGAAGGAGAGAGGGTAGCATGGGCTCAGCCCGAGAGGGAGAAGTTGGCTACCCGGGAGAAAGAAGAGAAAGGAAGAAAAGGAAAACGAAAGGGAGCCAAAGAAAACAAAATGGAACTCTTCTTTTTAGGAAATTTTTTGCAAACTTTCCCAAAAACTTGAACTGCACGCAAGGGTTTTTCAAAACTTATTTTTCACATAATAAAAACCTTAATGCAACTATTTTGGCATGAATGCAACAAATGTTAATATAACCTAGGTTAATTTCTTAGTTAGTAAATAATTTCTTCCCCCTAGGGTTTTGAGAAAAAGACTAACACTCTATTCTAAGAAAAAGAATATTTTATTACTATTTCCAAAAAGTTGAAAATTAGGGTGTTACACCGATCGCCAACTGCGGCCCGGCGCCGCACTGTCAGGGGTGTCAGGATAGCCTCCATTATGCCAGTGTGTCAGAGCGGCGTCCACCAGCCTAGGCATTTAATGCCGATCACTTCCTTGCAGGCAAAGCATGACCGGTGCTTCCCTTCCGGCCTGATGACTCACCATGTAGCCTCCAGGAAGCCGGCCTGAGCAGCTGGAGACTGGGTTCTCAGGAAGCATGGCTCTGGGAGGTGAAGGCTTCAGGAAGCAGGACTCTCGAAGGCCGGGGCTTCAGGAGGTCGAGTTTTCAGGGGACCGAGGCTTCGGGAGACCGATTTTTCAGGGGGCCAGGCATCGGGAGGCCAGGCTTTGGGAGGCTGAGCCTTCGGGAGGCTGGGCTGGTTAAGTCAAGGGAAGGCTTCATAGGTACAAAGAGGTGGCGTAAAGGAGCTGATGGCTTCGGAGGTCGAGCCTTTAGCTGAGGGCCCAGAGATCAAGGTTCTGGAGGGACTTGGATAGTAATCTTCAACCATTATCCTCAGGTTGGTTTATTTTCCCCCAATAGTACCCCCTCATTCTCGAGCCCCGATGTTTCAGAGGGGGGAGAGGATGTAGAGGAAAACCAACCCCAACCTGGTATAGTATCAAGAATGCCCGATGGCAATTCCCTGTCCTTAAGAAGTACTGGGCGTTGATGGCAAGGCCCAAGGCTGATGGCGTACTGGCGGTGGCGATCTACTCCGGAGCTTGTTGGAGCTGGCATGCGCGGTGTCGGGACCCCAGGCCAGAGAGGCGTCGATGGAGGTGGTGTACTTTGGGGTCTGTGCCAAGGTCGATACAGGTTATCCAGATTCCTTCGGTAATGGTTCTTCTTGCCTTTTGAGGTTGCCAGATTAGAGATTACATGTAGGATCAGGGGACCCTACGCGTTTGCCTGGCTGGATGAGACGTGCCTTTGCCGCGTTCTGACTGGACAATGCGGGGGGTCATTTAGGGTCTTGTGCCCACGCCCCTATCACATGTCGAAAGGAGTCTGGGTTATTAATGTGACGAGACATCCGTGTGAGAAAACGAGGCACTCATCATGGAATGCTGCCACGTGCTGGTGGAACGACCGAGGTATGGCCACGGTCCCCTCAGTCATTCAATGTGGGACATCGCTGTGTCGGTTCTGCTGCATCTCCCGAGCTTACGTGGCTTCTTAGCCCGGGTATAAAGCTGGGGTCACCCGGCTGGATTCTTCACAGCCCTACGAGTGAGCAATTAATCTTGACTTGAGTATGGCGTTGTCTTCCTCCTTATCCTTTTCGAAGATGTCGATGATCTCGATGGCTTCTTCGGGAGCCAGACCATTTCGATCGTAGGCAGAGGCACCGGTAGCCATGCTGCTTCCATCTCTGCAGGGGAGGCGGCTATTTGCCGCTCGGCCCGACCCTTGGCTCGGGAGGCCACAACCGTCGGGATCATCGATATCTCCGACGACGATGAGGAGACCGACTGGGATCTCTTGTGGGGGGAGAGCGATGAGGAGAAGCAGGCATCTGCGGAGATGATGGTGACTTTGACGGCGAAGGAGGAGGCTGGGAAGGCGAGAGAGATGGCTCCGCTGGTGACCTCCTCGGATTATTCTTCATCCTCTGACGGCTCAAGAGCCAGCTACTGTATCGGCCTTCGTAGTGGCAGGCCGTAGATGAGGTGCATACGCCGCCCCATGCGTGGCCCCTATCTGGACCCGTAGGAGGTGAAGGCGGTCTTCTGGAGGGAGCTCTTGGTGAAGTCGTGAGACATTCGTGTGTCACGGTCGACTATGGCTCTGCTACGGGCCCATGGCTTAACCTAGTCACCTTGTACTCTTTCTCCCCTTGGTTTGCTTTGTTGGGGTCAATCTCCTTCGTAGAAACCTTTGAAATGTCGCTCTTTGTATGCATCCTCTGGATGTACTAGTTATTTAATAATATAATATGGACCTTCAGGGACGGTCATGTCTCTTTCTGTATCGGAGTGCAAGGGGATATTTGAATGGGTGACTGTGTGTATGTGTGCCTTTGTGCCTTCAAGCCGCGATTCTACGTCCCCTTCGTAGGCGAAGGCTAGTTTTTCGGATGACCAAGGTATCGAGCCTTCGCATAGATCATCATCGGTTTCGTTCCTTCTGAGGGAGAGGTGGCCTCGGGAATCAGGTGGTGGTAGATACGTAGGGTAACTAAGGAGGGCCATGTGAAGCAGTGGCCACCTCACTGTTCCCAGTTATTGCGTACTACTTGGGCTTGACACTGGTAGGGCCTTCTTTCAAATTTGTTCCAGATTTCTGACCCAGCGAAGTCCATTTGGAACCTTTGGATACAAGTTCCGGAGGTGGTCCTCGACCCTTTGGGTCCTTAGCCACAACCTAGCTTTGGAGGCGATCTATTTAAATCATGGCAACAACGTTGTTGGAGGTGAAGCTGAAGGCTAGATGGGAGAGGTGGTCTGCGACCCCCTTGACCCTTAGCCACAGTCTGGCTCCAGAGGTACTCTACCCGGAGCCTGGCGACAGCGTGTCAGAGGCGAAGCTGAGGGCTAGACGGGAGAGGTGGTCCGCGACCCCCTCGGCCCTTAGCCACTGCCCATCTCCAGAGGTACTTCGTCCGGAGCCTGGTGACAGCGTGTCGGAGTCAAAGCCGAAGGCTAGGTGGTAGAGGTGGTCCGCGACCCCCTCGGCCCTTAGCCACTGCCTGGCTCCGGAGGTACTCCGTCTGGAGCCTGGCGACGGTGGGTTGGAGGCGAGGCCGAGGGCTAGGCGGGAGAGGTGGTTCGCGACCCCCTCAGTCATTAGCCGCTGCCTGGCTCCGGAGGTACTCTGTTTGGAGCCTGGTGATGGCGTGTTGGAGGCAAGGCTGAGGGCTAAGCGGGAGAGGTTGTTCGTGGCCCCCTGCCCTTAGCCACTGCCCGACTTCGGAGGTACTCCGTCCGGAGCCTGGCGATGGAGTGTCGGAGCCGAGGTCGAAGGCTAGGCGAGTGAGGTGGTCCGCGACCCCCTTGACACTTAGCTGCTGCCCGGCTCCGGAGGTACTCCGTCTAGAGCCTGGCGATGGCGTGTCGGAGGTGAAGTCGAAGGCTAGGCGATAGAGGTAGTCCGCGATCCCCTCGGCCCTTAGCTGCTGCCCGGTTTTGGAGGTACTCCATCCCGAGCCTGGCAACGTCGTGTCGGAGGCGAAGCTGAAGGCTAGGCGGTAGAGGTGGTCCGCGACCCCCTCGGCCCTTAGCTGCTGCTCGGCTCCAGAGTTACTCCGTCTGAAGCCTGGCGATAGCTTGTCGGAGGCGACACCGAGTGCTAGGCAGGCGAGGTAGTCCGCGACCCCCTCGGCCCTTAGCAGCTGCCCGGCTCTGGAGGTACTCCGTCCAGAGCGTGGCGATGGTGTGTCGGAGGCGAGGTCGAGGGCTAGGAGGGAGAGGTGGTCTGCGATCCCCTCGGCCCTTAGCTGCTGCTCGGCTCTAGAGGTACTCCGTCTGGAGCCTGGCAATGGCGTGTCGAAGGCGAGGCCAAGGGCTAGGCAGGAGAGGTTGTCCGCGACCCCCTCGGCCCTTAACGGCTGCCCGGCTCTAGAGGTACTCCGTCCGGAGCCTGGCGACGGCATGTCGGAGGTGAAGCCGAAGGCTAGGCGGTAGAGGTGGTCCGCGACCCCCTCGGCCCTTAGCTACTGCCCGGCTCTGGAGGTACTCCGTCTGGAGCTTGGCGATGGTGTGTCGGAGGCGAAGCTGAAGGCTAAGCGGTAGAGGTGGTCTGTTACCCCCTCGGCCCTTAGCCGCTGCCCGGCTCCAGAGGTACTCTGTCTGGAGCCTGGCGACGGTGTGTCAGAGGCGAGGCTAAGGGCTAGGCGGGAGAGGTGGTCTGCAACCCCCTCGGCCCTTTGCCGCTGCAATGAATTTATGGCCTCTGCAATGGACAGTCGAGGGTTCTGCTCTATTTTTCGTGTCACGCAGCATGGGCTTTTATTAAATGTCAGTATAATTTTCACAAAATGACGTATGAAATGTGTCTTTAAAGGAGATGGTAGGGTAATGATTTTACCTTTTACCTTACGTGTTTGAGTCACGCGAGTCAAAACTTTCCCTGTAGGGAGGGGGATTTTTATACCCCTTTGATCTGTTTGCTGTGCCCTTTGGAGGCCAGCACATTTCGTACCCCTTCGGCATGGAGGCATTTGCCTTCAAGATGCCGGGGTACTCTTCCTGTCAGGTCCTTTCAGAACCTTTCCGCCCGGCGAAGTTTCCAAAAAACATCCCCATTTGCGGGGGATTTTGGAAGTCTCTCCGTTTGTAAGGTTCTCCGTTTTTGTCAGAGGTTTTGTAAGATTCCCCGTTTTTATTGGAGGCTTTGTAAGATTCTTCGTTTTTGCCGGAGGTTTTGTAAGATTTCCCATTTTTTCCGAGGGTTTTGTAAGACTCTCTGTTTTTACCGGAGGTTTTGTAAGACTCCTTGGCATGTATTAATGCCTAAGGCCCTACACACTATCAGAGCTACGTAATACCTTGTAAGAAACCAAGGTAATCTTGACTTCCAGGTGACCTAGGCATGCTATGCCCGCGGTGTGTGAGCTTGTCGTGCTCCTGAGGAAACGCCTGGGGTGCACCGCAACACTATCCACCAAGGATGTGCCCTGGCGCGTGGCATTTATACGACCAAAGCTATGCAGTTTCTTACAGCAAACCTAGGCTTGATGCCTTAGTGGTGACCTAGGCATGCTGCGCCTGCGGTATATAAGTATATCATGTAGCGAGGATTCCTTGCGATAGCATTTCTCAGAGCACCACATCCTCACATCAGGGCCATCCCCTGATATGCGGCGTCCACACACTATCGAGGCTACACAATACCTTCCAGGAAACCTAGGCAGTCTTGCCTTCCAGGTGACCTAGGCATGCTACGCCCGCGATGTGTGGGCTCCACTGCCTACCAGGGCAAAGCCTACTCTCCGGGAAACCTTTTCAGGTGACCTTGGGTTTAGGCAAGCAATGCTTACTAGTGTGTGGCCCTATCACACCTTCGAAGAAATACCTCAGGGGCGCTGCAACCATATTACCAAGGAAGTCCCTTGATAATATGCATCTACACACTATCGAGGCTACACAATACCTCCAGAAAACCTAGGCAGTCTTGCCTTCTAGGAGACCTAGGCATGTACGCCCGCGGTGTGTAGGCATGTCATGCAATGACGATTCCTTGCGACAGTATTCCTCAGAGCACCGCATCTCCGCTACCGAGGACATCCCCCGGGGCATGGCTTCGACACCTGAGGCTATGCAAATGCCTTCCAGAGCACCCTGAGCATAATCTACCTTCCAAGTGACCTAGGCATAAACGGCACCCGCGGTGTGTGGGCCTCACTATCTACCGAGACTACGCAATGACTTCCAGGAAATCTAGGCAGTCTTGCCTTCAGGTTACCTAGGCATGCTACATCCGCGGTACGTGGGCTTGTCACGCCACCCGAAGATCTCCCACGGGTGGCGTCGCAACACGGGCTATCAAGGAAATCCCTTGATACGTGGCAACTACACTTCCGAGGTCGCACAACGCCTTCCTTGAAACCTAGGTAGACCGCCCCCTAGGCGACCTAGGCACGATGCATCTGTGGGAGTGTAAGGATTTTGCATGGTTATACTAGCTAAGTTTTGCAGTCTACTGGTGGTAATAAGAAGTTGGTTGTAGTATAAAACATAACTATTCATGCTAAATGAGGATGTAGCTTAAGTTCTACTGCTTCTACCTAGTGGCTATCTATTGCAAAAGACTTCTAGCAGTAAGGTTGGAGGCCTCAAACATACTCTAACCTTGTTGTATGAAAGATAGATCACTAGGTAAATTACCGATAGTTAACAGTGGGTGTACCTTTGTAGAAGTAAGGCCTCTATTGTGAGGCTTCGAGGCCTCAAAGCCTGTGGCTAGGCCGGGAGAGGTGGTGCTTGACCCCCTCAGCCCTTAGTCGTTGCCCGGCTCCGGAGGTAATCCGACCAGAGCCTGGCGACGGCATGTTGGAGACGTAGCCAAAGGCTAGTCGGGAGAGGCGGTCCTCGACCGCCTTGGCCGTTAGCCGTTGCCCAGCTCCGGAGGTAATCCGTCCGGAGCCTGACGACGGCATGTCCTCGACTCAGTTCTCGTCGATGGGATATAGTACCATTTGTCGTAGGGTTGGTAGTGACGGTGCGGGGTTGAGGGGCTGGGGAATTGCTCGAGGGTTTGCCCTAGGCCTCCGAACTCCACGTCTTCATTCATCGGCTCCTTCTTCGGCCAGGTATCCTACTTATCTTCTAAGGTATTCCTCCCAGAAGGTCATGAGGATGCGGCAGTCGTTGGTGTTCTGGTCGCGCCCTGGTCCATGCAGGATGCACCTGTGTGCCTCCAGGGGCACCGGAGCATGGAGTTGTCGTTGGGGTCGCTGCCGAAGGCGGTGTGTCCAGGAGAATGTGGTTTCCCTAGGGTCTCTTACCCCTTTGGGAGACCGTCGAGGCTATCCGGTGAACTGGCTTTTGGAGCCGAAGTGGTTCTGACTATGTCTCCCCGGACGAGGTGGGTTCGGGGTTCCCTCCGCGCAGTTGGTTTGCGAGGGTGGCGTCGGAGGCACTGGCGGGGTCTGCACACCCCGGAGCCCTACGTCTCCTTGGAACCCTCTTTCACTTGAGGGGCCCAAGGAGGACGCTGGGTGGACAGACTTTCCGAAGATATTGGCTCACTTGGGATATCCCAGGTGTTGTCGAAGGGGATACTTTGGGACCAAGCCCAGGAGGGAACACTCCTGGCTTGGACCGCCCAGAACCACCGGAAGGTGGCTTGCTTGGCTGTGGCTTCGGCCGCGTCCTCTCCTGAGGCGGCGAGGTCTTTGTCGTGCAGAGGTTGGAAGTCTTTCGTGCCGTCTGGAGTTCCTGTACCGACGTAGGTTTTTGGGTTGGCCAAAGTCAGAGGAACGTCGTCCCACTCGGTAGTGGGGCTGGAGCATGCATACGGTGTGCATGGTTGAGACAGCCATGCATATGGTTGCATGCTTGCAACGGTGGGTATGGCGGTTTTGGCTAGCACTTTGGTGGTTTCCTGGTGGATTCCTACGTCTCTTAGCACTTCTGCGTTTGAGTCCCCACAGACGATGCGCAGTTGGAGCAAGAGTTCATCTTGCCCCAGCAAGTATGGCGAGAGTTTCTTCTAAGGAGGAGACTCAAGCTTGGAGATGAAGTTTAAGAGGAAGGAACAAAACATATGTATTGATGGTAGAAAAAATGGGTTTATTTGGGGGAGAATCACAGCATGACTTGGTGTTTTTTCCCTCTGTGTCTTTCTGCCGTCTCACCTCTCCTAGCCCAGGCGACCATGGCTCCAATTTATAGGGCCGTGCGTAGGTTGGCGTACAAGTTATCACGATGTATAACTATTTAGGATCCGACCGAATTACTGGACCTTATCCCGGATAACTAGTTTCTGCCATACCAGGGAGATAAATATCCACCGCAGTAACTATTGTGGTGCCTACCCCCTGAAGGGGGTGAGCCGATCGCTAACTGTGGCCTGACGCCGCACTATTAGGGGTGTTAGGATAGCCTCCATTACGCCGGGGTGTTAGAGCGGCATCCACCAGCCTAGGCATTTAATGCCAGTCACTTCCATGCAGGCAAAGTATGACTGGTGCTCCCCTTTCGGTAGATCTTTCCTGAGGCCTGATGACTCACCCTATAGCCTCCGGGAAGCCGGCCCAAGTAGCTGGAGACGAGGGCCTTGCGAGGTATGGCTCCGGGAGGCAGGACTCTGGAAGGCCGGGGCTTTGGGAGGCCGAGGCTTCGGGGGACCGAGGCT
Source organism: Phragmites australis (assembly GCF_958298935.1). Taxonomy (NCBI): domain Eukaryota; kingdom Viridiplantae; phylum Streptophyta; class Magnoliopsida; order Poales; family Poaceae; genus Phragmites; species Phragmites australis. The sequence continues at coordinate 20,589,272 of NC_084922.1, read as the reverse complement.
TCGGGAGACCAAGGTTTCGGGGGGCTGGGTTTTGGGAGGCTGAGCCTTTGGGAGGCCGGGCTGGTTAAGCCAAGGGAAGGCTTCACAGGTACGAAGAGGTGGCGCAAAGGAGCCCGATGGCTTCGGAGGTCGAGCCTTTAGCTGAGGGTCCGGAGATCAAGGCTCCAGAGGGACTTGGATAGTAATTTTCAACTATTATCCTCAGGCTGGTTTATTTTCCCCGAACAAATATATATTCACACACTCATATATATATATATACAAACATTATTTCATAGGAAGATAGCCCACAAGGTACATATGTATTTATGCATATAACACACATACTCACATATATGTGTACATGCATAAGAAGCACACATACACCCTTAGGAATTTAATTTATTTTTTGCAAGACTCTTTTATTTCTTTGAAAAAGTTTTTATTTCTTAGTTTTGAAAATTTGGGCTGTTACAGTAGTTTCGGGTATGAGAAAGGTTATCTCGAGAGTCAAGAGGATGGATCCAAGTCGTGTGGGTAAAGATGTACCCCTTGTAGGGTGTAAGAACAATTCGAATTGCCATGTTCTCAGTTATGAGCATACTTAAGTTTCCTCCACATCAGTCATAGAATTTCATTTGGTATTTGAGATGGGATATATGTGGGAGGTTGAGAAGCATCTGTTGATGCTTATTTGAGTTGAGCAAGTTTACATTGTTGGAGGTTTTGATTGTTGTCAATCAATATTAGTTGTTCATGTCACTATACTGATCGAAGTGTTTTTTTCGCTGAATTAACTTAACCTTGTGACCTTTCCTTGCTATTTATCCAAATAAATTATCCTTGGAGTCAGGAATATATATGCCCATATTGTGTAAGTCTTGCGAATACCTTTATACTCAGAGTGCTGCCCTTAAGTTGATGCAGGTAACAACAAACTAGTGTATGGATATTTCTATCCTGCCGAGGCCAAGGTTGGTCAGGAGTAGAGAAGGTCTGCTTGAACTAATCATGGTGATGCCTTTTGGGCAATTTCTTCAATCATCTTTTGTTGTTAATACTTCCGCTGCGTATGAAAACTCTAATACAAGTAGAAACTAGAATTGTGAACATGGTATGTAATATAAGTAAGTCTTTGCACTCTATTCATATGTAACACCTAGTTTTAATGAAACAAAACTGGTCACAACACATGTATGCTAGGATCAAGTTTCCATACATGTGCTACATCATCAATGTATCATCACAGTGCCATTATTACAACGCTATTTAACTTATTACAAAGGACCCGAGGGTCTAAAAGAAAACACATCAGAACTAAAAGAAAAAAACCAGGCACAACACATGTATGCCAGGATCAAGTTTCCATACATGTGCTATATCATCAGTGTATCATCACAGTGCCATTATTACAACGTTATTTAACTTACTACAAAGGACTCGAGGGTCTAAAAGAAAACACATCAGAACTAAAAAAGAGGTCTTCAGTGCCAGCGGGGCTTCCATCTTCTACAGGCGTCAACTGGGGGCACATCAGCCTAGAACAGTAGCTCCGGGTCGAAGTCGTCCTCGTTGAAGGTTGCAGCTTCATTGACGGCTTCTGAACAGCGGAAGAATGCAAGGAAGGGGACAACAAATGTGAGTACAAAGATGTACTCCGCACGTGGAGGGAAAACATGCTATGGGGCTTAAGTCAAGGAAAGGTTAAATATGGTTAACTGTACTATGCAACTTAACCTATGACTCCAATATCAGGTATCCTATTTACTAAGTGAAGACACAACTGTATCAAAAGGATTGACGCATCGGATTCCATCCGACTACCAAGACTCACCAGGTAATTCCATTACCCAGCTACGTGACCAACCATACCAAACCCAGATCTCAACTAATCCTGAAGAAATCCAAGTTCGCTCTTGACCGTGAGCACGGCTGATCAATCAGTTTGACACTCTGCAGAGTTTGCACAGCTTTCCCCAGGAGTCGTGATTCCCGTGTTGCTTCACACTTCCGGGGTGTGGAGTCAGGGTCTCACTTCAAGGCCTTTACAAAGCTCCCACTAACCAAAGGGGTGGCTAATTAGTTGGCCAGGCTGTACCCATTTAGGCCTCGTGGTTGTGCAAAACTAACTTGGTTACATGTTCAAAAACCGGTTCTTAGGACCCCACACAGGAACAATCACAACCAACTATGCACTACTAGCACACGTTCATTCCCACACCAACATCAACAACCATTCTTGTTCCATAATCATTAATCAATGTTAACATCTTCCCAACCATGACTATACTAGCACAAACTACCCATTATATCTCATGATGACACAACAGCAACAAGGAATTATCATTCAAAACTATAAAACCCTAATGTGGGATTCCATTTAGTCAAGCATGCAATAGAAGGATAATGATCTACCAATGAATCCTAAAGTAGGGCAAATATGCTCAAGGACACTTGCCTTCGAAAGCTGGGTCTTGTAGATTTCCAAACTGCTCAACTCCTAAAATGATAGACCGAAAAAGCACATAAAAGAAACCTCTAAGAACAGTACACTAAACAGTGATAAATCTAGATAAAAAGCCTATAAAAAGATTATATACGTCGCTACAAACATTTGGGTGTGAAAATCGCCCAAATCGGAGCTACGAGAAAAAAGTATTGAGCTTTTGAAGTTCTAGAGCTAAACTGCAAATTTTACTTGATTTTCAGAGAAATACCGAATTGATTTTATACTGAAAAAGTGGATTTATGATGTCATAAACATTTACTGAATTATTTTGCTACTGGAAAATCCAAGGAATAGGTTTACTATGGCCGGTCCACGGTTCACGGTGGACCGTGGCTCAAAGGGGTAAGCTCGGCCTAATTCGAGCCGTCGGATTTGAATCGGGCGCCCAGGGTTTAAATGGGACGACAGCCGGTGGCGCGGGATGGGGAGGCGGTAGCTGATGGCGGCGGGCGGCTGGAGCTCGCTGGAGATGCGCGAAAGCGCGCATCTGACCACGGTTCTTGACGGCGCTTGGCACAAAAGAGAGAGGAGGGGAAAGGGGTTCTCACAACAGGTCTCACGGCGACGGAGAAGCTCCGAAGGTGACCGATGACGGAGAACGGCGGGCGGTGATGCTCAGTCTTGGCGGGGACAGCGTCCGGCGGTGGATGGAGCTCCAAGAGGCGTCTACAAGTGATGCTTGAGGTCCTGCGACACCGATGAAGGGATAACCGATGTCAAAAGATGTCCGACCATGGAGAAATTAGGCGGCGGCGAGCTTCTTACTGGCGACAATGGTGGCGACGGTGCCGAGCTCAAATCTGTGCGCAAATCATAGGGGAAATGGTGGTTTGGGTGCGGAACCGTGCAAGGGAGATGACGAGAGGCTTAAATAACCGAGGGAGGGAGAGGGGCGGCCGGATTTGAGAGGAGATTTCCATTAAAAGCATCGATTTCCAAAATAAAGAGAGGAGAATGAAGGGGGATACGGCTGGGGAGGAGGGAATAGGGGGCGGTGATAACGATGGTGGTGTTTGATTAGCGATTTATGGTGCGGTGAGGCAGGATTTGATCGGGCGTGGGCGATTTTGGTGGCCGGTTGAGTCGGTAGGCGGGAGGTTAGGGAAGAGGACCCGGTCGGACGGGCGGCTCGGCGAGCGGCTCGGCCAAACGGCAGGCCGAGTTGGCCTCGCGGATCGGTGCGGGAAAGAAGGGCGCGGCCCAGTTGGGTGGGGAGGAAATAGAGAGGGGGAGGAGAGGAAATGGGCCGGGAGAGAAGGAGTACGGCTCGAAAGCCATTTTCATTTTCAAAAGCCTTTTCTATTTTAGGTTTCAAACAATTTCAAAAGGGGTTTGAACGAGCGACTTCAAGCGAATTTTTGCAAACTTTTCCACACATAAAAACCCTATTGCACCTACAACGCCATGAAGGCATCAAACATATAACCTATGCCAATTTAAATTTAGAAATAAATTTCCCTATTGACAGAAATTGCACCCACCTATTTATTTTCTAGCAAAATTTAAACTATTGCAAAAATTGAAATTTAGGGTGTTACAAACCTACCCCCCCCCCCCTTAGGCTGAATCTCGCCCTCGAGATTTGGAAGGATCGGAGGAGAGATGGGGAAAGTCGGCCTTCAGATCATCTTCTCTTTCCCAAGTTGCTTCCTCTTCTGAATGATGCTTCCACTGCACCTTGCACAAATGGACTTGCTTGTTTCTGGTGACCCGTTCTGACATATCAAGAATCTTGACCGGATATTTAGAATATGAGAGATCCTCTCGCACATCCAGTTCTTCTACTGGCAACATTTCTTTGGGAACTCTTAAGCACTTCTTTAACTATGACACATGGAAAACATCGTGTACTCCCGAGAGTTGTGGTGGTAACTCAAGCTAGTAAGCTACTTCTCCTCGTCTACCCAATATCTTGTACGGACCAAGAAATCGAGGTGAAAGCTTACCTTTAACCTTGAATCTGCGTAGACCTCTGATCGATGATACTTTGAGATACACGAAATCACCTACTTCAAAAGTCAATTCCCGGCGTCGATGATCTACATAACTCTTCTGCCTTGATTGTGCTGTTTTTACATTATCTCTGATCTCTTGCACTTGTCTTTCTGCTTCTGTCAGAACTTCTGGACCGAAAACTTGGCTTTCTCTGGTCTAATTCCAGAACAACAGGGTTCTACACTTCCTTCCATATAAGGCTTCAAAAGGAGACATCTTTAGATTAGCTTGATAACTGTTGTTGTACGAGAATTCCGCATACGGCAGATTCTTGTCCCAACTATTACCATTCTTCAAAGCACATGCTCTCAACATATCTTCAAGGATTTGATTTACCCTTTCTGTTTGTTCGTTCGTCCGCGGGTGATATGTTGAGCTTAAATTCAACCTTGTGTCCATAGACTCATGTAGACATTGCCAGAACCGTGAGGTAAACTGACTGCAACTATCGGATACAATTTTCTTAGGTACTCCATGTAGACACACAATCCTGGACATATACAACTCAGCTAATTTCAGACCTCGATAAGATTCTTTGACTGGAATGAAGTGGGCTACTTTTGTCAACCAGTCAACTATGACCCATATGGAATCATATCCTGACTGAGTTCGTGGTAGACCCACTATGAAGTCCATGCTAATTTCTTCCCACTTCCATTCAAGTATTCTCAATGGTTGCAGTAGACCTGCTGGTTTCTGATGCCCGGCTTTGACTCGATGGCAGATATCATATAAAGTGACGTATTCTGCTACTGCACGTTTCATTCCGTACCACCAATACTAATCTTTAAGATCTTGGTGCATCTTGGTACTCCCTGGGTGGATGTAATATGCTGAATCATGAGCTTGTTTTAAAATTGTATCCCAAATAGCTTCCACATCTGGAACACATAACTTGTGCTTATACCACACTGTGCCTCGTTCATCTTCAGTGAAATCTGGGGCTTTGCCAACTTTGATCAACTACTTGATTTCCAAAATCTTGTCATCCTCTAGTTGACCCTTTCTTATATCCTGTTCAAGGGTCGAGTCTATTTCCATTGCAACTGTCTTGGTTTTATACACCATACCCAGATCCAACCTTTCAAAATCCATGCATAGCTCGGGACTCAACTCTTGAAGAGTTATTGCATTAACTTGAGATTTTCTACTCAAAGCATCAGCTACTACGTTTGCTTTTCCTGGGTGATAGTTGATTTCTAGATTGTAATCTTTGATGAGCTCTAACCATCTGCGTTGCCTGAGGTTAAGATCCAGCTGAGTAAAGATATACTTCAAGCTCTTATGATCTGAATAGATCTCACATCTCTGACAAATCAGATAATGCCTCCAGATTTTTAGTGCATGAACCACTACGGCTAACTCAAAGTCATGTGTTGGATAATTCTCTTCATGCTTCCTTAACTGTTGGGATGCATATGCTACGACATGACCTTCTTGCAAGAGCACACATACCAAATCTTGTCGAGACGCATCGCAATACACCGAAAACGGCTTCTGAGTATCTGGCATGATCAAAACTGCTGCTGAGGTCAACCTTTTCTTCAATTCATTGAAACCGGCTTCTCGAGCAGCTGTCCACTTAAACTCTACTCCTTTTTCTAGCAGTTCTGTCATTGGCTTCACTATATTGGAGAAACCTTTTATGAACCGACGATAGTATCCTACTAGACCCAGAAAACTGCGGATCTCGAACACATTCTGCGGTGGCTTCCAGTTCAGAACAACTCTTACCTTGGACGGATCTACAGACACACCTCTTGCTGATATGATGTGACCAAGGAAGGGAACTTCCTTCAAACAGAACTCACACTTGCTCAATTTAGCGTACAATTGGTTTTCTCTGAGCTTCTGCAATAACATCCTTAGGTGCTCCTCATGCTCTTCCTCGTTCTTGGAGTAAACCAGAGCGTCATCAATAAATACCATGACAAACTTGTCCAAATACTCCATGAAGACCTGATTCATCAGATACATGAAGTAGGCTGGAGCATTGGTTAGCCCGAAAGACATTACTGTGTACTCGTACAAACCATAACGAGTAACAAATGTTATCTTTGGAATATCTGAGGCACGAATCTTCAGTTGATGATACCCAGACCGAAGATCGATCTTGGAGAACACACATGCTCCTTTCAACTGATCAAACAAATCTTCAATGCGGGGTAGAGGATACTTGTTCTTTATAGTTACTTCATTCAGGGCTCGATAATCTATACACATCCTTTGTGTACCATCCTTCTTCAGGACGAAGATAACTAGGGCTACCCAGGGTGAAGAACTGGGGCGGATAAACCCTTTGTCTAGTAGCTCTTGGATCTGCTCCTTGAGCTCAGCCAAGTGATTGGCATCCATTCTATATGGTCTATTATATATAGGAGCCGTTCGAGGTACTAATTTAATGACGAATTCAATTTCACGATCAGGTGGCATACCTAGCAAATCCTCCGGGAAGATGTCTAAAAATTCATTGACCACTATGCTATCTTCCACTACATTGGCTTTGTTTAAACTGGCATTCATAGCTGACTTTGTCATGGCTTGAAACTCCACCTTAGTACCATCTGTATGCATCAACTGTACTGACTTTGTAGCGCATTTGGTGATTCCTTTGTATTTGGTCAACTGGTCCATTCCTAGAATGATATCAAATACCCTTGGACTCCAGAATGATGAGGTTGGCAAGAAAGTCTACCCCCATTATGCATATACTTATTTTAGGGCATACATGCCTTGATTCCATTTCTCCTCCAGGAGAACTAGCTAGCACCCAATTTTTCATTAAAGCTCTTGGCAACTTATTTGTATTCACGAATTGATATGATATGAATGAATTTGTAGCACCGGAATCAAACAATACTGTAGCAGGATGAGACTTTGCAGAAAACATACCCAGCACTACATCAGGAGCATCCTAGGCTTCCTCCACTGCAACATGGTTAATTCGACCATGCATCGCGTTTTGGCGAGGCTGCTATTGATTGTTGCCCTGGTCCGGTGCTTGGCCTTGCTGCTTCTTGGGCACTTGTTGGCAAGATGCCCGAAGTTGCCGCAACAGAAACACGGCCCAATGTTGCTTGACCCTTGGCCTATGCGGTTGTGTTGCTGAGGCTGGTTGTTGTTGGGTCGCTGTTGCTGCTGGAAACTGAGGCAAGACTGCTGCTACGCTGGCTATATTGACACCTTGTTTGACCCTGCAACCTGATTCTGCATCTTGTGTTGCGGCCTCTGTTGATGATTCTGTTGCTGGCTCTACCCTCCATGGCGGAACATAGGACCAATGGTAGGAGGGTTGAAGCGGGGGTGGGTGTTACTGCCAGAAGACTGACCCTGCAGATGACGCTTGTGCTTTTCTCCCAAATTCTGGGACTTCTTCTCCATTATGAAAGCTCTGTCTACCAGCTTCTAGAAGCTGGGGTACTCATTGGCTGAGAGGGCATATTGTAAACTAGCGTTGAGGCCTTCCAGGAAGCAATCTTGTTTCTTTTCATCAGTATCCATGTCATTGGGGGCGTAGCAAGAGAGCTGGGTGAACTTGGTGAGGTATTCCCTTACTGTCATGGGTCCTTTCTTTAGACAAAGGAACTCCCTCCTCTTCAGCTTTACTTCACCTTTGGGGACATGGTGCTCATGGAAGTTATCCTAGAACTCTGCCCAAGTGATTTCCTAGGGATTCTCGTGAGCGGCAGTGTAAGCTGTTCACCACTCTTGAGCTGGTCCAATCAGTTGATAGGATGCAAGAGAACTTTCTCTCTTCCATTACACTGACATATCTATAGCTTGCTCTCAATTGCCTTCAGCTAGTCATCTGCTTTCATGGGCTCCACTGCCTGAGAGAAGGTAGGTGGCTGGGTGCTCAAGAAAGTTCTGAGCCTGGACTGTGGTTGCTGTTGCGGTGCCTGCTGAGTTTATGGTTGCTGATTGATTGCCTAAAACAAGACCTCAAGAAGGGTAAAGACTTGGTGGGCGTCCATGAGGGGTGGCGAGGGAGGAAGGTCGCGTTGGTTGGCAGCGTTGTCGTTGATGTTGTCATTGACATTGTCCTTGTCGTTGTTGTTGACATTGTTGTTGGTGTTGTCGTTGACATTGCTGTTGCGCCTAGTGTTCACCATCTGTTGGTCGCCAGGGTACGAGCGGTGGAGCATAAGGGAAAAGCAAGGGTGGAAAAACAAGACAAGAATAGAAAAGAACAGAAAGAAAGGACTCCCAACTATTATTATAATAATAAGTGATGCAATGTAGAGGGAAAACCCCCACATCACACCAACACTCAATCAAAGATCCAACTCATAACACGGTTCACACAACAGCCTCAACACAAGCACCCACTAGCACAAACTACCCTCGAGACTAAATGATTATTTAGCTAAGGACATCCACCTATCTCGACTCTACTCCACGCCTGCTGTGCCTGAAGGGCCTACTGCATCTGTCTGACGAAGCTTCTTGCGCGAAGGAGAACGCGGCGGTGCAGCCATATGTACTAGAGGAGCCTCCTCGGGGAGCTGGTCAGGGTCCTGCAACATCATCTCTAGCTCGTAGATCATTTGCTCGTGCTCGATGTGGCGCTGGTGCATATCCTCTAGCTCGTCGAGTTATCTGTCCAGCTTGGCGTACAGGGCGGCGGTGAGGCGAACCTGCTCTCTCAGATGGAGATCTGCTCCGTTGCCCACGGACGCGAAAGTGACCTCCAGGCTACCTGACAGGCACTGTGGAAACTTCCTGAACTGGGTGTGGCTGAGGTCCTGTCTGTTCTCCCGGTAGAGAATAACCAGAGCCTGTCGAGTGGTATCCTCGATCCCTGCCTCGAACGTAGCTCTGAGGGCGGTGACGGTGTGGACTCAGCGAACTCGGTGAAGACCATCATCGGAGGGCTTCTCAAACATTGTCACCTCCACTAACCAGGAGTAACCACTTCCTCCAAGTAGAACCCTAACGCCCTTGAAGAGAGGAGCGTCGTGGTAGCCAAGACCCTGTAGCAGGTACCACAGCATGCGGGTGAAGTATCCGGCAAGCTGTCTGTCACAGTAGAACTCAGCTATGGGTTGGTGCCTCCAGATCGCACCAGTAGGAACCTCCACCTCTGGAACCAGCACGTGCTTGTGCGGGGTGATCTTCGTGCGGACCATCTAAAATTTTGAAGAAAGATATAAATTAGTAACCATTTTATAAAGAGTAGTAGACAGAGAAAGGAAAAACTCTGAGAAAAACAATTTTCCAAAAGTAGTTTGTACAAACATAAGTCCTTAGCACGTCCAGTCTATCTAGGCTGCGTGCTACAGTCAACATGGCTCTAATACCACTTCTCTAACACCCAGTTTTAAAGAAAAAAACCAGGCACAACACATGTATGCCAGGATCAAGTTTCCATACATGTGCTATATCATCAGTGTATCATCACAGTGCCATTATTACAACGTTATTTAACTTACTACAAAGGACTTGAGGGTCTAAAAGAAAACACATCAGAACTAAAAAAGAGGTCTTCAGTGCCAGCGGGGCTTCCATCTTCTACAGGCGTCAACTGGGGGCACACCAGCCTAGAACAGCAGCTTCGGGTTGAAGTTGTCCTCGTTGAAGGTTGCAGCATCATTAACGGCTTTTGAACAGTGGAAGAATGCAAGGAAGGGGACAACAAATTTGAGTACAAAGATGTACTTTGTAAGTGGAGGGAAAACATGCTATGGGGCTTAAGTCAAGGAAAGGTTAGACATGGTTAACTGCACTATGCAAATTAACCTATGAATCCAACATCAGGCATCCTGTTTACTATGTGAAGACACAGCTATATCAAAAGGATTGACTCATCGGATTCCATTCGACTACCAAGACTCACCAGGTAATTCCGTTACCTGGCTACTCGACGAACCATACCAAATCCAGATCCCAACTAATCCTGAAGAAGTCCAAGTTCACCCTTGACTATGAGTAGGGCTGATTAATCAGTTTGATACTCTACAGAGTTTGCATAGCTATCCCCACGAGTCGTGACTCCCGTGTTACTTCACACTTCCGGGTTGTGGAGTCGGGGTCTCACTACAAGTCCTTTACAAAGCTTCCACTAACATGTAGGCACCACTGAGGTTTCACCGCTAACAGATGATTCCATCGCTGCATAAGCCCCCTCTTGTGGCACTTAACCGTCCAACGGTGCCCACAAAACCAGAGGGGTGGCTAATTAGTTGGCCAGGTCGTACCCATTTAGGCCTCGTGGTTGTGTGAAACTAACTTGGTTACATGTTCAAGAACCGGTCCTTAGGACCCCACACAGGAACAACCACAACCAACTCTGCACTACCGGCACACGTGCATTCCCGCACCAACATCAACAACCATTCTGTTTGGATCCCTATACCATGTTGCTACAAAATTACCCTTCCTAATTTTTGTTTCATAATCATTAATCAATGTTAACATCTTCCCAACAATGATTGCACTAGCACAAACTACCCATTATATCTCATGATGAAACAATGGCGACAAGGAATTATCATTCTAAACTAGTAAACCCTAATGTGGGATTCCATTTAGTCAAGCATGCAATAGAAGGATAATGATCTACACATGAATCCTAAAACAGGGAAAAAATGCTCAAGGACACTTGCCTTTGACGAAGGGTTGCTCAAAATCTTCGAAAGCTGGGTCTTGGAGATTTCCAAACTCCTCAGCTCCTAAAACGACAGACCGAAAAAGCACACAAAAGAAACCTCTAAGGACCGTACACCAAACAGTGCTAAATCTAGATAAAAACCCTATAAAAAGATTCTACACATTGCTACGAACATTTGGGTGCGAAAATCACCCAAATCAAAGCTACGAGCAAAAAGTATGAACTTTTGAAGTTCCAGGGCTAAACTGCAAATTTTACTTGATTTTCAGAGAAATACTGAATTGATTTTATACTGAAAAAGTGGATTTATGACATCATAAACATTTGATGAATTATTTTGCTACTGAAAAATCCATGGAATAGGTTTATGGGCCCCGTGGACCATGGCCTTATGGCTGGTCCACGGTTCACGGTGGACCGAGGCTCAAAGGGGTAAGCTTGATCTAATCCGAGTCATCGGATTTGAATCTAGTTCCTAGGGGTTAAAATGGGATGGCGGCCGGCGGCGTGGGACAGGGAGGCGGCGGTAGGCCAGAGCTCGCCGGAGATGTGCGAAACCGCGCATCCAGCCATGGTTCTCGACGACGCTTGGCGCAAAAGACAGAGGAGGGGAAAGGGGTCCTCACAATAGGTCTCACAGCAGTAGAGGAGCTCTGAAGGCGGCCAGCGAGGGAGAACAGCAGGCAGTGATGCTCGGTATCGGCGGGCACAGTGTCCGATGGCGGAAGGAGCTCCAAGAGGCGTCCGAAGTGATAATTGAGGTCCTGCAACACCGATGAAGGGATAACTGAGGTCAAAAGTGGTTCGGCCATGGAGAAATTAGGCGGCGATGAGCTTCTTACCGGTGACAATGGTGACGACGGTGCCAAGCTCAAATCCATGCGCAAATCACAGGGGAAATTGATGGTTTGAGTGCGGAACCTCGCAAGGGAGATGATGAGAGGCTTAAATAACCGTGGGAGGGAGAGGGGCAGCCGGATTTGAGAGGATTCGGCCAGCGCCATGATTTCCATTAAAAGCATCGATTTCCAAATTAAAGAGAGGAGAATGAAGGGGGAAACGGCCGGGGAGGAGGGAATAGGGGGCGGCGATCACAGTGGTGGGGTTTGATTAGCGATTTATGGCGTGGGGAGGCAGGATTTGATCAGGTGCTGGCGATTTTTGGGGCCGGTTGAGTCGGGTGGCGGGAGGTTAGGGAAGAGGAGCCTGTCGTGCGAGCAGCTCGGCTGGCGGCTCAGCTAAACGGCTGGCTGGCTCAGCCTCACGGGCCGGCGCGAGAAAGAGGGGCGCGGCCCACTCGGGTGGGGAGGAAAGAGAGAGGGGGCGGAGAGGAAATGGGCCTGGAGAGAAGGAATACGGCCCGGAAGCCATTTTCATTTTCAAAAGCCTTTTCTATTTTAGATTTCAAACGATTTCAAATAGGGGTTTGAACGAGCGACTTCTAGCGATTTTTTGCAAATTTTCCACGCATAAAAACCATATTGCACCTACAACGGCATGAATGCATCAAACATATAACCTATGCTAATTTAAATTTAGAAATTAATCTCCCTAATGAACAAAATTGCAACCACCTATTTAATTTCTAGCAAAATTTTAAACTGTTTTGCAAAAATTGAAATTTAGGGTGTTACATCATATCTTGTGATGAAACCATATTTTAAACGATATGTGATGTGATCTTGGGCTTTTTGATCATATATCGGTACTGCCGAAATTACTCTCGTTTTAATTGACTAATTTGTCGATTGAGCTGAGTGTAATTTGGACAGGTCCGATAGCGTGGTATTGGAGCCAAGGTTGATAGAGCTAACCATAGCTTAGTTAGTAAGTGGGTTAAATTAAAACTTACCTATTCCAATTAAAGAAACTCACTACTTGAAGCTAAAATCCAAAAGTTAGCATAGTTGCTCTATTTTATTCCTTCTCTATCTTAGAGCTATTCTTGTCCTGCTGCTGAACCCTTAAAGCTACAGAGCAAATTTCTCCAATGTCTCTAACTTACCTCTTTTCTTTCATTGGTTAAGGGTGGCTATGAATACGTTCGTGCATCTCGGTGCTTAATCAAGGAGTTACATCTTATCTAATCCTTTATCTAATATTCCCATTGTACCTCACTTGCCATTGGTCCTTCCTATAGATACATGCTTTCTCTTTTATATTGCGCAATGGTGGGATCAACTGACAAAGAGGAAACATGATGAAGGGCAACAAGGAGCACGTCTCCCATGTTAACGAAATTAGGTCGGTAAGTGAAGCTAGTCCAACTTGAGGAACATGAATTAGGCAATAGCTAATTAATCGCAAAGTTGTAGAACGATTACTCTACTATATTATGCCCTATATATAATGGTCCCAAGGCTTGATCGGTTTTGTGGGAAGTGTCTAAATGTGAGTGACGTGTCGATTAGGATCATGATCATATGCTATCATCTCTCATTGTGCATGCATATCGATTGTGTTGGAATGATTCTTCTATACGCATACATGTCGTTATATTCATCCCCTTGCTGCCCAGAATTCCTTATCTATTGTGACTCTGCGCATCAATTCCTCCTCATCAACAACCTTGGATTATTGACAGGGTGAGAGCCCATAACAATCCCAGAAACCACAACCTGGAAGGCTCAAGTGAGCAGAACCCACTCACACTACCCCTTTCATTTATAGGAATATTGTATTCCTAAATTCTTTACATATGCATGCAATCACCCACACATCTCATCGGTTACATGGAGACCACCCTCACCTATTTCTCTCATGAATATGAGTGGCAGCTTTTACTTTGTCATGTCAGTGAATTGACATAAGAAAGGATGATGACACCACTAGTGTTCACATAACACCCACCTTGTTATCTTGTAATATCTTTGTTATAGGATTAACTTATCTAGGTGAATATGGCACTCAGAAACCTGAGAGTTTTCCGAGGTCTGGGGAATTTGTCCTTACAACACTGTCATATCATCTAGTCGATATTGTCATCATTCCATTCCTAGAACACCTAAATTTCTCGCGCTCTTCCCGAATCTCAGGACGATATTCTTTTAATGGGGGAGTTTTGTAACATCCTAAATTCTTAAAAATGTCAGTAGCATCCATGAGCATCATTAGCATCATATTTGAAGCTTTGAGCAAGTAATTAATACAACTAAAATTAAATCTAAGTTGTTAAATTTAATAGAAAGTGAAGCTTTGTAAAGGAGCTCACAAAATTTCTATGCAACCTAGGGCTTAAAATAATTTTAGAAATTAGTGCATGGCATATGGGTAATATTTGTGATTTTTCCAGATTTTTGGGATTCATTTTGAGGCCTTAAAAATTAAAGCAAGTTAGAAAAGGTTGCAACTTTGTGGTGATTTAATTTAAGTATGGCTCAAGTTTTTTTGGGTCAAACCAATTAAAATGGGTTGCACATGGATTATAGTTTCCCATAACATTCTCCCACAATTTTTGGAGCTTTGGAAAATCTACTTTTGGATCAAAAGAGGAGGGGATATTTTTCTATGTCGGTCACTGTTCGTGGTGGTCCACCGGTCATCCCCTCCACTGACCTCCCTCTCTCTCTACTCATTTGACGGTCGCTGCTTTTGTTGATGAGGAGGCCGACCACTAAGCCATGTCGCTGGCCACCAAGCCCTTCCAGTAATTTTGGCTGCCGTCTCTCTCTCTCTCTCTCTCTCTCTCTCTCTCTCTCTCTCAGTCGAGCTCCACCAAACAAAGAGAAGAGCCTAGAGAAGCATGCTGCCACCCAAATCCCATGGCGCAGAGCCCTGAGCCCAGAGAAACGAAGAAGGAGGTCGCCCAGCACTCCGCCGTTGAGTCCCACGCGATCCCCCTCGGTTTCCTGGCTAAATTTCACGCGCCGACACTCTTCTTCCCCAACTCCGGCAACTCTCTCCACCCCTCATTGATGCGCCGCTGTGCCACAGCCTTTCCACCCCATCCGAGCACATAGTGACCTTTGCGGGGTCACCCTCTTCCCTTTGCACGCATTATATCTTGATTGGCTCGACGCCGACGTGGCTCTCTTCGGGTGCCGAGCGCCGTCACCTCTGGCCGCATGCCGTCGACCACTCCACGGCCTAAGGACCCCACATCCATTTTTCCCTTAGCACGCCACAACTTCCCACCCGCTCATCCGGCAGAAGCATGCGCTTCTCGACCCTGTCCCCGTGCGAGCGTCGCTGCCATATTCCTGTTGCCGCCGTGCTCTGTCGTTGGCTGCTTTCCAGTCGTCGCTGGCCACCATGTGTGGCACAATCATGATCCTCGCATCATGTTGGTGCCATGGGTGCTTTCGGTTGGCTGGGTTCCGCCGTCGTTCACCACCAACAAAGCCAGGCCAAGCCACCGACAGCTGTGGCGCTATGCAGCCATGGCCTCAAGGCCATTTGACCAAAGTCAAATAACCTGGCCCCACTTCCATGGTTGAGGATAGCTCCTCCCCGGTGCAAAAAGTATTTTAAATATTCAGTTAATTCGGAAAAAAGAAGAAAAGCTTTATCATTTCATGTAAATTTATCTAAATCCTTATAAAATAAACCAAAAAATTATATAGAGCTCAAAAAATAGTGAAACCAATTTTGTTAGTTTTTTTCTAAGCATGAGATACTTATTAAAAATATAAGCAACCATGAAATATGTACTAACATTTTTTAGTTAATGAAATGGGTTTAAGCTTAGATAATTCATGATTAATTATTGGTAAGTCCAAAATTGGTAAAACTAATTTTGTAAATCTTTTTAAATGATGCCCTATTCATTAAAAATATTCACCCCATGTTAAACATAATTAAGTTTCTAATTAGGATTAAGTTTACTTTAAGCTTAAATTAATCTAGGAATTTGATAAATCAATTAGCAATAATCCAATTTAAGAAATCATTGAAGCTTTAAAATCATAACACAATGTATTGCATCTCCACTGTCATCTTGCACTGTGGAGTATCTTTCATCGCATATCATCCATACTCATTGTGATGCATCGTTCTTTATTTAGAAGTCGATGTTTCAAAGAGTCGCGTGTTTGAAACGGAAGACGAACAAGTTGATTTTGTTAGTGAAGAGCGGGAAGCACCAGGCAATAATATATTATATTTCTCTTATATTTTGGTGAATTATTGGTCAATCTTTTAGATATTGCTATATGTCATACGTGCATGTTTAGCTAGTTGATGTCGGGAATATGGGTAGATCCTATTTGTTGCATGGTACCTACATTGATGAAGTTGTTAATTCTGATCCTTGTAGCCTAGGTATAATGTGTCAGGGTCTAACTTAAAATTGATGCGGTAATTGCTTAGCATTTGCATAGGTCATCGGTAGAAGTCGAGCGATGGATATCATCGTCGTTTGTGAGCTAAAATACTCTTAATTACTATTTTAAAGGAATGACAAGTTGAGATGATGAGTTGGTAAAATTGAGATGAAATGTGGGCGGGGTTTGGGGTAGTTCGGGAGAGGAGACCCAGGTGTCATAGACTGCTTGCATCGATTAAGCATCATCCGTTGGTGTCGTTGGCTTAAGCACTTTCCGTACTTCCACATATTCAATAAATGTACGAATGAGCTGATTATCATACGTCGTGCTGACGCTTGCCTTGTAATGTGTCTTACCCCCATGACATGTAAGAGAAAAAGAATGAGGAGAGGTAATGTGTCTAGGAGCCAAAGGTGTCCGGGACACACTTGCGGTAACCCTGGTGCCATAGGGGCATGTACAAGTGGGTAGTTCGGAGTATGAGAAAGGTTGTCTCTAGGGCCAAGTAGATGGATCTGAGTCATGTGGGTAAAGATGTACCCCTACAGGGTGTAAGAACAATTCAAATTGCCGCAGTTTCATCCGCATCAGTCATAGAGTTTCATTCGGTATTCGAGATGGGATATGTGGGAGGTTGAGAAGCATCTGCTGATGCTTATTTGAGTTGAGCAAGTTTACATTGTTCAAGATTTTGATTATTGTCGATCAATATTAGTTGTTCATGTTATTATATTGATCAAAGTGCTTTTTCATTGAATCAGCTTAACCTTATGACCTTTCCTTGCTATTTATCCAAATGCATTATCCTCGGAGTCATGAATATATACCCATATTGTGTAAGTCTTGCGAGTACCTTCGTACTCAGGGTGCCGCCCTTAAGTTGATGCAGATAACACTGAACTAGTGTATGGATATTTCTATCCTATTGAGGCAGGGTATGGTTTGGAGTAGAGAAGGTCTACTTGAACTAATCTCGGTGGTGCCTTTTGAGCAATGGATCCACTCATCTTTTGTTGTGAATACTTCCGCTGCGTATGAAACTCTAATACAAGTAGAAACTAGAATTGTGAACAAGGTATGTAATATAAGTAAAGTCTTTGCACTCTATTCATATCTTGTGATGAAACCATGTTGTGAATGATATGTGCTATGATCTTAGCCTTTGTTGAGCATATATCAGGACTGCCAGAATTATTCTCGTTTTAATCGACTAATTTATCAATTAAACCAAGTGTAATTTGGACAGATCTAACATCGCCCATAGTCATCCACCTACATCGCCTGGCTTCACCTCGAGCAACAATTCCTTGGCAACAACGAAACTCGCACACTCATCCTCAATGCGGAGTTTCAGAATTTCATTCAAGGCGATCTTTCGATCTCCAATTATTGTCGCAAGATGAAGGCTAACCCATGCCCTAGCGACCTTGGTGAACCCGTCCTCAACTAGACACTTGTCTTGTTCGTCTTTCGTGGGCTCAACGACAAGTACACGCACATGGTGGCGCTCCTCAAGCAGACATAGCTATTTTGTTCCTTCATCGAGGTGTTCTTCGATCTCTTGCTCGAGGAGATCACTAAGAAGTCGAAGTCAGGCACCCCTTCCACTGTCCTCATAGGCATTGCCTTGGCACCCACACGCCCTCCCACTTCGACCGGCGGTAGCATCAGTCCTCCCGTTGGTGGGGGCGGTCC
Organism: Phragmites australis; assembly: GCF_958298935.1. Lineage (NCBI taxonomy): Eukaryota > Viridiplantae > Streptophyta > Magnoliopsida > Poales > Poaceae > Phragmites > Phragmites australis. Next base: position 20,571,220 of record NC_084922.1, on the reverse strand, counting down.
TATCGGAGGTAGTGCTAGTGGCGATCCTAGTGGGGGCAGCGCCAGTGGCTCGTTGCATGTGTGTAGTCACCGCAATAACTGCAACAACGGGGGCAATGACGGGGGTGCTTCCTTTGGCGAGCCTCCTAGCTAGCCGTCCTTCTACAACCCGTGACCGGGATGAAACTGATGTGGCCCGATCCATAATGTGAGGAACCGTCCAAATAATATTCTAATTAGTCACTAGGAGGATCATTATTCATAACCACAACCTCAATGATTAATCAAAATATCATCCCGGTAGTCCTGGTATGTGTTTTGTTCCCAAGATCGAAACACATGCCTTCCAACATTTAGCATCACAACATAGCTTAAGAAAGAGCAAGTAATTAACATTTATATTACAAGTCTTTAACATGCAACATTTCCAACAATTTACATCAAAAGGTAACAACAACTATGCAGCGGAAACATAAACCTATACAACAAAACAGAGTGGAGCCATATGCCCTTAGGCTCCACCCCAAAAGCATGACCTCCGAGAGTAGGATGAACTACTCTTGTCTGCCACCCTGAACGGCAGGCATGAAATAGCCAAACACTGGCTCTTCCTCACCAGCAGCACTTGAAAACGCAAGTATGAGTACAAAGGTACTTGCAAGACTTAAACCATATAGAGCCTATATACATTGCTCGATCCCAAGGATTATGCATTAAGTCATTAGCAAGGAAAAGCCACAAGGTAAAGTTAAACATAAGCGGTAAGCAACCTGGACATATATGTGTGAGCAACTAACTTAACCAACAATAACATAACTCTACCCTGCCATAACCTACTGAACATAAATAATTGGAACCATTATGAACATATGTGTTACAAGGACCAACTCAACCATCTCCCACATATCCAACCATCAACCACAAGCGAAAACTCTACGACTGATGCAGATAGACAGAAGCATACTCATGACAGAGAGTGCGGCATTTTGAAGTGTTTTTACACCCTGCAGGTGGATACTCTTTTACCCACACGACATGAGGACCATACAGCTTGTGGCATCCGCTAAAGTGCACACAAGGGGGTACTCGTGTCAACCTTTCCTAATAAGCCCCGATCATTTGAAACATGCATCGCTTCGTGTGGCGGTACTAGAACTACTCCCTGAGCAAACTAGTACCACTACAAGCCCGCCCGCTCACACCGTCGATGTTCAGGCCCCAAATGACCACAACTACAAAGGTATTTGGCTCGCCTTACCATTAGATCGGTATGTGGTGAGTATAGTAAGTGCTAAAGCCGACTACACCAACGATCGGTGCTTAAACGCGCAAGCGGTCTACGGTGTCCAATTTCCTCTTCTGACCTACCCAGGGGAACTCCACATCCAGGCAGGATAAACACCTTATAGCACCGCCCACATCTCGTCTCATACTCACCACTCATCTAACCATCTCAACATCATATAAATATTTGTGAACCCTAAGAGAACCCTATGTTCGCGAACAACGGCTGCGCCGTCGTTCGACTTCTACCGAATGACCTATGCCTTGCTAAGCATTTTGACAAACTTGTAATCTAGACACCAATAACATATTCAAGGCGACAAGAAAAGGATGAATAATAATTCAAGGTAGAAGTAATGCATTCAACATAGGTTCTATCCATTTGTACCCAACCTCGACTCGACACATGAAAACATACATAAGCATAGTTCATCAATTTTAAACTTCAGACAAAGGTGCAATATGCTTAGCTGCTTGCCTTGTTGCTCCGGTGACTGCCTATAATTACCCAAACAACACTCGCAGAAATTCGGTAGGTTGGCATCGTTTTCAACCACGGACGTCTCCCACTCTGGCTCCTTGTTCACTAAAGAAGAGCACATGCAATGATGAGCATGAGTGAAATGCAACAATGAATGCCGCAATATGCAAATGAAGAAATACTATCAAATATGCCACACAGAACATTGGTTTCACTCATTTTTCCTAGCTAGAAGAAATACTATCAATATACATGAAAACATTTTTCCTAGCTAGAGGAAGTCATAAGGAGACTAGCAAAATTTGTTTCACTCATTTCGGGCTCATGATGAATTAATGAAGCTTCAATATAATTAATTAATCTTAGAAAATTAATTGACTATTTCATAGCTGAGTACATTTTTAATAGGTAGATTATGTTATTATCAAACCAACAAAATTGGTTTGATAATTTTTGGAGCTACAAAGAATTTACTATGAATTTTACAATTTTCAGCAAACAGTAAACTGTGCTGAAAACGGTTGTGCTGAGTTGACCGCGGTTAGACCGCCAGCAGGGGTGGTCAGACCGTCGGGGGTCGCGGTGAGACCGCTAGCAAACAAAGTGGTTTGGGTTCTGGTGGTCAGACTCCTGGAACGGCGGTCAGACCGCCAACAAACGCGGTCAGAATGTCGTATACAGCCGGGGGAACTTGGTGAGCTCACCGGCGACCATTTCGGCAATTTTGGTGGCTTTTGGGGTGGGGATTTGGACCTATAGCATCATATTGACATCCTCTACTGCATAGGACCACACGCATAAGCCGAAATAGACCAAAACTTGCTATTGCTACCAAAACATCAAGAGCTCATGAACTTCAACCCTAGCTCCAAATTCTTAGATTTCGACCAACCAAATCGTGCATTCATGCCATGGAAGCCTAGGAGACTCACCCACGGTGCTTATGGAGTTCGGTAACCATCGGATGATGAAGGAAACGGAGGAAATCAATCGGGAGACAAAGAAATCCGGTATTCTTCACGTTTCAACCATAAACACCAAAAGACATCAAATCCGACCCAAATCCTTCAGGAAAGAGCAAACGAATTGGAGGTATAGGAAGCTTAGAGCTAAGGATCACATGAGTTCCACATGCATACCTCAAATTCTTCTCTTGAGGTCGGATTTTGGGAGAAAGGGAGAGAGAGCTTGAGAGGGGAGTGAGAGGGAGCTGCTACCCGTGCAAGCTCGAGCACGGGAGAGAGGGAGTGGTAGCAGGTGGGTGCACGTGAGGGAGGGTGAGAGTGAGGTGGTTGGCCCATCGAGTGGGGCCCACATGCTAGAGAAAGGAGGTATTTCTAATGCTATTTCTATTCTTTTCTCTCTCGTATTAGTTTCTCTCATCCAATTGATCCAAAATGAATTGCTCTAATGTGCCAAAATAATTCTCCTCATAATTTAATTATGATGATAATGACACATGATTAAGCTTAATCACATGATTAGGAATTTGGGACGTGACAAACCTCCCCGCCTTAAAAGAATCTCGTCCTGAGATTCGGTACGAGTCAGGGAGAGGACGATAAGTCTAGGAACCACACTGTGAGAGATATCACGCGGTGAGATACGGAACCTAATGGAATACTTTCATTCAACATAGTGCTGAGCATAGACATGCAAGAAATTCCAATTGTGCAAAATTTACACAATGCTTACAAGCTCTCAAAAAGTTCAGAATACTTGGAGTGGATTTTATCCTCACGCTCCCAAGTTGCCTCATCTTCGGTGTGGTTGCTCCATTGGACTTTGATGAATTTTATGGAATGATGCTGAGTTTTGCATTCCGCTACATCCAATATCCAGATCAGTCGCTCACAATATGTAAGATCTGGCTGCAACTCTTGAGGTGCAACATCAACGACCTCGGTTGGAACTTGGAGGCACTTCTTCAGTTGACACACGTGGAACACATTATGCACGGCAGAGAGAGACGATGGCAAGTCCAATTAATAGGCTATATCTCCACGTCGGCCAACATTTGAAAAGGTCCCACATAATGAGGCGCTAGCTTCCCTCGAACTTGGAAACATCGGATGCCTTTGAGAGGTGAAACCTTGAGATACACATAATCTCCAATTGCAAACTCAAAGTCACAGCGGCGGTGATCCGCATAGCTCTTCTGCCGTGATTGTGCCGTGAGAAGATACTTTCGAATTGCTAGAACATGCTCTTCGGCCTCTTTGACCAAATCCAGACCTAGAAAAGCCATTTCGCTGGATTCGGACCTATTCAACGGTGTTCGGCATCGTCGGCCATATAGAGCTTCAGATGGCAACATGCCAATGCTTATTTGGAAGCTATTGTCATATGAGAACTCGGCAAATAGCAAGCAAATGTACCATTTCTTCCCATAAGTGAGAACACAAGCCCAGAGCATGTCCTCCAGAATCTGATTCACCCTCTCAGTTTAACCGTCGGTTTGAGGATGATACACTGTGCTATGGAAGAGCTCAGTCTCCATAGCTTCATGAAGGCTCCTCTAGAAATGAGAAGTGAACTGAGTGCCTCGATCAAAAATGATCTTCTTCAGAATCCTGTGGAGGCAAACAATCCAAGTGAGGTATAGCTCTGCATATTGCTTGGTCGAAAATATGGTCTTGACAGGCAAGAAGTAAGCCGACTTCATCAACCGATCCACAATGACCCAAATCGAGTCATAGCCATGCAAGGTCTTTGGCAATCCAGTAATGAAATTCATGCCAATCTCCTCCCACTTCTAGGAGGGAATAGGTAAAGGTTGAAGTGTACCGGCTAGCTTGAGATACTCAGCCTTCACCCTTCGGCAGATATCACACTCAATAACATATCGAGCGATTTCTTGCTTCATATGAGTCCACCAATACTGTGGCTTGAGGTCTTGATACATTTTCGTGCTCCCTGGATAAATGGATAGCAACGCGTCATGAGCCTCATCCAATATCTTCTTCCTTAGTGCCTCAACCTCTGGAACCACTAAACTGTTCCCAAACCACAAAATACCCTGGTGATCTTCAGAAAAGCACACGGCCTTACCGATCTTCATTTTCTTCTAGATTTTGGCCATTCCCTTATCACCCTTCTGAGCTACCTTGATATCATCCAGGAGAGTGGATCTGATTGATGTCTTAGATTGGCGAGAAAACCATCTGAAACCATTTCAAGTCCAAGCCGGTGGAAATCATCACAAAGTGTGGCATTCCCAGGCTTGACTCTAAGACAATGACAATGAGCCCTTCGGCTCAAAGCATCAGCAACCACATTCGCATTACCAGTGTTATAATGAACTTCCAGCTCATAGTCTTTGATGAACTCGAGCCACCTTCGCTGCCTCATATTTAAATCTGCCTGAGTGAAGATATATTGAGACTTTTGTGATCCGTGTAGATACAGCACAAGTTGCCCATTGGGTAATGGCGCCAGATTTTCAGAGCATGCACTACTGCGGCAAGCACTAAGTCATGTGTTGGGTAGTTCTCCTCATGGCACTTCAATTGGCGAAAGGCATAAGCGACAACTCTGCCCTCTTGCATAAGGACACATCCGAGGCCCATGCGGGAAGCATCGCAATAGATGTCGAAGCTCTTGCCCACATCAGGTTGAGCAAGAACGGGAGCAGTCGTGAGCAGCTTTTTCAAGGTGACTCACATTCACTTGACCACTCGAATACACTTCCCTGCTTCAATAGCTCAGTCATTGGCTTGGCAATTTTGGAGAAATTTTTGATGAACCGGCGGTAGTAACCCGCAAGTCCAAGAAAACTCCAGATGTTGGTGACACTCTTGTGCTGAACCCAACTGAGCATATCCTGCACCTTGCTTGGGTCAACTGCAACACTGTTCTTTGATAAGAAATGACCCAGAAAAGCGACCTGCTTGAGCCAAAATTCACATTTGCTGCACTTGGCATAGAGCTGATGATCTTTGATTTGGCCAAGAACAACACGGAGGTGCTCAACATGCTCTTCTTCAGTCTTGGAGTATATAAGAATGTCGTCGATGAAAACCACGACAAACTTATCCAGTTCCTCCATGAACACAGTGTTCATCAAGTACATGAAAAATACCGGCGCATTGGTCAAGCCGAAGGACATGAAGGTGAACTCATAAAGACCATAATGGGTAGAGAAAGCCATCTTCAAAATATCCTCCGTGAAAGTGCATCTAGGCCACCTAAGTGGGTTTTGGCTAATTGATGACAAAACGATTAAGGGATTAATGAGTTTATTGAAGCTATGAACAAGTTTTAGTTCCATTGGTGAAGTAATACGACGTTTGCGTCCCTCAAAAAGAAAAGAGAAGCAGTTTGTAGTACTCATTAGGATTCACTTTGATTTTATCTTTGAAATTGAGTTTAGGAAAGCCGTTCTATCAAGAGAGATGAAATTGATCGTTTTGATGGTGTCTCAGTGCTCAAAGTAACCTCTTAGAACCAAATGTTCAGAGACACATTCACCCATGGATACCGGGAAATAGGCAACACCGGATACTCTGGTACTTAGTGTTTTTGGCCAGAGTCTCCGAGTGAGACTCCGCTAGAGAGTCTCGGTTTCGATTTAATTTTAAATTTCCGGAGTCTCCGGTGTTTACCGGATATTCCGGTGCTTGATGTTTTTGGCCGGAGTCTCCAAGTGAGACTCCGTTAGAGAGTCTTGGTTCGAATTAATTTTAAAAATATCAGAGTCTCTGGGGTTCACCTGATACTTCGGTATCTGGAGAGGTTGGAGAGTCCGGCAAGTCTTTAGGTCTGTTCAGTGTGGCATCTAAGTGCTGCCCGGAGTCTCCGGTGTTCACCGAATACTCCGAGTCAGCTCAACATAACTATAACAGCTAGTTCTGACACTGTTCTGAGCCCCGTTTTGAAATGCTGTCCGGAGGCTCCAGTGTTCACCGGATACTCCAGGTTAGGTCAACCAGAACAGTAACGGCTAGTTTTTGAGGGATAGCTATAAATACCCCCCACCTCTTTGCATTGAATGTTTGTTGTTGCTGCTGAGCTACTCCTTAACAAAGCCTCCCAAAGCATTCAAGAGCCCCTCCAAACCTCTCTAGTGCTTACATTGTTGCAAGAATTGAGAGATAGGGTTTGGAGGAGAGATTTGAGTTGTTGAACCAAAATCCATTCCTTGAGCATTGAGTTCGCAATCAAGTGTTCATTTGTGATCTTTTTCTCTTAGAGCCTCGTGCTCCTAGACGGGAAGGTGTCACCTGTAGAGCACCCAAGGATTGTGGAGTGCCATGGGAAGTTTGTAATCACCAGTTGACTTGAGTAAGAAAACCTAGCTTGATCTTTGTGGTCGCTAGGAGAGGATAGGGTTGAAAGAGACCTGGCTCTTTGTGAGCTCCTCAACGGAGATGTAGACGCTTCTTAGTGAGGTGGCCGAACTTCGGGATAAACCCTTTATCTTGTTTGCTTTCTTGCAAGTTTTACTAGTTCTTGTAGTTTTTGGGGATTTTCCCAAATCCTATTATTTGTGAGTGTTTTACTGCAGGGTGTTGTTGATAAGGTCATTATACATCTATTATAACTTGTGGTAACACTTAGACTCAAGTAGACTTGCTTAGATTCATTTTAATTTTCCAATCCTGTATAGGTCGGATAATCCGGATAAGACCGGATACTCTGGACACCAGAGTATCCGAACTTGACCAGAGTATCTGGACTCTGTTAATCCGCTGTTGAATTTTAAATTTCAGAAACGCTTATTCACCCCCCTCTAGGCGATATTAGGTACATTCAATTGGTATCAGAGCCAACCCTCCTACAAAGCTTCACTGCTTGGAGGTTTCTCGATATCGACTTCCGAGGCGAAAGGTCCAAAAGACGACGGGAGCCCGAAGTCTCCCAAAGATGATCCGTTGAAGAACGGCAAAGGTAGTGGTAATGGTAAGGGAAATAAAATACCTTTCAATTATGATCATTTAAATTCTTCTAATTCTTACATCTCCGTGCCTTCCGGGTGCGCACCATATTTTGATGGTATACATTATGCCGCTGGAGGCACAAAATGAAATTGCATCTAATATCTCTTCATCTAAGTGTTTGGAAGATTGTTTGCACAGGTTTTGAGTTGTCGGATGAAGAACAAGAGCTCACTCCCGAACAAGAGCATAATCTTCATCGCAATGCACAAGCCGCAAGTGTATTGCTTGGTGCCTTGAGCCCCGAGGAATTCAATAAGGTTGATGGCATTGAGGAGGCCAAGCAAATATGGGATACCCTCCAAGTTTCTCATGAAGGCACCACAAACGTGAGAGAGTTCAAGATTGAATTGCTTGAAGGCAAGTTGGGAAGGTTCGTCATGAAGGATGATGAGACTCCTCAAGCTATGTATGATAGAGTGATGGTGCTTGTGAACAAGCTAAGAGAGCTTGGGAGTGAAGATATTGATGATCACAAGGTGGTGAAGAGACTACTTAGAGCTTTTGCACCTAGAAATCCCACCTTGGTGACACTCCTCCGAGAAAGAAGAGATTACAAGAGGCTCACACTGAGTGATGTGCTCGGGAGGATTCTTGCACATGAGCTCATGGAAGAAGAAGAAAATGAAGTAAAGAGCCATGCCAAGCTAAGTTCTACCTCCAAGAATAAGGAGATTGCATTCAAGGCAAGCAAGAGCAAACAAGTTCAAGAATCTAGCTCAAATGAAGATGAGAGCTTCGAAGATGAAGAAATGGCATTCTTTGTGAAGAGGTTCAAGAAATTCATGAAGAAGAGTGGCTATAGTAAATACAAGAGGGATATGCCCAAGAGAAGAACATCCAAGAGAGCGTGCTATAAGTGTGGCGAAGTTAGTCACTTCATTGCCAATTGCCCCAACAAGAAGAAGGGTAAAGACAAAGAAGAAAAGAAAAGCAAGCCATTAAAGAAAGACAAGTACAAGACCCACAAGAAGAAGTACTCGGGTCAAGCACACATTGGAGAGGAGTAAGATTCCAATTCCGACTCTGACTCCGATGATGAAGGGGTTGCCACAATCGCCATTCACAAGTCTATACCAACAAAATCGTTATTTGGCGAAATGAGCGACGATGACTCCCCCAAGTGTTTCATGGCTAAAGGCCACAAGGTAAAATCACAATCTATAATCCTAGATAGTGGTAGTGATAGTGATGGTGATTGTGAGTCCTTGCATAAAGGTTTAAATAAAAATGTCATGTCTAAGCTAAAAGAATTAATGGAAACAATAGAGAGTCTTGAGGGAACCCTTGAGAGACAAGAGGACTTGCTCATCCTTGAAAAAGAAGAGAATCCTTGAACTCGAGGGGCTCCTTGCTAAAGAGAAGAAGAAAGAAGAGAAATTGTCCAAAGATCTTGATTTGGCCAACTCCTCAATTGCTAGTCTTGAGAGTAGCAACTTCACACTTCAAGAGAAATTGTCATGCTTGAGTGAAAATCATAAAACTCTTGAAGTGCAAATTGATACCCTCAAAAATAGCTCACCCAACTCTAATGATGCAAAATTGCTCTCTAATGCTTCCACTAGCAATTGTTGCTCTCGTTGTTTTAATGTTCATATAAATGATTGTGCTACTAAAGTTGAATCTTTGCGAGATTTACAAAAAGAGAATGAAAGGCTTAATGCTCTAGTTAAGTATGGGTGCATCAAGATTTACAAATACAAAGATGCCCTATACAAGACCATTCAAGCCAAAGATAACAAGCAAAAGAGAGGGCTTGGATTTGATCAATACACAAGTAAGCCAAATGGGTGTGTGATGATGAATGGAGTGGACTGCCTCAAGTTTGTCAAGGGAGGCAAGCAAAATAACTCTATCACACAAGTCAAGCAACCAAAGGGCTATGCTCCTCAATCTAGTTTTTATGCTTCTTATATGCTTAAGAGAAACTACTGTAGTAAAGTGGTTGCTCTATATGTTGGTCCCTGTCGGTGACATGGGAACCAGGGGTCCCGAGTCCCGAGGCTAGGACAGCAGAGTGCCACATGACGCCCTCCCTCGGGGATTATCTCCCCGAGGTCCGAGAAGACAAAGTTTCGGGAGAGGGTGCTCGGGGCTATGAATAGTAGTCCCCGAGCACCCGAGTTCTCCGAGAACCAAGAGAGGACATATTCGGGAGAGAGTGCTCGGGGCTGTGAACAGTAGTCCCCGAGCACTCATAGTTCCCCGAGGGCCTACGAAGTCCTTCGTCGGTAGTCCCCACAAGGGCTCGGCGGTGAGGTGTCAATTGATGAGAGACCCGATGCTGCATTTAAGAGGGCGCATGGCCTGTCACTTCCAACCACTCCTCCCATGCTTGCTGTCAGTCCCTGCCACGGTCTGGCAGGGAGGCATGCGGACATTTAATGCGCGGGTCCCATCACGCGTCATCCGATGCGCCTCGGGATAACGTCGCAGGGCTCGAGGCGCAACGCCTGCCGCCCTGCTGTGTCAAGCTCGCTCTAACCGGGCGGGCACGCAGGGCTGCTCGGTGGCTGCCCGGCAGGCCCTCCCCGCTGCATCGGCTGAAAAGCGGAATGATGACGACGAAGACCGAACGGGGGCACGTTTTCAACTCTCCCCGTCACCTCAAGCTGCAACCCATGATGGTTGCTTTCCATTTATAGTGCCTTGGAACTTGCGCCACCCTTTCTGGGCACGCTACCCGCCCCGACGGGTATAAAAGAGGGGCAGGCTCCCCGGAGAAAGAGAAGAAAAATCAGAGGATTGGGACTGGGATCGACCGAAGACACGAGAACACATCGGACGACGACGACGACGGAAGAAGCACGAAGCTCTAGACTTAGACAAACATCCTTGTAACACAACAGATCCTCAGAGAGACATTCCCTGGGTATTTATAGCATACACACAGGAGTAGGGTATTACGCTCCGTGTGGCCCGAACCTGTCTAAAATCCCCTGAGCATTTATTTCCTCAACAGCAGCAGCCACGGTCCGCCCGTACGGCGCTCCCCTCTCATGGGGACAATGGCGCTGGGCCCAGCAGGGCCGCCTAACCCTCAAGAAGCGGCAGACACTCCTGCCGCGAGATCTACGTCCGGACAGCACTGGGCACCGTTACGGCGCAGGCTCGCCTTCGGCGATGCCAGCCCTGGGAGTGCGTTGCTTGCGGCGCAAGCACTCCTCAGGCACCCGCCTGTCCAGGCAATGGGGGAAACCCCAGAAGGATGTTGGCATCAGGAGGTGGCCGCCCTGGTGGGCACAGCCCACCGGCAGGTGCTGGCCGAAAGCTCTCGTACCACCTCCCGCCGCGGCGCAACCAAGACTGGTCCATCCTCAGGTGGCGGCCGAACCGGCCAGGGGGCCTCCAAGCGGAGCACTGCCCCCCTGGCCACAACCGGAGCTCAGGACCTACTCTTACACCTAAATGAGCGGAGGGCCGTCGAAGATGCGTGCGTCTTTTTCGAGTGCCAACGGGAGTCCCGGCACGAGGCCGAGGCAGAGGACCAGGCTTCCTCTATGCCGGCCCGTGACCACCGGGGTTCCCCGGCACGTCGGTGTTCGCCTCCCAAGGGCACTGGTCGCGCCGCGGGATAGGTTACCGGTTGCCGCGCATTCACCAGCGAGCTCCATCGGGTCAACTGGTCCACGAAGTTCAGGCCAGAACTACCGGAGAAGTACGACGGGTCCATCGACCCCGTCGAGTTCCTCCAGATCTACATCACCGCCGTTCAAGCGGCGGGCGGCAGTGAAAAGGTTATGGCCAATTAGTTCCATGTAGCCTTGAGGGGCGTTGCCCGTTCATGGCTTATGAACTTACCCCCAGGATCTATTAGTTTCTGGGATGATCTCTGCCACCAGTTCGTGGCCAACTTTCAGGGCACCGTCACACACCTCGGTTTGGAGTGCGACCTCCACGCCGTGAAACAACAGGAGGGGGAGACGCTGCGACGCTTCATACAACGCTTTAGCCAGGTCCGCAACACCATCCCGCGGATAAACCCCCATGCCATCATCGTCGCATTCCGGAAGGGCGACCGCGACGAGCGGATGCTCGAAAAGCTAGGTACGCATGAGGTGGAAACCACCGTGGAGCTCTTCGCGTTGGCCGACATGTGCGCGAAGGCGGCGGAGGCTCAGGCGTGGCATGTACTGCGCCCTGAGCAACCCACTGCCGACCAACCAGGTTCTTCCTGCTTCGCACTGCTGCCCCTGTCATACCGGCAGAGGGCCCGGCCCGTAGGCTGGCAGAGGGCTCTGTCCGCAGGCTGACACTCTGGGAGGCTGCCAACAGAAGGCCTGTTCCCGCGAGGGCTTCGGCTCTCGCGAGGGCTCCTGCTCCCCTGAGGGCTCCCGCTCCCACGAAGTCCGAGCCGGAAAAGTGGTGCGAGATCCACCAGACTGACTGGCACAACCTCACAGAGTGCTGGTCGGTCAAAGGCCTTGTCGAGTGGCACCAGAAGGAGCGCGAAGAACGCTGCAGGGGCGGCGACGACAGAGTCGCCCCCGCGAACTAAGAGCTCGGGTTCTAGGAGCTCGAGCATACCGTCGCCTTCATCGACGGAGGCGCATACACGCCCTCCTCCTGTCGCTGCGACAAAACCATGCGGTGCGAGATGTGCTCGGTCACCCCGAGCACAGCGGCCGCAAGGCCCCTGAAGTGGTCGGGCACCCCGATCACGTTTAGTCTGGCGGACCACCCTATGAGTACTGTAGGCGTGGGGCGACTACCCCTGGTAGTATCCCCCACCATCTGCAGTGTAAAGGTCAACAGAGTGCTGATCGATGGGGGTGTAGGCCTAAACCTCCTGTCCCAAGAGGCCATCAAGAAGCTGCAGGTGCCTTCCTAGCGCCTAAATCCGTCGCTCGCCTTCTATGGGGTGACACCGGGGCACACCCTGCCCCTTGGGCAGGTCGAGCTGCCCGTAACATTCGGGAGCCGGGACAATTTCCGGACGGAGAACGTCATCTTCGATGTCGCGGAAGTCCCTCTCCCCTACAACGCCATACTCTGGTGCCCGGCGCTCGCTCGGTTCATGGTGGTCACGCACTATGCCTACCGCACGATTAAGATGCTGGGCCCTGCAAGCCCTGTCTCTTGCGCCGAGCAGGTCTCTGCTCGGGCCGAGGTCGAAGGACACCCAGGGGGCCCGGGACCCTCTTGATCCAAACCCCGAGTAGCTGTCGACGCCTCCATCCCTACGAAGAAGGTCGTGGTGGGCGAAGACTCCTCCCAGGTCATCCGGATTGGCGATGACCTGGGCAGCAAATAGGAAAGCGCGCTCATCGCCTTCCTCTGGGCTAACGTCGACGTGTTTGCATGGCAGCCGTCCGATATGCCAGGGATCCCTAGGGAGGTGATCGACCACCACCTTGATGTGCGCCCCGACGCACGACTCGTGAGGCATAAGGTCCGGCGGCAGGCGCCCAAGCACCAGGAATTCATCCGGGAGCAAGTCAGGAAGCTCCTTGACGCCGGCTTCATCTGAGAGGTCCTCCACCCAGAGTGGCTGGCAAACCCAGTCATCGTCCCGAAGGCCAACGGCAAGCTTCGCATGTGTGTCGACTACACCGACTTAAACAAGGCTTGTCTGAATGATACTTTTCCTTTGCCCCGCATAGATCAAATTGTAGATGCCACAGTGGTATGCGATCTATTGTGTTTTTTAGATGCAAATTCGGGTTATCACAAAATCCGCATGGCCAAACAGGACGAGGAAAAAAATTCTTTTACTACCCCGGTGGGGACCTATTGTTATGTCTCAATGCCTTTTGATTTGCGCAACGCTGGGTCGTCATTCCAACGAGCCGTGCGCATTACCCTTGATTCGCAAGTTGGCCGCAAGCCGAGGCTTACATCAACGACCTCGTGGTCAATCCCGAGACCGCGCCACCCTGCTGGAGGATCTAGCCGAGACATTCAACAGTCTCCGCACTACCCGCCTAAAGCTCAACCCCGAGAAGTGCGTCTTCGGGGTACCCGCGGGCAAACTCCTCGGTTTTTTGGTCTCCAGCCGAGGAATCAAGGCCAATCCGAAGAAGATCCGAGCCATCAAACAGATGCGTCCCCCGGCTCGACTCAAGGAGGTCCAGCGTCTCGCTGGCTGCATGGCAGCCCTGGGGCGCTTTATCTCCAAGCTCGGGGAGCGAAGGCTCCCTCTCTTCAAACTACTGAAGAAGACCGGTCACTTTGACTGGACACCGGAGGCCGAGCAGGCCTTCCAAGATTTGAAGAAGTACCTTACCTCACCACCCGTACTGGTGGCCCCCTCCGAGGGCGAACCTTTATTGCTCTACGTCTCAACCACTCAGGTTCTGAGTATGGTACTGGTGGTGGAGCGTGCTTGTCACAGCCCTCGAGCTCGACGCAGCGGTCGGGGTCGGCCAAGTGCTCGGGCTCGAGTCCCTGATCGGGAGGAGCCGGGTTCTTAGGCTCGAGTCCCTGGTCGGGAGGAGCCACTGTCTGGGCCCGCCGCATACAACGACCGGTGTACTTCATCAGTGAAGTCCTTCGGGACGCAAAGACAAGGTATCCCCAAGCCCGGAAGATGCTCTATGCCGTGCTTGTCGCTTCCAGGAAGCTGCGCCACTACTTACAGGTGCACAAGGTCTCGGTGGTAACTACATATCCTCTGGGGCCGATCCTCCAGTACTTCGTGCAGCTGCACTTTCGAGCAACCAACAATATGGCGGAGTATGAGGGCCTCATCGCTGGTCTCCGAGCAGCAGTGGGCCTCAGGATTCGTCGCCAACTGGTCAAGGGAGACTCCAAACTGGTGGTCAACCAAGTATCCAAGGAATACCAGTGCATGGATCCTCAGATGGCGGCGTACGTGGCGGAAGTCAGGAGGGTGGAGAGGCACTTCGACGGCCTGGAGCTGCGGTACATATCTCACCACGATAACACTCTGGCCGATGACCTCTCTCGCCTGGCCTCTGTCCGGGCGCTCGTCCCAACCGGAGCCTTTGAAGAAAGGCTCACACGGCCATCCGTCCCGCCTGCTGACTAGGATGAAGGGGAACCCTCAAGCCTAGTTGAGGGAACCCAGGCAGCACCCTTAGTGGGAGGTCCCGTCAGGGTGCCGCCGCCCGGTGAGTGCGCTGCGCTTGCCGGTGGTTCTCAAGATACCTCGTGGATCGACGAGATCCGAGGGTACTTGAAAGAAAACATCCTTCCCGGGGATGACACCTCTGCGGAGAGGATTGCACGGTAATCCAAATGCTATGCAATAGTAGATGGGGATCTCTACTGGCGCAGCACGGACGGTGTCCTCCTGAAATGCATCACCTGGGCAGAAGGCAGTGAGCTCCTCACTGATATCCATGAGGGTGAGTGCGGTTGCCATCATCGTTCCGAACGCTGTTCGGGAAGGCCTTTCGGCAAGGTTTTTATTAGCCTACATCTCTCCAGGACGCTTCCAAGTTGGTTCGGCGCTACAGGGCGTCCCAGTTCCACGCAAAGCAGATTCACCAGCTAGCTCAGGCTCTCCATACCATCCCCCTATCATGGCCCTTCGCGGTCTGGGGGCTGGACATCCTGGGTCCATTCCCCCGAGCAATCGGGGGCTATGAGTACCTCTACGTCGCCATCGACAAGTTCACCAAGTGGCCGGAGGCGGTCCCAGTTGTCAAGGTTACCAAGAACACGACGCTTCAATTCATCTGCGGTATCACAAGTCACTTCGGTGTCTCGAACAGAATCATCACCGACAATGTCACCCAGTTCACAAGTGCCCTGTTTGGGGACTACTGCGAGGACCTCGGCATCAAGCTCTGCTTTGCCTCTGTTGCTCATCCTCAGAGCAATGGGTAGGTCGAGCGTTCAAATGCTGAGATACTGAAGGGGCTCAGAACCCGGACCTACGACGTGCTTGCAAAGCACGGGAAAGGGTGGATCGACGAGCTGCCTGCTGTGTTATGGGCCTACCGGACCACGCCAAGCCGCACCACCAGGGAGACTCCATTCTTCCTCGTGTATGGCGCTGAGGCGGTCCTCCCCTCCGAGCTCACTCTCGGCTCCCCTCAGATGAATGCCTACTCCGAAGGCGAATAGGAACAGCAAAGACGCGACGACGTCGACCACTTGGAGGAGCGCCGGTGACGAGCCGCCGTCCGAGCAGCCAGATACCAGCAGAGCTTGCAACGTTATCATCAGCGTCACAAACGGGCCCGATCACTCAAGGTTGGGGATCTAGTTCTCCGATGTGCTCAATCGCACGAAGGAATGAATAAACTGTCTCTTATGTGGGAAGGACCCTTCATCGTGATCGGTGTCCCGTGACAAGGCTCATTTCGGCTGGCCACAGAAGACGGGCAGCCGCTCCCGAACGAGTGGAACATCGAGCATCTGCGCAAATTCTATCCCTAGGCAGACATGTTTGCGCTTGGGCCAACCAGGCCAGGGGTCCCCCCTGCCCAAGCTGGCCGGGAGCTGCCACCAACCATGTAAGTTACCAATTCTGTACAAAATTATCAATATACACTCTTATTTCGAGTTTTTTTCTCTCTGGAATCCATATATTTAATCTGTTTGGTGAGATGCTCGATTGTGCGAGAAAACACGCTCTCTCACTTTTCCCGTTGATAAAAATGAATCCTGGTCGGTATGCGCGCAGGCAGTAGCTGCTGACTTAAATCTGTTGTGGTAGGCTGTGGTGTCTAGATGCATGGCAGTGCCCCGAGCACCACTGAGCCTCTGGGGTTCTCGGGTAATACTACCGCTTGAGCAAAGAGTGGTCGGGACCGCTTAGACCCCAGGGGCGGGCTGTCGGTGCTTGGTCTGGCTAGTCCTACCCCGGGTGCCACCGAACCATTATGCCTCTGTCTGTACACTTCGCCGGTCCGAGTATTCGAGAGATCTCGGGTCAAAAATGATAGCAGTCTATAATAAGTACCGCACTAACAGAGCGCACCAAACAAAGAGTCTTTTCCTGTTTTCTTAAACTTACAGATCAATGATCAAGAACAAAGCAGCCCGACCGCAAGGGCCTCAGTGCCTAGGGCGCTGCTCGAACCTACGGGGTCCTTGGGTAATCCTACCACTCTGGCATGAGTGGTCGAGACTGCCTAGCCCCTGGTTCTCTCACCTGCTTTCCAGTGCTCGGGCACTCCGTACGAGGGAACCAACGTTCTCGGGTGCCCCGAGCTCAAGGCATCTACCCCCTCCTAGACCGGTCGGCTGGAAGGCTGACGGCTGTCCGGTGAGTGACTAAAGTCATATGAATTTTCCTTTCATACAATACGCAATAAACTATTGCTCCCAAGTTATCGTCGAGACCCTCGCATTGTAATCTGTTCGGCGAGATGATCTCCTCGCGCACAAAAACCCGCCCACATGCTCGCTTTTTTCGGAACGACAGATACAGACAGTAGTCGGTGTACCGTACAGACAGCGATGGCTGACCGAGGTCTTTTATGGTGGCCGTGGTGTTCGGCTGGCTTGGCAGTACCCTGGGCACTACTAAGTCTCTAGGGTTCTCAGGTAATCCTACTGCTTGAGTAAAGAGTGGTCGGGACCGCCTAGACCCCAGGGGCAGGCTGTCGATGCTCGGTCTGGTCAGTCCTGCCGTAGATACCACCAAACCATGGGCACACTTGGTCGTATTTCCACCCGCACGTATCTCCGGTCTGCTTGTTTGAGAGGTCGTAGAGTGGAAAAGTGTTCACTGGTCGTGGCGTGCTCCGTGCTGGGTGGACTTATCCCGAGCAAGGAAGTTCGTGCCTGTGTCTCTTGACTTAGCAGTTGCGGACTCGCGGGGGCTTAGGGGCTGGACGCTCGGGTGGTCCCACTACTCGTACGATGAGTGGTCGTGGCAACTTCACTTTCTGGGGAGGAAGGCCGGGCTCGGTCCAGCTAATTACTTCTCGGGACATCAAGTGAAAAGCAAACAATATCAAGACAAACACAATGGAGTTTCGATCCCAGGGAAAGGCTTCTATTATATTCCAAAGGAACCATTCTGGAGGGGATCACTCCCATATTTACAACATTCCAAAAACAAAAAATTTAAGCTAATCCGCAGGCTCCAACAGGGGTGAAGATGTGTCGCTGCTGCCGCTGCTGCTCGGTTCCAGCGCTGGCTCCCGTGCAAAGCACGCCGCCACCTCGGCGGCAATGTCACGGACGGCTTCTCGGGCCTCCCTACCGAACCGTCTCCACCGAGAAGGCAGGATCTCGGCTGCAGTAGCAAGAGAGAACGTGCTCGGCCACTGCTTGGGCCAGAGCACTACCGTCCCGGGACGCCAGCTCCGGCACAGCTTTCGGAAGACCCTTGAGGCACTGGGCGATCTCTTCAAAGCCGAGGGCGATGTGGCCGATCATCTCCTTATCCAGCCC
The DNA here is from genome assembly GCF_958298935.1 of Phragmites australis. Lineage (NCBI taxonomy): Eukaryota > Viridiplantae > Streptophyta > Magnoliopsida > Poales > Poaceae > Phragmites > Phragmites australis. The sequence goes on along the minus strand of NC_084922.1, from coordinate 20,553,223 downwards.
CTGGTCGCCCATGTTCACGTGCCCGAGCCCGGCTGCCTTCACGGACTTCCGTGCCTGATGGAGAATGTCTCGCATCATCAGCTTCATGTTGGTCCACTCGCGACGACGGTCTCGAGCTCGTCCTTTGCAATCCGCAACCGGTCCTCGAGGCTAAAACTGTCGGCTGCGCTGGCGGGGACGCCCCTGGTGGCCGGGGCCTCGGCTTGAGCTCGCTTCAGCTGCTCGGCCCAGGCCGCGATGGCCTGCTCTCGGGCGGCCAGGTCAGCCTCCCGCTTGGCGGCCTGCTCCTCCCGGGCAGCGAGGGCCGACGATGCCGAGGCGGCCTCCGCCTCGCGCCGCATGATCTGTTCCTCACGGGCATCCAGAGCCCCTGACGTTATCTCGACGTTGGTCTCGCGTACCGCGACCTCCTCGTCCCGGTGAAGGACTTCGGCGTGGCCACACTCGAGCTCGTCGTTCTAGCGGGCTATGTCCGCCTGGGCAGACCGCACGGCCTTCTCGCGTTTGCCGACCGCCTCCTCCCGAGACAGAAGCAGCCGCTCCCGGGCAAGCAGCTCCGCGGCCCACCTCCGGGATGCCGGGTCGTGCTCGGTCGCCTGCCGCTCCATGCGGCTATCCTTCCCCTGCGCGGCAACGACCTCGTCGCGCGTCTCCTCCAACGCTTCCCGCTCCTCAGCCACCGTGTGCATTGACCTCTCGTGGGATGCGCGGGCCGAGGCGATACGAGCCTCCAAAAGCTTGCCGACCTCTTCTAGTCGGCCCCTCTCCTCAACTAGGGCGGTACGCTCCTTCACTACTACAAAAATTATTTCTAGAGGCGGGTGGTAACTCGTTTTCACTGGCGTTTAGTGCACCCGCCAGCGATCAAAGACCTGTAGAAATGAATGATTTCCATAGTCGCAAAAGTGACCGCCTGTGAAAATTGATTTCCACAGGCGATTCCTTCAGCGGACCACCTGCGATAATCGGTCACTCAATCGATATTTTTTGAACCGAAAAAAAACAAAAAAAAAATTTTGACCGACCAGGAACCCCACATGGTCGCGACGTCGCAAATCACAAGTCATGTTTTTTCGCGTGAAATACGCGCGCTACGCGTTTTTCGGCACTCGAACTCGAAACCTGTCGGGTCGCGCGAACCCTACCCACCATCACACCAGAGAATGACTACTGAACATATGAGCATATGTAATTCTTTTGGTATATGCAATCCGAAACTTTAAATAATTATTTGGGTGTCTAAATGACTTCAAATGAAAAACTTTTCAACTACAAAGCTGTAGATCTCGTCGAGGGCTATAATTTTCATATAAATTTTATCCTCATCCGACTTCGTATGAAAAAGTTATGAATTTTTGAAGATAAGGTGTCACCCATTTCCACAGGCGGTTCCTTAAACGGACCGTCTGCGATAATGTGGTCATTTCTATGTGAACCGCCTGTGAAAATGGGTGACAGCTTATCTTGAAAAATTCATAACTTTTTCTACAAAGTCGGATGAGGATAAAGTTTATATGAAAATTGTAGCCCTCGATGAGATCTACAACTTTTGTAGTTGAAAAATTTTCATTGAAGTCATTTAGATGCCCAAATAATTATTTGAAACTTCAAATGATTATTTAGATATCTAGATGACTTCAAATAAAAAATATGTCAACTGCAAAGTTATAGATCTCATCGGGAGATACAATTTTTATATAGATTTTTTTCTCATCCAACTTAATATACAAAAATTATGAATTTTTTAATGGATGGTCATTTCCAGAGGTGGTTCACATAAGGAACAGCCTGTGGAAATGACCATTTTTACAGGCGGTTCCTTATATGAACCGCCTGTAATAATAATCTATTATCACAGGCGGTTCACATAAGGAACGGCCTGTGAAAATATATTTTCACAGGCGATCCGTAACCGCAGGAGGCCCTCGCCAATTGTTCAAGCGGTTTTTCAAATAAACTGCCTGTAGAAAATTACCCTAAGTGTCTTGAAAAATAGTTTTTGTAGTAGTGCTTGTCGAGCTCGGCCCGCTCCGCCGCCACGGCCACTTCAACCCGCTCGATGACCTCTAGGGCGCTTCCGAGCACCTCCGGGAGGGGTTCCGGGGCCTAGCTAGACGGTGGCCGGGGGCTGGGTCCCCTGCGAGCCCTCTCTGCGGAGGCGCTCAGGGTCCTAGATGGTTGCTGCGCCGGTGCTGCCCTCATTGTGGCCACTGCCCTCGGCTCAAGGCTGGTCGGTGCCCTCGGCTCCGCGCCTGCTGGCGGGCTCAGCTCTGGAACGAGCGCGCTCGGCCCGGGATCGGGGGCTGGCCTTGGCCCCTTCGGTTGCCTTTGGCCTCCTGCTGGGTCCTTGGGCAGCCTGAAAATAGAAAAGGGTTAGTCACAAGTCAACTTCCGGGCAGACATGCTCGAGACAGAAAGGGAGCTTACGTGGACTTCGTCCTGCGGTACTGCCACCGGGACTCGGGGATTTTGAAGCCAGGGCCCTGCGGCTTCGGTCCGGGATCCACCTTCCTCCTCCTCGGTGGAGGGCTCTGGCCCTCGGGCCATTGAGGGGCCGCTTTGGAGCCCGCCTCCGGTGGCTGGTTGATCCGGGCGCCAGCTGTTGCGCCACCGGCCGAGCCCTGGTCCTCGGGCTCCCACGCCCTCGACCTGGCCTCCGTCCCGGACTCCGCTCCCGAAGACTAGACGCCCCGGCCACCCTCCGTCGCGCCGCCCGCCGCCGGCCGTTGTCACGGAGGTGACAGCGACGACGAGGAAGAAGGCTGAGGCACGTATGCCCGGGGACGCTTCCCTTTGTCCCCTTGGGCCGCCGGCCCGCTGCCTGCGGCGTCCCTGCGGTCGGCCTGGTGCCTGCGGCGTCCCTGCGGTCGGCCTGTTGCTTGCGGCGTCCCTGCCATCGGCCTGCTGCCTGCCTCCCGCGGTGTCCCTGCCGCCGGTCTGCTGCCTGCTGCCAGCTTGCTGCACGTTGCCTGCCTCTTCATCCACCGCGGGAATTTCTATAGTCCCGGGGTTTCGGCGCCCTGGACGCTCTACCAGGCCCTTGGCGTCGAATTCCGGCAAGGTCGCTTGCAGTGCCACCCGGCCCGAGTCCGCGCAGAGCGCCAGCTCCTTTCGGGGCAGGACCGCCCGGGTGAGGTCATCGATGCTGGTCACCACCTTCAGCAAGTTCGCCAGCGCCCCCTCCTCCAGGTTCCCTTCCATGCCGATGTGGGTCCTCGTGATGTCGCCAGAGTCTGTGTACATCCAGGCGAAGCGGGCTCGCTACCAGAAGACGGCCAGTCGGTGGCGCAGGTAGTCGGCCACCACCATCATCGAAGTCAGCCCCGCCCGGCGCAGATCGTCGATGTGATTCAGCACCGGGCGCACGCGCTCATCCTCCGCGGGGGCCGCCTCCCAGGTCGGCCTGTGGGGTTCCGCTGGCGTCTCAGGCAGCGTAAGGCGGTCATGGAGGCTGATGTCGACGTAGACCCAGTCCCGGCGCCAATCCTCCTATTTGTTGCGCAGCACTTGTGGAATGTAGAGTTCGGTGAGCCCGTCCCGCAGGCGGAAATTGCAGCAGCCGGCGACGTCCGCGTCGGAGGACCCCTTCTTCTTCCTGGCCGCTCGCAGGACGAAGAAGTGTCGGAACAGGGCCACCGATGGCTGCACTCCCACGAACATCTCGCAGAAGTGCGCAAAGATGGCCAGGATTACCACCGAGTTTGGACTCTGGTGGACGAGCTGGATGCCGAAGGTGTCCAGCACTTGAAGGAAGAAGGTGGAGAAGGGCGGCACCATCCCGGCGGCGACGAAGGAGACGAAGATGACAATCCGCTCCGGCTGGCGCATGGAGGGCGGAAAGCTCACCGGCATCACCACCGACGCCTCCTGCTGGCTGGCGGGCACCATGAGCTTGCGAACTTCCTCCGCCCCCTCCTCGTTCACGATGTGTGACTCCGACAGCACGCTGTCGGAGCTTGACTTGTCCCGGCGGCTACTTTCTACCCTCGGCATCTTTGGGGGTGGGGAGTCTGCAGGAAGGGATGAGAAGGAGGGTGTGCTATACACTGAAAGGGGCGAGAGCTCCTGAGCGTAAGGAAGAAGAAGGAGACGGAGGCGGCGATCGCAAGAATGGCATAAGGGGCAACGGTTCGCTCCCCTCTCCTTTTTATGTCCTGGGGATTTCAAATGGCGCTTTCCGCGGCGCATTCTATGAAACACCTTCCCCTCGATCGGCACGGTTGCCAAGCGAATCTCCCTCGATACGTGCGGTTGCCAGGCGCACTATCCTCGATCCGCGCGGTTACCACACGCGCCTCCTGCCTCGTTATCACGCTCCTCGGTAGTCGGAAGGACACGCGTCCTTTCGGTTCCCCGCCTGAGCCGTACCAAAAGCCTGGGCCAGAAAGACTAACACCCGAGAACAGGCCACGTGGCATCGGTGCTGGGATTGGTCTCGAAGAAAACAAGGGCCCCATCCGCAGTCTCTGGGCCAATGCCTACCAATGGGCCCGGGGGCTGCTGTCGGTGACCTGGGAACCAGGTGTCCCCGAGTCCTGAGGCCAGGAAAGTAGAGTGCCACGTGGTGCCCTCCCTCGGGGATTATCTCCCTGAGGTCCGAGAAGACCAAGTTTCAGGAGAGGGTACTCGGGGCCATGAACAGTTGTCCCCGAGTACCTGAGTTCCCCGATGACCCGAGAAGGCCAAGTTCCGGGAGAGGGTGCTTGGGGCCATGAACAGTAGTCCCCGAGCACCCGTGTTCCCCAATTACAAGAGAAGTCAGTTTCGGGAGAGGATGCTCGGGACCATGAACAGTGGTCCCCGAGCACCCGAGTTCTCTGAGGACCCGAACAGTCAAGTTTCGGGAGAGGTTGCTCGGGGCCGTGAACAGTAGTCCCCGAGCACTCGAGTTCCTCGAGGACCAAGAGAGGGCATATCCGGGAGAGAGTTCTCGGGGCTATGAACAGTAGTCCCCGAGCACTCACAGTTCCCCGAGGGCCTAAGAAGTCCTTCGCCGGTGATCCGCACAAGGGCTCGGCGGTGAGGTATCAATTGATGAGAGGCCCGATGCTGCATTTAAGAGGGCGCGTGGCCTATTACTTCCAACCAATCCCCCCCATGCCTGCTGTCAGTCCCTGCCACGGTCTGGCAGGGAGGCGTGGTGGGGACATTTAATGCGCGGGTCCCATCACGCGTCATCCAGCGCGCCTCGGGATAACGTCGCAGGGCTCGAGGCACAACGCCTGTCGCCCTGCCGTGTTAGGTTCGCTCTGACCGGACGGGCACGCAGGGCTGCTCGGTGGCTGACCAGCGGGCCCTCCCCGCTGCACCCGCTGAAAAGTGGAATGATGACGACGAAGACCGGACGGGGAAGCGTTTTCAACTCTCCCCGTCAGCTCAAGCTGCAACCCATGATGGTTGCTTTCCATTTATGACGCCTTGGAACTTGTGCCACCCTTTCTGGGCACGCTACTCGCCCCAACAAGTATAAAAGAGGGGCGAGCTCCCCGGAGAAGAAGGATGAAGAAAAATCGGAGGACTGGGATTGGGATCGACCGAAGACACGAGAACACGTCGGACAACGACGACGGAAGAAGCATGAAGCTCTAGACTTAGACAAACATCCTTGTAACACAACAGATCCTCAGAGAGACATTCCCTGAGCATTTATAGTATACACACAGGAGTAGGGTATTACGCTCCGTGCGGCCCGAACCTGTCTAAAATCCCCTGAGCATTTATTTCCTGCTGCATCCAATCATCCACTCCACCTGCATCTCATTTACTCCCATTCATTTCACGTACGAGGCGGGTTCAGAATCATCCCCCCAGTCGAATCTCATAGGGGGTCCCTCCAGATCCCCGCTTGAGGAGTTCACCCTCCAACAGTCCCGGCACACAAGATAGAATTGTGAAAAGGAATGTGTAGGTATCAAAGGTACTTGTAACTAACGCTAAAGGACCCAAACAACTTTGGGTTCCTAAAACAAAGGCATAAACTTGTTTTGTAGGCTTATTCCTCTGGTGGATCAAGTTGGATAATCGATAGCGGTTGCACAAATCACATGACCGGAGAGAAGAGCATGTTTACCTCATTTGAAGAAAATGGTGGTTCACATGAAAATATTACATTTGGAGATGATGATAAAGGAGAGGTAATTGGTCTTGGTAAAATTGTTATTTCCAATGATAATTGTATCACAAATGTTTTGTTAGTTAAATCTCTTAGTTACAATCTGTTGTCCATGTCACAATTATGTGAGATGGGTTACAATTGCATATTTACTAATGAGGGTGTGACCGTCTCTAGAAGGGAGGACTCCTCAATAGTTTTCACCGGCAAGTTGAAGGGTAAACTTTATCTCGCTGATTTTTCAACGGATGAAGTGAAACCTAAAACTTGCTTGATGGATAAGTCTAGCATGGGTTGGCTATAGCATCGCCGACTAGCTCATGTTGGCATGAGGAATTTTTCCAAACTTCTCAAGGGAGAGCACATCCTAGGACTAACAAATGTCTCTTTTAAGAAAGATAGAATTTGTAGTGCATGTCAAGCCGGGAAGCAAATTGGAGCACCTCACCCCACCAAAAATGTGATTATGACCACATGGCTATTGGAGCTTCTTCACATGGATTTATTCAGTCCAATCGCCTACATAAGCATTAGTGGTAACAAATATGGCTTTGTAATTGTTGATGATTATTCTCATTTCACTTAGCTATTCTTTTTGCATGATAAGAGTGAAACTCAAGCCATATTCAAGAAATTTGAGAGAAGAGCTCAAAATGAATTTGAAGTGAAGATCAAGAGAGTCAGAGGCAACAATGGAAGTGAATTTAAGAACACTCAAGTTGAAGATTTTCTTGATGAAGAAGAGATCAAGCATGAGTTCTTGGCACCCTACTCCCCTCAACAAAATGGGGTTATCGAGAGGAAGAATAGAACTCTTATAGAGTCGACAAGGACAATGCTTGATGAATATAAGGTGTCGGATCAATTTTGGGCGGAGCCAATCAACACCGCATGATGAGGACATCTCCACTATTGTTACGCCCACTACACCAACATCTGCTACCACTTCTCCAACAATACAAGGACCACTCACTAGAGCTCGTGCTCATCAACTTAATCATCAGGTGAATGCGTTCCTAGGGATGCATACGAATGTTTCAAAGAATGGGATACTATTTAATTCTTGTGATGATTTCCTTGTCCTTAGGAACCAGGGAGAGGAACCGAACATGCCCAAGTGCAGAAGTGGAGTCACCAAGCGTAAAACAAGTCCTATCCATGAGTTCGATTCGGATTCGGTTGTATGACAGCATCAATTTAGTTCGGCCATACCGACTTCATCCGGACTCCGTTTGGGACGTTCTAGGACTTCATGGAAAGCTTATCAAGTCTACTTTCCAACGGATCCGGCCTCATCTCCAAATTCAGCCCGAGTCGATCTCTATCATCAATTTAAAACCGAGTCTGTTTCTGCAAACAGGTGTTGCGCCACCTTATTTAGGTCCGATGGGCCTTGTATCAAGTAGAGCCTTTGAGGGGCGCGTCCTAGGGTAGGATTACGACTCCAACACCTCCTGGTCATCCTCTACCCTTATATACCCAGGAACCGCCGCAGAAGAGACGGGTTTTGTTAGATTGGTTTAGCTACGTGCAAACTTTGAGTCTTCGAGTTGTGCTGGACAGCCACCTTGTCAAGATCATCAATAGAACCCCACTTTGTTCGTTTTTTTTCAATATCATTGCAATTTCAGATTGCTTTTACTTGAGTTCTTGCTTGTTCTTCGGTTACTCGCAGGAATTGAACCTCGTGTTCAGGTTGATCGTGCTCACGGCAAGGTCAACAACCCTCCGGAGTTGGTTTAGCGATTGCTAAGACGCATCGTCGTCGTACGGTGTAGTCGGATCGTCAAAGTCACTTCCACCAAATCGAAAGAATCTCTCTCATCGAAAGATTGGGACCAATCCCCTTATCAAGTGGTATCAGATTTCTAGGTTGATCGGTGAGACGTTTCCTGTTTTTATTACTAGTTGATTGTTTCATCCCTAGAGTCCAGAAAAAGCCAAAAAAAAAAGGTTAGATCATAACATCCGAATCATTGTTTTAGCCATTAGCAATTTTATCATCTAGTTTTTGCATGGTTGAATTTGTGCTGCATCCATCTAGAAGTTGCTGGTCTTGTTCCTTTTGCATCACTTAAGCCGTTGCCTTTTGTTCCACTCTGTTTCGTTGTTTCGTTCGTGTTTTGTTATCGGAATCTAGTGTTTCTTGATCCGTTGGAAAGCTTGTGTCATCTTCTATCTAGTTGTATCCTCCAATAGCAGAAAATACCAAAAATAGTGCCACAAAAATTTTCATCCTCTTATTAGCTACTGTTTTGCGCACCCTGAATTGTATAGCAATCATCTTGTTGTTTGGTGCGAGTGGCTAGTTTTTGCTGGTTGTGCAACAAAACATCACTTATATCTACTGAGTTGCACGTTTTCTTTGTGAACCCATCTGTTCTTTGCGACAACTTTGATCCTATTTGAGACTAGCTTGTTGAATTTGCTCGAGGGACTGCTCATTGGTAGGTTGTGCGCCACAAGTTTTTTGTTGATCAAGTCGTGATCATCATCACGTGTTCAGGATCACTGCTGTTTTGCAAGTTTGTGTTGGCCAAAAAAAAAAAGAAACCAAAAAAAAAGAAAGAAAGAAAAAAAATAACTGAAAAAAATATATATAGAAAAAAAAAGGAGGCCAAAAGTTTTTCTATATCAAGTATTTTTTGTTTGGGGCTGCAGTTCATCAAGTCTGTGAGCAATCTTGTGCCCTCTTATTTCGAATTTGAGCAATAGCTAGTGTCTCTCCTTGAACTGTTGCAATACGAGCTTCGACGAAACTCTCAATTTTTTTTTATATATAGCTCATCCTTTGATTGCAATAGTCCCATTATCTTTGTGTGTGTGTTGCTGTCTACTCGTCACTTTTTTTTCGCTTGATCAGCAACTAGGCTAGTGGTTGAGCATCTTTTCAGCGTGTATTACTATTTGATATATTGTGCCACTAAATTGTGAGCGTGAGAAAACTGTATCCAAGCTCCACATTCTACCCAGTACGTTCGTTCGGTCCCTTGGCAATCGCTTTATCCAAGCTTTGATAAACTGTTGACACCGCCAACAGCCGACAACACTTGCTGCACGGTAAGAACTTGTAAGAGCTTTAGTTAAAGCTTGAGAGTCGAGCGAGTTTTCACCACATCCTACGTAGTGATAGGAACATTATCTTTGTATTTTTTGTCTTCTACTAACAATGTCAGGTAATGAGAGTCCGCAGCAACACTCTCCACGCACGAAGGGTATTATTTCTCACTTTGAGAGGATGACGAGGATCACCACCGAGGGCCTTAGCGAGGATGTACGACTCACTAATGAGCGTATGTCGCTGCAAGAAGACTGCCTCTGGTCCATCGAGACTGCGCAGGGAGTTGCTAACAGTACCCTTGCCACCATTTTATCTATACTTGATATGCTTGCAGCTGCTGCCCCGGGACCTCCCAACGGTGACAACTCCAGAAACTACACCGCTGATTCAGAGGATGACAATGTCGTCAATTACGACAATGACCGTGACCATCGTCGGCTACGCTTTAATCGGCAAGGTATGCGACGTGATCCACCGCGACACAAGGTACGCGATTGTGATGACATTTTCTCTAAGGTAAAATTCAACATGCCATCATTCGAAGGTAAATATGATCCCGATGGTTACCTTAGTTGGGAATTACTTGTTGATCAAAAATTTGCATGCCATGATTTTCCTGAGGATAGAAGAGTTAGGGCTGCCACTAGTGAATTCACTGATTTTGCTTCTGTTTGGTGGAGAGAGCATTGCCGCCTTCATCCAAATAATATACCCACCACTTGGGAAGCATTAAAGCTGATCATGAGACATCGATTTGTTCCCTCATACTATGCTAGAGATTTATTAAACAAATTGCAGCGCTTACGCCAAGGTACTAGTTCAGTAGAGGAATATTATCAAGAATTGCAAGTTGGCATGTTGCGTTGTGGTTTAGTTGAGGATGAGGAAACTTCTTTGGCTCGTTTCTTAGGTGGTTTAAATCGAGAAATCCAGGACATTCTAGATTATAAGGAGTATAATTCGATGACTCATTTATTCCATCTTGCTTGTAAAGCTGAACGTGAGGTGCAAGGACGACAATCGAGGACAAAAACTAACTTTTCTGCAGGTCGCACTACTTCGTGGACGCCTCCAACCTCCGCTGTTCTGTCCACCCGTACCACCACACCAAGTTCCTCCATCAACAAACCGGCATCCTCTACTTCAATTTCAGCACCCCGTACACCCACACCGACAAAAAGTGCCACACAAGCTTCGACCAGAAGTTCATCGTCATCGGTTGCATCAACGGGACGCACAAAAGACACTCAATGCCATCGCTGCAAGGGTTTCGGTCACATGATGAGGGAGTGTTCGAGCAAGCACGTGCTAATAATTCATGAGGATGGCGAGTACGATTCAGCAAGCGATCTTGACGAAGACACCTATGCTTTGCTAGCTGAACGTGAAGATGGCAAACCAAATTCAGAGCATGAAGAAGAGCACGTGCGCGCCAGTGATGCGGACCAATATTTGAGTATTATTGCACAACGCGTGCTAAGTGCTCAGATTGCTCGTGCTGAGCACAATCAGCGCCACAACTTGTTTCAAATTAAAGGCATCGTCAAGGAGCGATTAGTTCGTATAATCATTGATGGTGGGAGTTGTAACAATCTGGCCAGCATGGAGATGGTGGAAAAGCTAGCACTCTCCACTAGACCGCATCATCATCCCTACTATATTCAATGGTTTAACAACAGTGGTAAGGTTAAGGTAACTCGTATGGTGAGAGTACATTTTGCTTTAGGTTCTTATCATGATTATGTTGATTGTGACGTCGTTCCTATGCAAACATGCTCTATGTTGTTAGATAGACCATGGCAATATGATAAAGATTGTTTGCATCATGGTAGAGCAAATCAATACTCTCTCATGAACAAAGGCAAGAAGATTGTGTTACATCCCATGACTCGTGAACAAATTTTGAAAGATGATCTTGCTAGAGCTAGCAGAAATCATGAGACCCCAAAATCTGAAAATCAGATTGTAGCAAGTGAGTTGGAGCAATCTCACAACCAGAATAAAACTGAACCAAGTCTTTCTAAAGAAATAAAATTAAAAGGTTCCAGTTTCCTTGCAACTAAATCTGACATCTCAACTTTAGATGTTAGCAATTTCATTTGTTACGGTTTGATATGCAAACAAGCATTGTTTTCATTCGAGGATATTCCATCTTCTTTGCCTCCGGTGGTGGCTAACCTTTTGCAGGAGTCTACTGACGTCTTTCCAAAGGATGTACCACCAGGGCTGCCACCAATTCGAGGTATTGAGCACCAAATTGACCTCATTCCAGGGGCCTCTTTGCCTAATCGTGCGCCATACAGAACAAATCCGGAGGAAACTAAGGAGATACAACGTCAAGTTCAAGAATTACTTGATAAAGGGTATGTGCGTGAGTCTCTTAGTCCTTGTGCTGTTCCGGTCATTTTAGTGCCTAAGAAAGATGGATCATGGCGCATGTGTGTGGATTGTAGAGCAATCAATAATATCACCATCAGATATCGTCATCCTATTCCTAGGTTAGATGATATGCTTGATGAATTAAGTGGTTCTATGGTGTTTTCAAAAGTTGATTTGCATAGTGGGTACCACCAGATTCGTATGAAGTTAGGGGATGAATGGAAAACGGCATTCAAAACTAAGTTTGGGTTATATGAGTGGTTAGTAATGCCTTTTGGTTTAACTAATGCACCTAGCACCTTCATGAGATTAATGAACGAAGTTTTGCGTGCTTTTATTGGCAGATTTGTGGTGGTATATTTTGATGATATTTTGATATATAGCAAATCTTTAGAGGAACACGTTAACCATTTACGTGCTGTTTTTGATGCTTTACATGATGCACGCTTATTTGGTAACCTTGACAAGTGCACCTTTTGTACGGATCGAGTCTCTTTTCTTGGCTATGTTGTTACTCCGCAGGGCATTGAAGTTGATCAGGCCAAGGTTGAGGCAATCCAGAGTTGGCCAACTCCTACCACGGTTACCCAGGTGCGAAGTTTTCTAGGACTTGCAGGATTCTACCGTCGCTTTGTGAAAGATTTCAGCACCATCGCCGCACCATTGAATGAGCTTACCAAAAAGGGTGTACCATTTGTGTGGAGAGATGTACAGGAGAACTCCTTCAACACATTGAAAGATAAATTAACACATGCACCACTACTTCAATGTCCAGATTTTTCTAAGATATTTGAGCTAGAATGTGATGCTAGTGGAATTGGTTTGGGTGGCGTGTTGTTACAAGAAGGAAAGCCTGTTGCATATTTTAGTGAGAAGTTGAGTGGACCTAGTTTGAACTATTCTACATATGATAAGGAATTATATGCTTTGGTTCAAACTTTAGAAACATGGCAGCATTATTTGTGGCCCAAAGAATTTGTCATACATTCTGATCATGAATCATTAAAGCACATTCGAAGTCAAGATAAACTGAATCGTAGACATGCAAAGTGGGTCGAATTCATTGAGTCTTTTCCTTATGTTATCAAACACAAGAGGGGAAAGGAGAATGTTATTGCTGATGCTTTGTCTAGGCGATATACTATGTTGACACAACTTGATTTCAAAATATTTGGATTAGAGACAATCAAAGAGCAATATGCACATGATACTGATTTTAAAGATGTGTTGCTGAATTGTAAAGAGGGAAGAACATGGAACAAATTTGTCCTCCAGGATGGCTTTATGTTCAGAGCTAACAAGCTATGCATTCTTGCTAGCTCCGTTCGTTTGTTATTGTTACAGGAAGCGCATGGAGGTGGACTGATGGGATATTTTGGAGTGAAGAAGACGGAGGATATACTTGCTGGTCATTTCTTTTGGCCAAAGATGAGAAGGGACGTGGAACGCTACGTTACTCACTGCACTACATGTCAAAAAGCTAAGTCAAGACTTAATCCACATGCTCTATGCGTAAGACAAGGTTTAGGGAAACTAGAAATTTAGGATATTAGGAAAGCCAAGAAGTGACTTATTGTTACATTGAAATATGCTACAAACTGTAAAATCAACAAAAATAAATAGAGGTCCAATTGACATGAAACCAGTTTTGTAGCAGAATGCTTTACCTGTTAAAAATACATGCAGTCATGAAATAGTTGATATAATTTCTGTAATTGATTTAAGGTGCTACAAATCGTGTAGTTCATAATTAATTTGAGATTTGTCTAAAATTAGTGAAACCAATTTTTTTTGTTTCCATATAGTCAGTCACATCTAGTAAAAAGACCTGATCTCATGAAATATCTGTTTAAGGTACTTTTATATGCCATGTTCATGCAAGCTTGTTTAACTTGTAAAATTCATATAGAAATTAATAAAGATACAAGTAATGTGAATCCACTTCTAGAAATACACTTATGATCAATCCTGCCTAGAAAAAAATAGTGGTTGGTGTGTCCTTAACGTGAGTTAATAATTAACTTGCACACCTTTTAAAGCTCAGAAAACAGCAGCATGCAAATTGTATATACCAGCACTAAAATGTTAATACCATGAGAAAATTAACTCCAAATTGGATAATTCTTGTTTGTATTGTATTCATAACTCAGTATCCTATATCTCCACCAAATTTCATGCGTTTTGGAACATTTTTCATAGCATTGCAGTTATGTTTATTTCCATGCATTTTTCATCTCAGTAGATATCGGCGTTCCGGAGAGCAACATGATTGAACCCGAGGAGTGATTGTTGCAGGGGAACCTGTGATTCAAATGCAATCATCTATGCATATTGCACTCTTACTTTTGTGAATGATGAGATGGTTCAATTGGTGATTATTTGTATGTGACATAGATGCATATCTAGGGTTTGCGTATGTCAAGAATGTGAACGGATAGGACCTATTTTTTTGCATGTACCATTGGTTAAAATTATGCACCCTTGATCCTTGTAAGCCTGAGATGGATAGTGGAAGTCATAGGATAATTTTGTCATAATAATGCTTAGCCTTGCTAGGTCAACGGTAGATGTTGGGGATGGAGGGTTTCCATGTTCACAGGTACAAATCATTTACTTTATGATGGATATGTTCACTTATGGATGCTATTGGTATGAGCAATGTGAGGCTTGAGCAGGTTGTAGGGGTATTCGGGAATGGACTCTCGGATGCAATAGTTCCACTTGAGCCAATTAAGCACCGTTTATTGACGTTGTTGACTTAAGTACTTTTTCTTAGTTCCACATATCCGAATAGGAAAGGATAAACCAAGTACACGTTCATTTGACTCATGCACCTGTGATGTGAGGGATATGACTTATGAGGCTCTTAGGGTTGTCCGAGCGTGGACCTAGGTTGCATGAACGTTCCTCTTGTGGTCTGACCTTGGGCAATCAACCATCTTTCAAATTTCAAATTGCATTTAGGAGAATTTCTGTCCAAACATCCCATAATCAGTACAGCTCTCTTCTGAACACGAGAGATGGCTGCGAATTTGAGCTAGAGGCACTCCTCAAGACCGTCCCTTCCTGACAGTCCCTTATCAGATCCTGAAAGAATGCCTCTGTACTTCACTCTGCACATCGTTGTAACTTGTTCTGCATCACCTGAAGTCCAAAACTAACACAGCTGAATTAGGCATGCACCCTGCTGTCCAAGTGTCCGACACAACACAGCAGTATCCAGTTTCGTTGACGATGACTCTAGTTCATATCGACCCAGCGACTCTGTTTTAAAGATCATAACACAGGAACACCCAGAAGATAAGCTTCTTGATGCATTTCCCAACAGAGCAACATGAATCCGGTTCACAAATCGATCACAACATTGCATTTCTTAATTCAGGATATCCAATACAGACAACCGAGAGATTAACCTCATTCCCCGGCAACTGCCGTTCGTCCACATCATTAGCAGCGTCTTGTGGTACTGCCGTTCAAGTGAACTTCAAATAATCAGTAGCTCATTCCATCATTTGAGTAACGCGCAATAAGAACTTACACCCCAATAGCATGGGAACCGTTTAGTATGTGGCGATGTTACAAGGTGTGTATAAACATGACAGACTACAAACATGACAGACCATAACATAAATACTGACAAGAACCATATGTACACACAAAAGTTCATAGTTTTATCTTATTCACAGTTTTGCGACATCGCAACGTATATGCCAGTCCTGAAGCATGGCATTACTGGCCAAGGAAAAAAAACTCTCTTTTGCCGGTCGCAGAATCAAGCTGCTTTATTTGCCAAATGAGCTTGGCAAAAGTAATACTGTACATTATTATTATTGTTTCATTATTGCGGATCGTATTTTGATAAATACCCAAGCAGAATTACAAAGACCTGGAGAGTTGATGTGTGAAGGAAACCTCAACACTGATTCTTCACAACAAGAACTGGACACTTAGAATGATGCACGCAGTAGTTACTGACACTCCCAATAAACAACCTGCAGAGATGATATAGAACAATGGTCAGATGACAGAAGACCAAGCACACAGCATCATTCTTGATGAGTAAACTGGAATCCAATCCATGAAACACATAAATCATAGTACTTTCTTTTAGTTATATTTAGGAGTCTCTTTGGAGGCATCGTTGTTCAGAAGGAAAACTTACTTGAAAGAGTAAATTTCAAAAACATATAATTATTTTGACACATGTTGTAAAAAATTAGAACTTCTGGTGCCAATTGCAAAAACTTACAACTATTTTGATACATATTTCAAAAAACTATAACTTACTCATCATGGGCCCACCTGTCATTATCTATACCATGTATAGGAGGATTAACCGTGGGCCCATCTGTTGCCCGAGGATGACGGGTGAGCCCATGGTTAGCAAGTTATAGTTTTTTGCAACATGTATCAAAATAGTTGTATGTTTTAGCAATGGACATCAGAAGTTGTAGTTTTCTGCAACATGTGTCAAAATAGTTATAGATTTTTGAAATTTACTCTACCGGAAATTAACAAGGAGACAGGAAATGGTTCGCTTTAAGTGTCACACGGATCAATGCTCTAGCGGCTAAAGCAAGAACGATTGCGGAACGTGGGCAAAAATTGATCATTATATCAGTATGTCGTCAAGCAAAGTACTGTCCATTTACTAAGATACTTAACTCATACAATGCTTGAAGAACTGTTTGTGAGGGGAAAAAAAGGCTGCCTTGCCTGGTCAGTAAGCCAGATATGGAATGTGGGCATGTGGCTTAGCCTTCTTCAGTAAGCCAGAGCTGGAATGTGGGGATGTGGCTTAAGCCTTTTTCAGTAAGACAGCCGGAATGTGGCTTAGCCTTCTTCAGTAAGCCAGAGCTGGAATGTGGGGATGTGTCTTAAGCCTTTTTCAGTAAGACAGCCGGAATGTGGCTTAGCCTTTTTCAGAAGTGAATCAAGGACTTAGCAATATTTGATGCTTCGCTGTTGTCTATTCAGGAGAAACGCGTCCACTCTGCCTAAATTGGGACTCAAAGGGTGTGTTATGTGGGACCTTTTTTTGCGAACGAGTTATTTGGGCCCTGAACTAGCCTCTCAAACCAGAGCAATTTGAAAATTATCTACACCAGTTTGACCATTTTTTGTTGATTTCTTGAACCAAGGTATGGGTGTAATATCAGTTTTAAGCTTTAAAAGCAGCACCTTGAACGTAATTTAAAAAATTCAGCATTCAGGAGATGATGCAGATCTAGTTGCTCTAGGGAAAAAAGGACGTCACGCTCTGCTACCAATGTACTTACAGGAAGCCTGACACTTACTAAAATTTTGAAAATTGATGGCAGATAATAAATTAAACTGTTCTGGGAGACAATATTGTTCTTTCTTAACTAATGCAAATTACAGGTAATTTTGCTTGTTACAAGCATTTTATGAAAAGCATCGCAATAATATATCTAGTAATAACTGAATTTTCCATTAGAATTATTTTACGAAGAGCATAACGACACAAATATATCCAATCACAGGTAATCTGTGAAATTATGGGTTTTTTTTTTCAATGGAATGGCAGGTGCTCTGCCACTCAATTACGAAGTAAAGAAATTTTAAAACTCAATTGCCCAACCAGGTAGGTGTTATATACATGCCACCATATCTGTTTAATTATTAGGTTTCACATGCAACTTTTCTGATTCAGTGGGAATTGAGTACTTGAAAAATGGATTGAGTACAAGCAGAAACTGTTCCGAACAATGCAGCAATATACATTCTTCTTAGGTTACCCAGTAAAAGAAACATTCATTATGCTGTCTGTTCAAGCAATTCAATGTTCATTGTCATGAGAAGCATATCTATAAATTAACAGGATATTGCTGTTAGCAAGGCTCACAAGTGCAAGAGGCTGTGCACCTCATGTGAAGAACTCATAAGCATTAGATGCAGAAATGGCTTGAGAATGCTCACTGAAAATTAATATGTACGATGTAATAAAAATTCTGAATTCACAATTTGGAAGTCAAATAAGAACTCAGTTTTGCAAGTTCTTTTCGTGTTTTCGGCCTAAATACCAATGCAACTTGACAATCTTTGATTAATATTCATATAAAGAGAAGTAGATGCACATATAAAGACAACCCATTAATTACATAGTGTCGAGGAATCGGAATAAACGCATAACAACAAATTGCAAGATATTAAAATATACCTTTGTATAGGCCCACGACTGTGGCTTCCAAGGACCAGCAGATCAACATTTCTCTTCTCAGCTGCTTCACATATCACCTCCTTAGGATCTCCTACCTCAACAACTGTCTCAACAGCTACCTGCAATTCAAACAGGGATAAATGGCAATGGTAATGCTAACCATACAACTGCAGCAATTAATAGACCTACACTTCCTTGTATTGCTGGTTGTTGCAATGAATCACACTCTGTCTGGAACACGCTCTGTTGCAGTGGAATAAGGTCAATACAACCTGCTTGACCCGCACTAGCATTTCAAGTTTATTGTTTTTTCTGTACGTTAAGTATACTCTCATAACTACAATTATTCACTTCCACCGAGGATTAGAATTTGGTCTGACATGTATGTTTCACTGGGAAATTTTGGGATCTAGTTCCTGAGGATTGTAACATGAATCTGGTCCTGCACTAGCAATAGTCTCTGCATCTTACAACAAACATGTATTGCTGAAAAGTGGACTCTGTTGAGAGCTCACAGAGCATTTGCATCACACTACTTGTTCTCTCGCGATCTAGATACTCGTTCTCTGGTGTTGGTAACGAGGCACCAAGCAAGAGTAAACAAGGAGAATCAGTGGTGAACCAGATACTGGATTAGTCGCACGTACCCCGTGGTCTGCGCAGATTGCCTTGGCTTTGTCGAGGAGAGCCTGCGTGAGATGCCTCTGCTGCTCCTGCATCGACTTGACGAGCTCCGGAGGTACAGGAACGGTGCCCACTACCACACATCACTCATCCCGGTCAACCAAAATCTTTAATTTGCTCCTCCTTTCAGGACAGGGAGAAAAAAAAGGAAAGGGGATCAGGTAACCACGTACGAGGGACGCCGAAGGAGGCGGCGGAGACGTAGCCGATGGGGACGAGCGGCTGCACGGTGAGCAGCAGCAGCGGGGGCGCCAGCGTGGGCGCCAGGTTCCGCAGTGTCCACTCCAGCGTGTAGCGGCTGCACTCGCTCTCGTCCACGGCCACTATCACCTTCTGCCGCCTCGGCTGCCCCAGCTGCGGCGCCGGCGCAGCCATCGTCTTCTGCCCCTCCTCGATCCCTGCTAGTGCAAGTCTTCAATGTCCGACCCGACTGCTCGAATGCTCGATCGATCTGGCCTCTCTGCGGCCACAACTCGGTCAAGCTCGCGTTAAATTAGCCACGGCAAGAGCAAGACGGTCGCTGGCGTCATGGCGTGGGCGGCTTGCGGGCTTCTGCAACGTGGCAGACGCGCAGGACAACCTAGCGAGGTCCGGCACATGGTTGTGGGTCCGCGATGGGTACAAGGCAAGAAACGGATAACCACAACCAAAAGCTTTCACGGATCTTATCGAGCGATGGCTCGAGAAAGCTTCTGAAACACGTGGCGCAGTCACTGCAGTAACGGTGGAAAATTAGTATCAATAATATATCTTAATAAAATAAAAATAGCTTAGAATAAATAAGACACACGATCTATATAGATTCGGATTTTCGATTGAAGTAATACCTATGTCCTATGTAATTATTATTGTATATTAATTATCTTGAGTATGAGTAATGTGGCTAGAGCCATTATAATAGAGAGGATTGTATCTAGTTTAATCTTAGGACAAAGTCACTGAGTATCTCCGGTTGCCAGAGTCTTAGATGTTGCTCCGAAGACATGTTCCTCGTATATCTCCATCTCATCTTCCCGGTTGGTAGCTCCTGCCATTGCACCATTAGCGAGAAAAAGCATGAATATGAGAGAGGGGACCAATGTCTAAGGTTAGGTACAATGAAACATAGATCAAGAATTAGACAAGACATAAGTCCTTAAATAAACACATGAAGTAATTTTGTCAAATATGAAATAGGCAAAGTTTGTTCTTGTCAAATATCTAACTATGTGTATAAGAAGTACGCCTTATACAGATAGGGTACATCATACACATGTTTAACAACTCTGGATATTGTGGATCTGAACCTGCAGTACCCGATATACTTGGAGATCTCGAAGATACATACGAGGAAGGTCTTGATCGGGTATGGTTACCTGATCAAGTACAGTTAGTATCCAGGTCAGATTCATCTGATTTTCCTTGGCCGACAAGACAAAGGACTCCCTATCGTTTATGACTGGATCCAGAATGGTATATCGACCCCTATATAAGGCAGGGACCTAGACCCCTGGTGGGAGAACGATGAAACAATCCACGCATTAGCAACTCGACGGAGCAACACCAAGACCCGAGGAATTAAAGATACTCGGCAACTTCAACCAAGATTAGCCTGGATCCAATCCTCTCTATTATAATATGTTTAGTCATATTGCTCATACTTGAGATAATCAATGTACAACAACATCCACATAGGACGTAGTAATGACTTGTGATTTGCTTGTTGTGAGTTGTTTGTTCATGCATGTATGATGTGTTAGGGATGCACTTACTTACTTTGGTCAAGCATGATGTTATTCCTTACTATTCTGTCTTATGACTTATGTTGCATCGATGTAATCGATGAAAAGAAGGTAAGGGACGTATCTTGGTAACGGTCAATATCGGGGGCTCAACCAGTGCAAGGTAAGAGCCTGGTGTGTCCCGTACGACATGGTACGAGAAGTGAATACGTTAGAAATAACGTATGAACATCTACCATGGGATCATGATCATAGTTATCTACCATATGATGGTGGTTATGATCGTCTACCCATATAGCGATTACATGGGGTGTCCCATAAGGCGATTATACGAGAAGTGAATACGTTGGCAACAACGTATTAAACGTCGCATGTGCGACGAGTTGCACAAACACCGTTTGCGTGAATACTTTATCTTTCTCACACAAAGGTTGATGATTGGTGGTCATTATATATGAATGTATGTGATGATTTTGATCTTGATGCTTGTTGGGGAGTGATGAATTCGAGAAAGAAACGTGTAGAAAGGGTTTAGCATACCTTTATTTTCTTATCTCTCATATTGCATGCATTTATATATCATGGATTTTGAAGAGCCTGACCGCATTCATGTTGATTTCTCTATTCCTTATTGCCCTAATTTCCTATTCGTTATCTCCCTTGTCAAGATCTTGTTGTCATTAATATTGGGATTGACGATAGGACGACAACTCGTAGTGGTGTCAGTAAGGACAATCCAGAGGGTTCGAATACCCGTGATGGAGGGCCACCCCCACCATCACCCATGATGGAGATGTTGGATCTTCGCAAGGTTATTGCTTAGAACATGACTCACCCTGTTGGAGGTGGAGCCGACCTTCATGGGGGTATCTTTGAGTTTCTCCGTAATCAATCTCCTATATTCATCCGCATCGAAGATCCTAGTGACACAGATGATTGGCTTTGCACCATTGAGCAGAAGCTTGCTCTCATGCAGTGTGAGGACCACGACAAAGTCCAATATGCCACCCATCAACTTAATGGTGCGGTCAAGGCATGGTGGAAGAGCTATCTTGCTATGCAAGCCCCTGACCACCTTATCACTTGGGTAGAGTTCCACAAAGCTTTTCATGTTGTCTACATCCCTAGGGGTGAGGGACATCAAGAAACAAGAGTTCCTTGACATAAAGAAAGGGAACAAGTTTGTAATAGATTATGCACACGAGTTCAACTATCTGGCTCAGTATGCACCTAAACATGTCTCCACCGATGGACACAAACAAGAGTACATTACAAACGGGCTTTCTACAAAGATGCTAGAGAAGCTCTCTGTCCATAGCTTTGATGATTTCAACATATGGTGAGCAAGTTGCTCATAGTGGAGTACAAGATGAAGAAGCGTTAAGAGTAAAAGAAACTCAAGAGGGATGCATAGTTTTCTAATGGAGACAACGAGCAGCACCTGAGCACAGGACTGTCATTATGCTCTCATGCAATGACTAGGGAGCCTCCACAATCTCTATGTTTGGCCCATTTTTCTCCTTCTCAAGGGCAACCCTAAGAAGCCGTGAAAAATCAGAGAAGAAGCTCGAAAGGGGGGGGGGTCCATGCTTTAATTGCGCCCAGTTCGGGCACATTGCCAAACGTTGTCACTATCCAAAACACCTCAAGTCCACCACCTCAAGGATCGCAGAAGATTCCAGCCCTGAAGCATGGAAATATCAATATCATCATCGTTAAGGAAGCTCAAGAGGAGAGCAGTGTGCTCTTAAGCATGCTCCCCGTCAACTCTCTCCTGTTGACGATACTCTTCGATTCCGAGGCTTCTCATTCCTTTGTCAAAAGGAGTTGTGCCACGACCAATGCTTTTTGTCATTCAAGCCATGCACACTCCATATCTCATAACAACACATAGTGGGAAGATATTCTCAGAGGATAGTGTTAGGAATGCACAAATTCTCATGAATGGAGTTACTTTTCAAGCCAGCTTGATCGTGATTGACTCGATGGGCTTGGATGTAATTTTGGGAACAAATTGGGTAACCAAGAACGATGCGATCATCAAGTGTGCACCAAGGTCTATCTCCCTTGCAAGTTCCTCCATTGATCGGGTCACTCTATGCCTTGATGAGAGTGGTCATATCTCTATGCAATGGAGGGTGTCATCCCCACGGATCTTGCTAACATTCCTGTGGTGTGTGATTATCTGGATGTCTTTCCAGGCAAGTTACCTTGAATGCTACCTGACCGAGAAGTGGAATTCTCCATCGGATGCCACCAAATGAGTTAGTAGAGTTGAAGAGGCAAATTCAGGAGTTACTCTAAGAGTGTTTCATTCGTCCGAGCTCCTCGCCTTGGGGATTCCTAGCACCCGTTGTGAAGAAGAAAGACCAAACTTTATGGATGTGTGTTGACTACCATCCATTGAATGCAGTCGCTATCAAGAACAAGTATCCACTTCCTTGGATCGATATCATATTCGATCAATTGTTCGATGTCCGGGTCTTCTCCAAGATTGATTTGAGGTTGGGCTATCATCAAATATGGAAAGAGGACATTCCAAAGATGGCTTTCTCTACTCGTTACGGGCTCTATGAGTATATCATCATGTCTTTTGACCTGACCAATGCACCCGTATTTTTTATGTATTTTATGAATATGGTGTTCATGGAAGAACTTGACAAGTTCATCATGGTTTTCATTGATGACATTCTCATTTACTCTAAGGTTGAAGAGGAACATGCCGAACATCTTCATGCTATTCTTGAAAGACTTCGGGAACATTGTCTTTACACCGAGTTTAGCAAATGCAAATTCTGGCTTGAAGAAGTTGCCTTCCTTGGCCATATCCTTTCTGAAAATGGTGTCGTGATCGACCCAAGCAAAGTTCAAGATGCGCTCAAATGGGTGCAACTTCGATGCGTCACTGATATCTAGAGTTTTCGTGGACTTGCGGGCTACTACCGCTGGTTCATTGAGAACTTCTCCAAATTGCTAAGCCTATGACCGAGTTGTTGAAGAAAGATGTCAATTCCATATGGTCCAATGAATCTGAAGCAGCTTTCCAGACTCCAAAGTCTCACCTCACTACAGCACTCATTCTTGCATAACCAGATATTCGCAAGAGCTTCGATGTCTATTGTGATGCCTCTCACATCGATCTCGGTTGTGTTCTCATGCAAGAAGGATGAGTTGTTGCCTACGCTTCATGCCAATTGAAGCCGCATGAGGATCTAGAGGTTGCAGCCATAGTGCACACCCTGAAGATTTGGCATCATTATCTCCTTGGGCATATGTGCAACATCTACACCAATCACAAGAGCCTCAAGTATATCTTCACTCAATTTGATCTCAACATGAGGCAAAGGAGATGGCTATAATTAATCATGGACTATGAGTTGGAGCTCTGTTATTATCCGGGCAAGGTGAACGTTGTCACCGAAGCCTTGAGACGAAAGGCTTAGTGCAGTTGTCTTACAGTCTTGCCTGAGAGTTCCACCATTTTGTGATGACTTTCAGAGACTTGGGCTTAAGATGGTCTTGGAAGGATTCCTTTGTAATTTGGAAATCAAAGCCACCCTCCTCGACCAAGTTAAAGAAGCATAGAAGAAATACAAGGGCATGAGGAGGATTCATGACAAGATCAAGGAAGGACAAGCTAAATTCTTTAGCATGGACGATCAAGGAACCTTGTGGTTTGGAAAATGACTGGTGGTCCCTAAGGTTCTTGAGCTGAGGATGAAGATATTAAATGAAGCTCACGACTCACTGTTATCCACCCATCCTGGGAGTGCCAAGATGTACCAAGACCTCAAACAGAGATTATGGTAGACTTGCATGAAGCGAGAAATTGCCCACTATGTGTCGGAATGCGATGTCTATCAGCGCGTAAAGTCTAATCATCTTAAGCTGGGCAATATGCTGTGACCATTGCCTGTTCCTTCATAGAAATGGGAGGAGATTGGTATGAATTTCGTTGTTTTTTTACCCAAGACCTCTCGAGGCTATGACTCCATCTGGGTCATTGTGGATCGTTTCACAAAATCTGCACACTTCTCTCGGTGAAAGGACTATGCTGAGTTATATCTCTCGCGTATTGTTTGCCTTCATGGAATTCCGATGAAGATCGTTTCCGGTGAAGGCACTTAGTTCACCTCTTATTTTTGGAGAAGCCTCCATGAGGCGATGGGAACCGAATTGTTCCATAGGACAGCCTTCCACCCACAAACCAGGGGCCAAACCGAGAGAATCAATCAAATCCTAGAAGATATTTTAAGGACTTGTGTGCTCACCTATGGGACAAGGTGGGAACTTCGCTTACCAATTGCGGAGTTTTCATACAACAAAGTTATCAATCCAATATCCAGATGGTCGAAGCTCTCTAGGGAAGGAGGTGTCTAGCGTCACTGAATGTGTCCGAGTCCAACGAAAGGGTTCTCTTGGGCCTAGATTTGTTCAAAGAAGCAGAAGAACACATCAAGACTGTTCGCAAGTGTCTTCTCACTACTCTGTCTTGACAAAAGAGCTATGCAAATTGCCACCAACGAGAGCTTGTGTTTGTCATCAGGGATTTCGTCTATCTCAAGGTGTCTTCTCTCAAAGGGACACAACATTTTCAAGTCAAAGGGAAGTTGTTGCCACGTTATGTTAGCCATTTCCAAGTTATTGCTCGGTGGGGCGAAGTGGCATATCAACTGGAGCTATCTCTGTCCCTCTCCGCCATGCACAACGTCTTCCATGTCTCGCAATTAGAAAAGTGTCTCCGTGTGCCAATCGAAGTCATGACAATGAGTGACCAAGACCTTCAACTCGATTTTTCTTATTGCGAGCACCATATTCTCATTCTTGATGAAGCCGAACGGAAGATGTGGCGCAGTTCTTTTAAATTTCTCAAGGTTCAATGGAGCAATCATACTGAAGATGAAGAAACATGGGAACATGAGGATCAATGTTGTGCTGATTATCGTGAGTTTTTCTCCAACATGTGAGTGTTGGATTAGTTTCCATTTCTCACAACGCGGTTTCTTGATGTTATCAACATCGATTCTTTTACCGTGCGAGTCATGAAGCTCCTAGATTCGCCTTACTCTCCTCTAAGCTAACCTGAATCTCGGGACTAGATTCTTTATAGGGGGAGAGGTTTGTCACATCCCAATTCTAGTAAACATGTATTAAGCATAATCATAAATCATAAGAATCATGTTTTATGTTGAGCATTACATTCATTTGTTGAGTGCTTGTTAGCTTCTAATGGTGGCTTAACTTCGCAAAGAGTTTTGAAACTAACCGATGTTAGAGTTTTTCTTTTGGTTAAGTTCAGTTTGGACGTTGTGGTTGAATCCATTAAAATGGGTTCACCACGTATTGCAATCATGGCACAAAAATTCTTAGAATTTTTGGAGCACTAGAGCACCTCGTGTTGGGTTATTAAAGGAGAGAAGAATATGAGGGGAGAAGAAAAGGAAATAAGTTTGTAGCTGAGTTGGTATTATATCTCTAGCAAATGGGGCCCACATGAGCTGGCCGGCTCACCACCTCTCCTTCTCATTAGCACCAGCAGCACCCTTCTCCCTCCACCTCACTCTCTCTCACGTGCTCCCTCACTCCCAACCGAAAAACTGCAAAGACAGTAGGAGCTGCTGCTCCTCCCCTCCCTCAAGCTCTCTCTCTTTTCTCCCCAAATCCCTTCCTCAAAAGCAGGAATCAAGGTATGCACGTGGAACCCTCGCGATCCCTACCTTCTAGGCTTCCCATCCATCCAAATATTTTTCGCATGCATGAAGATTTCCTCGCTGTTCTTGAGCTCTTTCTCTTCTTTGGTTCAAGAAACAAGAAGTTCAAGTTTGCCCTCTCTTCACTAAGCTTTTTCCCTCACATTCTTCCCCAACCGATAGTCAGAAACCTTGACAAGGACCTTGGGTAAGTCTCCTAGGTTCCCACGGTGTGAATACATGAATTGGATGGGGTAAATTCGAGTTTTTGCAGCTGCGTTCTTGTAGAGCAAATTACTTTTGTGTTCTCGGAGAAATGGAGCTAGTGGGAGAGGTTTGATGAGATAGAGCTAATGATTCATGCTCGTGGAGTGGGTATTTTAGGTCTAGAACCCATGCATTAGTGCCAATATATGCTTATGTGAGTTAGGTTTTAACATACTAGTTGAATCGGCCGGCGAATCATCGAAAACTCGCGTTTATGTGAGTTAGGTTTTAACGTGCTAGTTGAATCGGCCGACGAATCATCGAAAAACTCGCGTTCTGCTACAACCTGAAAGTTTCAGGTAATCCAAGCTAAATACCCGAGAACCCTACACGGAAGTTCCGGTTGTACAGGTTAGCAATAGAAGATGGCCGGTTCTTTAATGACCGTGAAACATTGACCAACTTTGTATGTTCTATGTGTAAGTACTTAGTTTCATAATAGACTTCATATTGCACGGGAAGTTGAATGAATCTCTTTTTTCACCTTGTCTATTTGACCTTGCACTTAATGCTTGGCAACGGGGTAAGCTACTATTTGGGTATCTTTATCTACGCGCGCACTCGAGGTTATGAAAAGTTTTTCTACGACTAAAGGGCATAATGAGATTTTAATTATTCATATTCTTTTCTTTTCTTTATTCGGAC
Source organism: Phragmites australis (assembly GCF_958298935.1). NCBI lineage: Eukaryota > Viridiplantae > Streptophyta > Magnoliopsida > Poales > Poaceae > Phragmites > Phragmites australis. Next base: position 20,526,483 of record NC_084922.1, on the reverse strand, counting down.
CGCCTCTCTGGTGTAACACCCTGGTTTTTAGCATTTGCAATTTATAAAATATTCCAACATTAGTAAGTAGCTTCACCAATAGGATAGGTTTAAAAACCTATTATCATACACAATCAATCAATATAGGTTATTATTTCTTGTGCATTACATGCTGAGTTTTATTAAGGGCCAGGTAAATGCATTAGAGTTCTTTTACTTTCTCTTTCTCTTTGGTGTTTTGAGTGAAAAAGATTTTGAAAAGGTTTTACAAAACTCTATAGTAAACTAGTTAAGGATCTCAATGGTTGGACATCAAAATCTTTGAATTCATCATTTATTCAATCCTTAACCATACCTAATCATTCTCTAGCTCAATTCAAATCTTATCTAAATCCTTGTTTAAAGCCAATCTCTCCTCTTTCTCAAATACTACCCAAATCTAAATTCAAATTCGTTATCTACTCCTATTCTTATTCAACCTCATTTTTTGTTTCTCTTAAATTCACTACAAGCTCAATTCAAATTCAAACCCTATTCAATTTTCTCTACAAAAGTTTATTTCTAAAACCCTAGATATGCCTAAGGTGCTATTAGATCCATTCTATCTAAGCCCAAGCTCTTGGCCGGCACACAAGTCATCTAGAAGGCCCAACACAAAGGATCCACGAAATCTGTAAATTTTCGCGGTGTCCTGGATAGCCTCATCTTCTGATGCAGTTTTGGAGATCAAAATGGCCTCAAATGCAAATCTTGACAATACCAAAGTTGTAGGTGTCGTAGAGAGCTTCGATCTAAAGTTATGGAAGTCCACTTTTGGATAATAGAACTAGGAGTTATGGCTCCTAAAATCAGTGCTGCGCAGATAAGTCTAAGTTTAAATAGTTTATGTTGTGGTACATTTATGAAAATAAAGATGGCATTTTTAGAAGTTCCAATTAATACTAAAGTTGTAGATCTTTAAGAGTACTATAATTTAGAGTCTAGAAACATCCAATTTGGAGTCCAGACGATGGAGATATCATTCTTGGAATAGAGAGCTACGAAAAAGGATATCCTAACTGACTCGAACTCAAACCCGATTCGTGTTCGGCTTGGACTCCATCTCAATCAGCCACCCCTAGCCCTATAAATAGGATTTACACGGGCTCTCCTATCCCTATTACATGCCTCCAAACCCTAGACGCCGCTGCTGCCCTGTCCGTGCGCCGCCGTTCGCTGGAGCCGCCGCCGTCACCCGTGATACGCTACGTCGTCTTCTCCCTGAATCCTCCTTCTTTGACCATCAAAGCAAGGTGAGGACCCTTTATTCTCCTCCCTTAGTACTATTTTACCATCATACTAAGTCCCTAGCCGAGCTCTAACCCTAGCCAAAGCCCGATCTACACAGTCATGGTCGTTGTCGTCGCGGACAGCCACGCCATCACCGATTGGCATCGACACTCCCGGCTGACTAGAGGTCAAATTGCTATGCCCTTTCACCAGCGTATGACCCATGATGTTTCCCATGCCCTCACCAACCAGGTCGGCCAGTAGAGCATCCAAGGTCGACATGCCCGTTGTCCGGTTTTTGGACGCGATCTGCTTGTGCACCGGATTTGCATTCGTGTTCCCTGTCAATCCAAAATCCATATGGATGCACCAACCATGTCACGGCGTGTCCCATCGAGTCTTCTACGTGACCCTAGAAGTCAATCCCTGTTTGTGTAGCGATATGACTGGAACACGATTGCCAACCATAGCATATTGTAACTATCACCCCATCTCATCTCCGCTGATCGTTTTTCCTTTCAGAGGATGATCTACCCAAACCCGTGCTATAGCATTGTGTTCCTAGGAAATATAAACGTCTCTGCTCAGACAGTTCCTCAAAACTGATAGCCAATCTCCTAGAACGCGACCATCTTCATTGCTAAATTTGTTCGCGATCACCACCAAATCTAGTAGCAATCATTGTTGTTTTTGCCGCTACCTCGAATGACCCCTTTCAAAACCGACCCTACCTTTGAGTTAGCCTTTCCGCTTTCCACGCTATGCTTCCCTCATTTCACTAAAACACCATCGAAGCCCGACATTGATGTCAGTGGCTACGCGCTCGATTGCCATCTCCAACGAAACTTGAACCACAGCTACTACACAGAGTCACCGGTAGTGTCCTTAACCTAGAAGTGCATCCTCTGGCCATTTGATCCATCATGGGTTGTCGAGACTAGATCTCAGCATATCCCTTCTTTAATCCAAGACGGTACTTGCATAGCATGCCAAGTTAGCACCACATATTCTCCTTAGCCTAGTCAGCGAAGTCTGATCTGCCCTACACTTCTTGAATCTTGCGATGTTTTCAAGCCTGACACGGTGATTGTGCAATAAAGCCTTCTCCCATATGAAGATAGTTTTGATAAATCAGCATTTCCTTTCCAGTCTAATCCATCTCCCGAAAGCTGTTTCTTTTTCATCGTAACTTCGATTTAGACGATTCTTGCATCTAAATGTTTCTAAAATCATACCTATCCAACCATAGTGTTTTAAAGTGTTTTGATGATATTTTGTATGTTGTTCTTAGTGTTTTCCTTTGTATAGTTTGTCGGTAATTCTCGCGATTAGTTGATAACATTCCGGAATAGTTCGAGGTACTTCAAGACCAAGATTTCAAAAACACTAAGCAGCATTGGGTAAAAGGCAAGTGTCACTGAACATTGTGATCCCAGTTTTCGAATCCGTTCTTTATTTCAAACATGCATGCTATTAATTTTGAATTTCATTTACTTATAGTACCACGTTCCATATATTCCTTGTCACCAAGCTGTCTGTAGTGGTTTATGGGTAGTTTATGCTTAGCTTTGCAAAAGGGTATGGATGGGTTATCAATTAAACATGATTAATGAACTATGCAACTATAAGTTGGGAATTATGGTAACTCGTGTGGCAACATGGAACTTAGGGATGTCGAGCAGAAGGTTGGTTGATGATGGTGCGTGAGGCACAAGTATGTGAAACACTTTGGTGGGTGGTAGTGTTTGCTCGGTGTCCTAAGGACCAGTTCATGGACTTGACAACCCAAGAATTATCATCCATTCACGAGGCTTATATGGGTACGTCCTAGCTTAGTAATTAGCGGATCCTCAACAGAATGAGCCACTGGTGGTGTAGTGGAAGGAAAGAGTGATTCTTTTCGAAGATACAAGGCTCATGAGGGGGCTTCTGGGTGGTGTGACTCCACTTTGACAGTGGTGAAACATTAGCGGGCTTATTCTTGTTGAGAGGATGCTTTGTAACAGCCTTGTAGTGATCTCCGGGCGACACACCACTGGAATGTGTTAAGTGTTTGCACAACATGGCAACAAGGAAGTCACGACTCGTGGGGAAAGCTAGACAACCTCTGCAGAGTGTAAAGTCAGATATATCAGCCATGCTCATGGTCACGAGAGACTTGGATTCTCACATGATTAGTTGGTTTGGTTTTGTTGTGTTGGTTAGTTACCTGTGAAGGGTAAATTTCAGTGAATGGTTCTTGGTTACCTGTGATAGGTATCAAGTTGGTTGGTTTGGAAACCTGATATGGATTTTAGGTAGTTGGGAAGCAAATGGAGATATTCCTAGGAGTTGAAAGTCTAGTGATGAATCACATAGTTAAATAGGATGCTTTTATAACTTTTTTTTACCTATTATAAATGCATAGTTGGTATTTATGCAAAATTTACGTGTTATAGCCTATTCCTTTAATCAAGCTTGCATGTCATATATTTCCCACACTTCTGAGCGCGTCATGTGCGCACACTTGCTATTTTTCCTATGCCATACGATATGTGTGGTGCTGCTCAGTGAGTGAAGATGTTAAAGATTATCAAAACGAGGTTGTGACGTTCTAGGCGTGTGTCTCCCGGTCGGTTTTATGCGGTGTTGTTGGGTACCAGTGCTTCTGTTCCACTACAGATATCTTCATAGAAGACAATATATGTCAATTGTTGTAAGACTTTAACATTTATTCTATAAAATTATTGCTTTTGCTACTTCACCAGTGATGTCCTTATGTGTATTGAACATCCTGGGCACACATAAGCCGCATCTGGATTTGTCTGTTAAAACTGGATGTGACAGAGGTAGTATCAGAGCCATACTGATTGTAGGACACAAGTCTAGATAGAATGGTCGTGCATAATGTCATATTTTAAAAGCCTAATTTCAAAAAATCATCCCCATGCTTTTCTGACCTCTTTGTTTCTCTCTCTACTTACCTACTTCAATATATTGAGGAAAAATGAATTTCCAACACTCCTCCTTTCAAACTATTAGTTGTTGAACCATTCCGGTTACTCTGTTTGAGAAGGATGCACTTGAAGATCTCTCTTGGCGCTTCTACCTTGTGTGAAGACTTATATGATAAAGATGAAGATCCATCACAACAAGGAAGATTCATCTACCACAACACTGAAGGCATGAAGATCTACCTCTGTGATGCTCCTAGATTTAGTTCTTTGAGTTATAGGAGGATTTTCCCTAATCTTCGAAAACGTTAGAGCGATATTAGTAGTGTGTTCTTGTGTTGTGTTCCTTGTCTGATTTATATTTTCTGTTGAGTGCCGTTATGAGTTGTAGGATGCTTTAACATCTGGTAACAACGACATTCCTTATATATCTCTATAGTTAATAGTATAGCTGGGTTTTCTCCTTCTAGCCCCTTATCTTCTTGCCCCAACCTTCTACCTCAATTTCGATCAGATGGTGAACACAAAAAAGATGAGCTTGGTAAAGGTACCAACAACAATAACAACAAGATCCAGTAGATACCACCTCAATTTAAAAAGGAACAATTTTTGAAGACCCAGACTCAGATCCTTCAAGGCATGACTCAGAATATAGAAAGTCTGCTACAGATCATCGAAGCTCTGGGTGCAGAAGACGAGCATGGAAAGCAAGGCAGCAACAAGAAGAGGAAGAAAGCCTTTGAAGACCATCAAGCAAACAACAGTTCTCAGCTACGTTCTACTCCTGAACAAGCACTTTGTTCTGTCAACCAGGAAGTTTCACAGGTCGAGAGAAATTTGCAGAGTACCCCTACAAGGAAGGTGTGTTTTTGCTGTGAAGAAGAAAGACGCTATGCCAATCAATATCCCCTGAGGATCCTTATACCTGACGATAAGAAGGAGTGTCTCCACTGTGGAGAACCTACACGTTGGGTCAAAAGATGTCACATGAAGCACCCCACACGGAATTGGATCAACCCCAAATCCTATATGAAGATCTCAATTCAACATTCAGACTATCACGACTTTCAAGTTGTAACTCAAGATAACCAAAATCAACAAGATCCCATCAAGCTCACAGTAGCTCAATAGGAACCAAAAAAAAAAGAGTGATATATTCCATGTCAAAGGCTACATGTCTATCTACTTCTCAAGAATTGGAAATGTAAGTCAGAGAAGTCTGCTCCTTTTTAAGGGGGTAGTCTTTCTAGCTAATCTCTTAGTTCTAGAACCTAAAGATAGTTAGTGGAAATGGCTAGTCAGCAAAGGTAATGTGGTAATAAAGTGTGCTAAAGGAAGGACATTACCCAGAAGCTGCACTCTGACCATAATAGTGATTGCTAAGAATAAGTACTCTTTCCTCGGAAGTAGGATATGCCTTACTAAATCTTCAAAGATAATAAGGTTCGCCAATGCCAATCAACAGATGAGAAGATCATTAAAAAAATAATAATAAAGGAAACTTATCAGGAGTGCTAAATCTATAGAATTCTTAGGAATTAGAAAGCACTAAGATGTATCATGATCTCAAGGATTGTTATCGGTAGTATGGAAACAAGAGTAGTGTACCAAAGTATGTGGCTACATCATCAGTGTATCATCACAATACCGAAATTACAATGTTAAATAACTTATTACAAAGGGACCCGAGGGTCTAAAAGAAAACACAGCGGAACTAAAAAGAGGTCTTCAGTGCCAGCGGGGTCACCATCTTCCACAGAAGTCGACCAGGGGTACACCAGCCTAGAACAACAACTCCGAGTCGAAGTCTTCCTCGTCGAAGTTTGCAGCATCAAAGATGACTTCTGAATAGCGGTAGAATGCAAGAAGAGGGACAACGGGAGTGAGTACAAAATGTACTCCAAAAGTGTAGGTAAAATATGCTATGGGGCTCAAGTCAAGGAAAGGATAGACACAAGTTAACTACACTGAGCAACTATGACTTATGACATCAACATCAGGCATCCTATTTACTAGGTGAAGACTCAACTATAACAAAAAGGAATGAATCATCAGATTCCATCGAATTATCAAGACTCACCAGGTAATTCCATCACCCGGCTACCCCACCAACCATACCAAACCCAGATCCCAACTAATCCTAAAGAAGTCCAAGCCACTCTTGTCCGTGAGCACGGTTGATCGACCAGTTGGTTACTCTATAGAGTTTGCACAACTTTCCCCACAAGTCGTGATTCCCGTGTTGCTTCACACTTTCGGGGTGTGGAGTCGGGGTCTCACTACAAGGCCTTTACAAAGCTCCTTCTAACCTGCAGGTACCCACTGAGGTTTCACCGCTAACAGACGATTACATCGCTGCAGAAGCCCCCTCTTGTGCCACTTAACCGTCCAACGATACCCACAGAGCCAGAGGGATGGCTAATTAGTTGAACATGCAATACGCATATAGGCCTCGTGGTTGTGCAGTTTAACTTGGTTACAGGCTTCAAGAACCGGTCCTTAGAACCCCACACAGAACAAACATAAGCCTGCTATTCAGCACCACCTCAAACCAAGTATTTTGTTGAGATCCCTATACCATGTTGCTACAAAATTACCATTTCCCAAATATTGTTGCATAGTTCATTAGTCAATGTTAACATTTTTCCTAACCTTGACTGCACTAGCATATCTATCCATTTTACACATGATAAAACAACGGCGACAAGGAATATTTATTCAAAACTAATAAACCCTAACATGGGATTTCATATTTAGACAAGCATGCATCGAAGGTAAAACATCTGCATAAATATCCTAAAAATTGGTGCAAGATGCTCAAGGACACTTGCCTTCGATAGAGTGTTGCTCAAAATCCTCAAACGCTTGGTCTTGGAGATTTCCAGACAGCTCAGCTCCTACTCGACAAACTGGAAATGCACACAAAACAAAACTCTAAGGACAGTATACCAAATAGTATTGAAACTAGGCACAAACCCTCTAAAAAGATTCAACACGTTGCTACAAACATTAGGGCGCGAAAATCACCTAAATCGGAGCTACGAGCAAAAAGTATTGAGCTTTTGAAGTTCCAGGGACTAATCTGCAAATTTTGTTGAATTCCGAGAATAAAGCGAATTATTTTTATACTGAAAAAGTTGATTTATGACGTCATAAACAATTGCTGAATTATTTTTCCATAGGAAAAACTTGTGGAAAAGGTTCATGGGACCCATGGACCACGACCTTATGGCCGGTACACGGTGGACCAGGGCTCAAAGGGGTATGCCCGGTCTAATCTAAGCCGTCGGATTTGGATTGGGCGGCTAAGATCAAACACGGGCAGCGGGCGGGTCGCGCGGGATGAGAGAGCCAGCGGCCGGTGGTGGCGGCCGACCGGAAGCTCGCTGGTGTAACGCGAAAAGGGCGCCTTCGGCCATCATTCTCGTCAGGATTAGGCGCAAAAGAGAGAGGAGGGGACGGGGGTCATCACCATGGGCTCGGCGGTGGCAGAGGAGCTCGGGAGACAGCCATCGACAGGGAAGAACGGGCGGCGGCCTTCGGTCACGGCGGGCACAGCGTCCGGCTGCAGATGAGGCTCCAAAAAGCGTCAGAAAGTGAAGCTCGAGGTCCTGCGAAGCCGAAGGGAGGAAAACCAAGGTCAAAGAAGGTCCGATCATGGGGAATTTTGTTCGGTGGCGAACTCTTACCATCGGCAAGGGCGGAGATGGCGGCGAGCTCAAATCCGTGCACAAAACAAAGGGAAAATGGGTGTTTCAGGTGGGGAACAACACAAAGGAGACGATGAGGGGCTTAAATACCTGAGAGAGGAAGAGGAGAGGACGGATTGGAAGGGATTTGACCGGCGCTATGATTTCCAATTAAAGCTTCGATTTTGAAAATAATGAGGAAAATTGAAGGGGGAAAGGAAGGGAGGGGATCACGGTGGTGCAGTTTGATTAGCGAGTAAAGGCTTGAGGAGGCGGAATTTGGAAGCAGATGCGTGATTTTGGGGGCGGTTCATTCGGCGGCGGGAGGTGAAAGAGAGGGAGCCAGCTCGGGTCGGGCATCTCGGGCGGAGCGGCTCAGCTCGGGTCGGGCCCACCTGGCGGCGGAAGAGAGCGGAAGGGCAGCTCGGTGGAAGGGAGCAGGCCAGTTCGGCCTAATGGAGCGGCCCACACGGAGGAGAAAAGAAGAGGGGAAGGGGGAATGGGTTGCACTGAAAAGGAAGAATCGGCTCAGAGCCCTTTTCCAATTTGAAAATGCCTTTTCTTTTAATTTTAAACCGATTTTTGTAGAGGGTTTTAAACGAGCGCCATCTAGCGAGATTTTGCAAACTTTTTCCACGCATAAAAACCTATTGCAACTAGGACGGCATGAATGCACCAACACAAATATAACCTATGGCCAAATTAAATTTAGAAATTACTCTATAGAACAAAATTGCAACTCCTATTTAAATTCTAGCAAAATTTTAAACTATTAAAAAAATTGAAATTTAGGGTGTTACGAAATATAAATAGGACCAGGGCCAGGCTTATGGGCCAAACCCTTCGGCGTTTTCTCCTCAATGGTGCCCAATGACTTCAGTGCAGCCGGATGGGCCAACACCTTCAACAACACCAGATTAGACCTATGCTCAATCTACGGCTTTTCAATCACTACGTCCACCTTCTTTGCCAAGACCTGCAATCGAAGCTCCCCTAGAAACCAGTAGGTCAATAAACATAGTAATGAAGGTGATATGCCCTAAAGACAATCATAGAGATGATTGTATCACACGTCTATGTTCATGTTCTACCGAATAATGTGTTATTCCAAGAATGATTGTCGTTTACATTGATTGGCAAGTACGTGACTTGTTCATGAAACTCTTTGTTTATATCACGATGTTATTCTTAGTTGATCCCTGGTCGCATATCATTATTGTGATACATAAGACAAGCACATGTATTGATTGATGATCACGTTTCATGGATCATAGGTATAGAGATACCAGATCAATAATATGGATATTTATGTTAGAGAACATGATGTTAGATAGACCCACATTGAGATACTGCTAGGATTATTATTTATGATGTTCCATCATTTATTATCTCAAATGGTGTACCTACAAGATCCTTAGACCTGAGATTGTCATTGATTCTTAAAATATGCAGTGGCATACTTTGAAGCTGCCAAATGCTATTTTGTAACTGGGTAGTCATAAATGTAGTTTTTGGGTTTGTCATGAAACATGTCGTGGGGTATGAGCGATCAAGATGGAATTTGCCCCTCCTTGATAACGAGAGAGATATCTTTGGGCCACTCAAGATAGTTGGATTGAGAAAGTACAAGGCCATGCCAATATAATTAAAGAGTTAATCATGATAAATCCACTATGTGATCGAGTGAATGGTCGAGCTATCACAAGGGTGGCACATATCTCGCCTTGAGCTTGACTGGTATCATGAGGCGAAGGGATCGGTGCATGTGTATATCAAGGTTCAGCCGATACGATCTTTTACGTATACTCGGGAGTCAACATGTCCTGCTAGGGACCGCAATTAATTTCGGTTTGGAAAGGGTTTCTGAGTGTAGCGATTTGTACATGAACCTAACGGGTCACACACTTAATGGGTTAGAACAAAACATGCGAATTGGATTCATATATGGGTCTTGATTGGATTGTGATCTATGAGAAGTTAGAGTCCTAAAGGGCTTCCAACGTGGGAGCCCATTGGTAAGCTATATATAAGGAGAGGCGTGGGCAGGGCATGCTGAGGTTGAGCAACTCCGAAACCCTAGCTGTAGCCTTCCACACGATCTCCTAAAACCCTAGCCACGCGTGCGGTAATAGCACATTGACGCTTGGTGTTTCTTCCCAGTACGTGTGGATACCATAGAGGCGCTGCTGCTATTGCGGCGCTGATCTTCTCGGTGAGTTGAACATGACATGTTCGGGACTGGTCGCCAACTACTTGTAGTTGGTCGAGGAGCACGACCACCTTTTCGGAGTTGGTTGAGGAGCACGACCACCTGCTCGGAGTTGGTTGAGGAGCGTGACCTCCTACGCGGGGCTGGTCGTGAATCTGATCAAGAAGCTGCTCGAGGATTTTGACACGCACGACGTTGGATCGGTCTATTCCAACTCTTCTTTCGTTACATTGCGCGTTAGGTAGTAACGATGTATGATCTCCTACTAGCATAATTTCCTAGGTGAATGCGGTAGAAAATTTTTGTTTTAGGCTAGAGTAACATGCCCATTCCCCAACAAGTAGCACATGGATTGAATGTGGTGTTGGAAATTACTGGCGGCTCTAATCAGGAGACCAAGTCCGAGATGCAGTGAAAAGAATATGTTTGAAGGGTGAACCATATCAGCATAAGCCCTACTTTCGTCCATTCAAAGTGGTCTCATGTCCCAATCACCTTCTCTGAGGAAGATGCGAGAGCCTGTAATATCCACATACAAATGCCTTCGTTATTGCGGCTAACATTTTAGGCAATGAAGTCCACATGATCCTAATAGATGGTGGTAGCTTGACAGACATCATCTTCACTGACACTTTTGATAGAATGGATCTACAATGAAGTATCTCACATCAGGCTGGATCACCATTGATAGGCTTCGGTGGAAAAGCAATTAATGCTTTGGGCAAGGTACAGATACTGGTATCCTTTGGCGAAGGGTTAAATTTTTTGACAGAAGATATTACCTCCGATGTTGTCCATACAACTTATCCATAAAATGCCTTATGTTGCATGAAGATGCCCGGTCCTGAAGGTATCATAACAGTGCTGGGAGATCAGCAAGCAGCTCACAAAATTGAGGTTGGGTACACTCTGAGCCTTCGTAATGTTCATCCTGTGTCGAAGCCCCAAGAAGGCAAAGACCTACTAAAGATGCAATGAATACAAAAGGTAATGCCCGAATGCCAGACCAAGAAAGTGTTGTTGTGTCAGGATAGGCAAGATACAGAAGTGGTCATGGGAGCTGAAATGACCAAGGAGGCTGAGCGAAGGATGATAGAATTCCATCGCAATAACGAAGACGTCTTTGCATGGTCGCCGAAGGACTTTCAAGGTGTCACCAGAGACATTATGGAGCATACTCTGAATGTTGACCTGAACGCAAAGCCAAAGGAATAAATTCTTCAGAAGGCTTCAAAAGAAAGAGAAGATGCAGTGCAGGCTGAGGTGCAAAAGTTGCTCGATGATGGGGTCATATGCGAAATATTAAACTCTGAGTGGTTGGCTAACCCGGTGTTAGTCAAGAAAAGCAACGGTAAATGGAGAATGTGCATTGATTTCATAGACCTAAATAGAACTTGTTTGAAGGATGAGTTTCCTTTGCTACAAATCGATCAGTTTGTAGACTCCGTAGCTAGCAGTGAAATGTTGAGCTTTCTAGATGCATATTCTGGATACCATCAAGTTTAGGCAAAAACAAGCTTCATAACCTCCTTTGGAATATATTATTTTGTGAGAATGGCCTTTGGCCTTCAGAATGCTAGAGCTACCTTCACCAGCTTGGTTCAAATTGTGATAAAGTCACAGTTGGGATGAAATGTATCTGCATACTTTGACGACATAGTCGTCAAGAGCATCAAAGAAGACAATCACTTCGATGACCTTCGAAAACCTTCAGCAATCTGCAAAGTGTGGGGCTAAAATTGAATCCCGAAAAGTGTGCATTCGGTGTGCGTTCTAAAAGATTGTTGGGTTTTTTTGTGTCAAAAAGGGGTATCGAGCCAAACACAGAAAAGATACAAGCAATACTAGACATGAGGTCACCACAAAATAAGAAAGAGGCACATCGCTTGGCTGGAAAATTAGTAGCCCTTAGCCGGTTTATTGTTAGATCTGTTGAGCAAAGCCTTCCTTTCTTCAAAACTCTCAATGTCTTTGACCCTTTTAGATGGAGTACCGAGCGGAAAAATGCTTTTGATGTGCTAGAAGAGTATTTGACAAAGCTCATAGCTCTCACAAGCCCAAATCTGAAGGCCGAGTTGTTGCTGTACATAGCGGTTTCTCCTTTGGCAATAAGTGCAATACTTGTCTAAGAAATGCAAGTCAATAAAAAGTTGCAACAACTTCTGGTCTATTGGGTTTCGGAGGCTTTGGCAGGGCTAAAGAGGTTCTATTCTAAAATAGAAAAAATGGCATAGGCAGTGGTGATGGCATCGTGAAAGCTTTGGCATTACTTTAGGACACACAGGATAATGGTCCCGACCTCTACTCCCCTTCACAACATGTTCTAAAATCATGAAGCCATGGGAAGAATTGGAAAATGGGCCATGGAAATAGCTCCTTTTACATTTTCCTTCATCGCATGAACAACAATAAAATTTCAAGCCTTGGCAGAGTTTTTGGCAAACCGGACACCACAGACCGAAGACCGAGAGGAAACACAATTATACCCAGTGTGGATCTTGTAATGTGACGGAGCTTGAGGGGCTTCGGGGGCTCTTACATCAGTAGTTGTATCTTCACCTTCGAGCATGAAGTTGTGGTAGTGGCCAGACTTGATTTTTTCTCGACAAAAAATATTGCAGAGTACGAGGTTGTTCTCCTCAGGCTTTGCAAAGCATGAGCCCTTGGTGCCCGAAAGGTACTGGTTAAGACAGACTCCCAGGTGGTCGTAGGACAAATTGACAAAACATTCTAGACCAGGGAGCCGGAGCTGCCTAAGTATATGGCAGCTGTGCGAAGCATGGAAAAGCATTTCTTGGGGTTCACTATCAAAAGTATATCAAAAAATGATAATTCTGAGGCCGCTGACCTCACCAAAGCTACGATACAGCATATACTGTTTCCTCTAGATATTTTTTATCATAATTTAAAAATACCAGCTGTTGAAGCCCCTCACAGGTGACACATAGCATCATTGCAATTGAGAGTGAAGATTGGCGATCTTCTATAATGGCTTACCTTCAGGTCATTACCAACCTGAAGATCAGGTGTAGACGAAGCGTATGATGCAGAGAGCCAGAAACTACAAGATTGTTTGAGCTGACCTGTACAAAATGGGAGTTTTGGCATCGATGCTTCGTTGCATATGCTAGGCAGAAGGGAAGGATTTACTTAAATAAATACACAAAGGGCAGTGTGGATCACACATCGGCACTCGAGCGCTCATAAGGAAAGTATTCAGGCAAGGATTTTATTGGTCGAAGACCATCTCCGATGCGAAGACCATGGTCCAAAGTTGTGCGAAGTGCCAGTATATGGCGAAGGGCTTGAACAGGCCTTCATCAAAGATACAGCTTATCCCACCGATTTGGCCTTTGACTCTGTGGGGGATTGACATCATTGGCCAGTTGCTAGTTGCTCTAGGAAACCTTCGCTACACTGTGGTGGTAGTTGAATACTTCTCCAAATGGGTGGAGGCAATCCCGCTAGCAAAGATAACTTCAAAAAATGTTCAAAAGTTCTTGTTGCAAAACATCATCGGCCGCTTCTGTGTTCCTCGCAAAGTAACAGTCAATAATGGGACACAATTTGATAGAGAAGGTTTCAAAATTTTTTGCGAAGACATGGGAATTAAAGTTTGCTTCGCTTCAGTACATCATCCTTAGTCGAATGGAGCCATGGAGAGGGCGAATGGCATCATCTTGACTATTGTGGCCACATGACTGCAAGGTCTGCCAATGGGAAAGTGGGTCGAAGAGTTGCTAAAGGTCTTGTGGTCGATCAAAACAACATCAACCAGGCCATGGGTTTCACATCATTTTTGTTTGCTCTTTGGAGAACAGCATATGACCATAGAGGAGCGTAAAAACAAGTCGTACGGCATAACAGCTGTGATAGCTCAAGGCGAACAACAAGTAGCAAAAGATGCGCTAGAAGAAATCAGAATGCAGGCCATTGAAAATTTGGCGAAGTACCAGGAAGAAACTAACAGGAGGAACAAGAACATATCTCCGAAGAAGTTCACTCCAGGGGATTTTGTGCTCTGAATATTACCATATGCTTGAATTGTGGGAAAGCTACAGAGCAAGTGGGATGGACCTTTTTTTATCAAGAGTTTGAAGAGGCATGTGTCTTATCACTTGGCAACTATTGAAGGAGAAGAAATTCAACACATTTGGAATGCGGATAGCCTTTGCAAGTTCTATGTGTGATCGAAGACGTCAATTGGTGCCTTCGTAGTAATTGGCGAAGCCCTTGTAACAAGATTACTTTCATGTGTTTTTGAATTCAGCATTTCAATTCATGTAATATACATATGTTGCACTCTTTTCCTCATAGGGGACCTCTTATCGGGGCATGAGGTTTTTAACAAGGCATTCACCTTTGTAAACACTTGTGATTATAAGAACTTATCACCGAGAAAGCATATGCTTTGATAGAATTAGTATGTAATTCACCATCGAAGTGATGCAAGCCTTCGCTTGAAGGATGCACACAAATCGACGGAACAAGGTAGATCGAAGCTAGCCAAGGACAAGTCGAGGTCAGGAATGTCAAAGTGTGCTTGACATCTCACCCTTTGACTTATAAGATGGGTGCTTACCTGTAGGAAAAGGCCAAAGTGTTATTCGTCCTTCAAAAAATGGCATCACACCTCTCGACTTAAAAACAAAATATGGGAGCTAAGAGCGCTAGCCCCAAACCGAAGTCGAAAAAGACTTTCGGGAATAAAAGCCGAAGTGTTGCTTGTCCTTAAAAAAAGGGCATCACACCTCTCAACTAAAAAATAAAAGATAGGAGCTAAGAGCGCCAGCCCCGAACCGAAGTCAAAAAAGACTTTCGGGAATAGAGTGACAAAGTGTTGCTCGTCCTGGAAAAAAGGCATCACACCTCTCGACTTAAAAACAAAAGACAGGAGCTAAGAGTGCCAGCCTTGAGGCGAAGTCAGAAAAGACTTTCGGGAATAAAAGGCCGAAGTATTGCTCGACCTTAAAACAAAGGCAGCACACTCCTTGACTTAAAACAAAGGACGGGGGCTAAAATTGCCTGCCCCACTCTAAAGACAAAATTAAACCTTCGGAGCATAAATAAGGCGGGGGCTAAATGTGCTAGCCCTACAGCAAAGTCATACCTTCGTAAAAAAAAAAAACGAGGTATTGCTCCACCTTCGGAATATTAAATCGATTACTCTTTTTATGCGTGTATCAAAGCTTTTCTTTCCACATGCGCTATGTCAGTGCATCGAAGCACATATTCTTCATGCACAGACGCCAAAGTGACGCTAAGTCTCGAATAAATAGCAGTGCGCCTTTGATTTCAAATGAGAAAAAGTTTGTGTCGTTACATGCTTCAAGTATGAACAAAATGAAAACAATGCTCCAATCATCGGTCGCACACTTTGGCTAATAGGTCATTAGTCTTTGAATCGAATGGGCATATGGTGCCAAAGGTACCTATGGCTTAAAAGTCGAGAGGTCGGATGGCGTTTTTTCGTCTGACGTTTCGCGCCCGTTCCTGCTGAAGGTACTTACGGCCTAAAAGTCAGGGGGGATGGCATTTTTTTGACCGACACTTCACACACGATGCTGTCGAAGGTCCATGAGGCTCAAATTGTGGAGGAATGAAACAAAGAATAACCAAAGTTCATTCCGCAAATTCATCAATGTTAGAGTATACAAAGTACTTATACATTTGGCTATGGCCAAGTTGGAAAGCAATACCCCGTCTTGTGGGAAAAGACTTTTCCGGGCCTAGCGGAGGCCCAATATAACTATCTAAAGAAGTGTTGGGAGAAGACATATGGCCCTGTTTGGCATAGCTTATTGTTGGATTTTACTTTTCAGAAGCTATAAGCTGAAACAAATAGGCTGACTTATTGCTGGCTTTTGAAAACCTGAAAAGCTGGCTTCTGATGAAATAAACTAAAAGCTGACAAGCTGGCTGAGAGTGGCTTTTTTGAAAAGCTGGTGTGCCGAGAACTTAAAATTTTCTGGTAAAAGCCAACAGCTTTTGGCATAAGCAATAAGCAGCTTTTAGCAAAGGTTACTTTTCAGCAAAAGCTCATAAATTTCAGCTGTGCCAAACAGGATCGGAATATTGTTGCCTTTGGCAGATGTAACTCCTGGCGAACGATGAAGTCTTTGCCGGTAACAAAAACGAAAAGGAAAAGTTGAGCCATGCGCCTCATCGATTGGCTCAAGCTTCAGCTCGAGAAGTCCCGTAGGAGGGCCAAAATCTCCGCGCTCTATCATATGAATATCCCTATTAAGCCTTCAAATCTCTAAGTCTGAAGGACGAAAAGACTACCAAAATGCTTTCAAATCAGCATTCCTCATGTCATAGATTCTTGCCTTCCCTCGCCAATACTCGTTAAATCATACGTCACGATGGCGATGACGAAAAGAGTCCTTAAAAGCCCATGATATGTAGAAGTTATCATGCATCATAGTTAAGGGAACAACATCTTCGGCTACCTGCACAAAGTCTAAAGGTAGGACCTACGCAGGAAGTGAAGATTGTCAAAATGTTTAAAGAAGAAATTAAGACATATTACAAAGGTTTCGAATAGCATCGAATGTTTTAATGATAGAAAAATAACCCCTCTCTCACACCTGCTCTCGACGTACATCTTCCGCTTCATCAGCCGCTTGCGAAGGGTCAGGCGCTGAAGCGGGATGGGCAGAGGTTCCTGTAATGGCCGAAACATTCGTGGCCTTCCCAGTAGCCTACATCAAAAGCAAGTCAAATAATAATAATAATAATAATAATAATAATAATAATAATAATAATAATAATAATAATAATAATAATAAAATAATGCTCGTAAACTAGGGGCGGCAAAGTCCTTCTGGCCCTTTTGACCGGCACGATGGAATGGTCCACCCTTCGCTGAGCAGCCACATGCCTAGAGTGATGAACTATTCCATGAGGTCACGGATGCTAAGGTACTTCGCACACCTCATAAATGCTTCGAAGGCCTCTCACTGGGGGGCCCTCATCACTACATATGGGGTGCAATTATTTTGTAGTCCTCGTCCTTCGATACAAGATAATCTTTTCTATCTACCTTATGGTAGAACCACCATTGTGTCTAGTCCTTTGGCTATTTGTTCTTGTAAGCAACAACATGTGTAGCCAAACCTGCTCGGTACATGAAATTCATGTAGCCATAGTGGGCTTCACTCTGCATGTTGTCAACAAATATGTTTTCGGAGAATTTTATTAATTTCGTCGACTCGAAGGGTCGCCGTTAGACCGACTACGACTAGTGATGGAGCCGGTGGGCAGCAATGAAGGTTCTAGCTAAAACCTTCACTCCTTCAGATCTCGCCGCCCAAGCGAAGAGGTTGGGCCAAACGATAACATTTGGCATCAACTGATGGAGATAGATCTAAAAAAATTAAGGACCTTCGCCACCATCTCAGTGCAGCGTAGGCGAAGTCCATTTCTGAAATAGTCCACAAAGACAATTGCCTCATCATCTTTAGGTAACGTGGTTTCTTGATCTCTTAGAAGCCTGACCTTCATCACATCACCAATCAGACCCAAGAATATCTCGTCGACCTTTGATTTCCTGATCCGGTAGGTCTTCGGCTTACTGATTTTGCCCCTCGGAGCCATCGGATTGTATTGCCATGTGTTGGGTCCAAGGAGTTAAGAATGGAGGGTTGTGAATACCTTCGTGTAGAGCTTAAGAGCTGTGCACGCAGTTTTGAAGGAAATGGGTGAGGTAAAAATGAATCAGGGGTAAGTTATATATAGCAGTGAAAACAGTGAGGGAAGTTGAAAAGGCATGTATTGAAAATCAAAACATCTATTAAATGACAGTTAGGTCGAGTAAGTGGTAACTGGCACCACGAAAGTCAAACCATCTTAGTAGATAAATCAACATTAATGGAAAAACAGACCCGCCGGGTGTGCAAGGGGTATCCTTTGCCAAAGGTGAATCAAATAGCGCGATGCCTTTGATGGATAAAAGAGGACGATGTTTGGTGATACCATCTGATTCACAGATTCAACCCATTGTAGAGGAACCTCACCAGTGGGGGGCTATTGTTGGGGAATGGTCTCACGGGCCCCTTTTGAATATTGGGTCAAAGACCTCTGTGGCCACTATTTACTGATAAAGTTTATAGTTGTCGTGAGTCTCATGATGCAGGAATCGTTCGACACTCCAAAGGTACTCTTCAGTAGATGGGAACAGCAGGAACATCTCCACTAGAGGGAATTAGTGAAGCCTACACCAGGCCTTCAGGTCTAGACCGAGGACCTTCACTCGGCGACGTGAGGGAATCCACTAAATGGACATCGAAAGTATTGTCGCAGGCAAAACCATCATCGGGCCTTCGGAGGACATTCAAAGACTTTTGCTTGGTGCTACCATAAGGATGACTGAAGAGAGGTCAGAAGTGTTACCGAGCGCATGCCTTCAGGAGACTGAGCGAAGGGTGACCATTCCTAACAACCGAAGACAACCAATCGAAGAATTGTAAATATGCCAATTGTACATAGGAAGATATCAAATTACCCATGAATATGCCAAGAATATGGCATTTGAAGGGGTAATATTGTAAACTATATCGAGGAGTGGTTGGGTACGACCTATAAAAGGGACGACATTGTAAGCAAAAAGATAGGTGTAATTAATATGAAGCACAGTTCTCCACTTGGTGTGTTCTCCACCTAGCCTTTGGATCTTCTCGGGGTTTCGAAGGCCTATTGCTTTGTTCGGTTACGCAAGTGCCCAACTCTAGGAGATAATTTAATCACACTACATGAATATTCTGATGTGACAGTTCAAATTTCAAACATGGCCAACAAAGACTTTTCACCCCATATTTTTAGAAGGTTGGGATGATATTTCTCGAATGACTCAGAATTCCTACCCAGATGAAATACCTACTTTTGGGCTCACATGAGTAGCCAACAGTGTTCAAAATCCTGACTAGATAACCCGAGTATTCCCAAATACTTGGCTAGACTATTCGGGTTCCTGAGTTACCACTAGAAGAAAACAATCTATCAAAATGTTTCTCTTTTTTGACTAAGTTTTTGATCCATGGAAGCCTCATTTCATGGGGGCCTTGACAAGGGGTAGTATAAAACTACCATACACGAGTATCTTATACATATCCAGATCCCCTAGGGTTTTCTATATTCTTTAAGCATACATCTCTGCCTGGAAAAAGAATCCTTGAACGTATAAAAACTACCCGCAAGTACCAGGGTATCCTATAAATAGGGAAATTTATCTCTAAGGATAACAGAATCCTACTCAGAAAGGAGTCTAGAGGTGACATGGAAACCCCATATATATACGGAGCCAGGGGACTTTGCTTATCAAGCGCATCATGAACCCAAGCCTTCTATATTCACGATCTACACTGATATCTCACCAAGACTACATGTGATGTGCGTTTGTCTGATCTTCCGAAGGTAATCTGATAAGTCGATTGGTAGAGTTTCGACGTTGATGATCCGAAGGCTCTGACCAGGAGAGATCGAGAACCCTCGTAACCACTACACCACTACTCCGTGGTTATCAACCGTGCCAAGACGTGGTTGACCTCACCAAGAAGGCTTTTCCCACACGTAAATCGAGAACATAAGCAAGAATTGGTAGATGTAATCTGAATATTGCTAATTACCAATGAAGTGCTCGAGTTGGGGTTTAACAAACTGATACACGGTGAAACTGTCTAAAAGAGAATAATCTAAACTAAAACCTAAGCCTAAACTATGATGGCTACTATATATTTATAGGGGGACATGACGAGGTCTACCAAGGGTTGTGCAGCCGTGGAAAGAAGCGTACACAACTTGGACTCCGACCTCAACATGATTACAGGACCCGACAGGGTCCAAAACAGTGATGTAGTACCTTATTCTTTTGACTCAGACTATATTATAAGGAATATTTGATCAATCATGGATCCATTGGAAAAGGGTTCATAATAAGATTTCCAGAATGTCTAAGATTGCCTAAAACGGACTTCCTATGAGAGAGTTATGCTCGTTTTACTAACGTGCTGTCCTGAGACTCGACCACGACCACGACTTCGACCACGACCACGACCACGACTAGAGCTCATCCTCGAGTCTAAGTAGACTTGGCCTTCGAGGGGTGACGTTCGGGTAAGGTTGTGGTACTTCTCCCATGTTTCTAAGCTATAAAATATCACACGAATTTTGTAGTAATCCATCCAATGAAGAACGAAGAGTAAGAAACGAGTTCACCTGGTGGTTTAATTATCATGCACGTGCTCTTGCAATTGGACCTTGTATGATTTGAGAAATATTAATAGTATTGATCGTATCTAAATGAGCCATGGGCTCATCATCCTCCCCCTATTGAATTGGAGTCATCCTTGACTCAAGCTCATATTCTTTTTCCAAGTATGGCATCAAATATGAAATGTTAAACGTTGAACTAACCGCAAAATCTGCGGGTAGGTCTAGTTTGTATGTATTATTATTTATTTTCTCAATTATCTTAAATGGTCCATCTGCTCTAGACATCAACTTTGATTTTCTGAATTTTGGAAACCTATCTTCTCAAATGCAACCAAATTAAATCACCCGGTTCAAATTTTATTTCCTTCCTACTTTTACTTCTGTCAATCCTATATTTTCCAGTCATGGTCTCTATATTCTTTTTCCAGTCATGGTCTCTATATTCCAAAGTGATATCCAAAAGTGACTCAAAAACTTTGTGTCATGATCCAAGATGATAGTATTAGGCACTCCATGTAGTCGAACGATTTTCCTGAAAAATAAATCAGCTATATTTGTAGCATCATCGCTCTTATGATAAGGTATAAATGTGCCATTTTAGAAAATATATCCACAGCTAAAAATATGCTATCCCTCCCCCTCTTTGTTCTAGGAAATCCTGAATAAAATCCAAGGAAATATACTCCCAAGGTGCACTAGGAACATGAAGAGGCATGTAAAGACCATGTGGATTTAAGAGAGACTTAGCTTTATTGCAAGTAATGCTACGTGACACATAGCGCTCGATGTCACGTCTCATTTTTGGCCAAAAGAAATGAGCAGCTATCACATCTTCAATCTTCTTTGCTC
This sequence comes from Phragmites australis, assembly GCF_958298935.1. Classification (NCBI taxonomy): domain Eukaryota; kingdom Viridiplantae; phylum Streptophyta; class Magnoliopsida; order Poales; family Poaceae; genus Phragmites; species Phragmites australis. The sequence goes on along the minus strand of NC_084922.1, from coordinate 20,505,343 downwards.
CAAAATGTGCCATCAATCCTACTCCATGCGCCTCCTGCAATAACAAAAAACGAACGGAGCTAGCTAGAATGAATAGCTTGTTAACACGGTAGAGTAATATGTGATTCAGCACATGTTTGTTCCATATTTTCCCTTCATTACAATGTTCAAGAATTTCTTTAAACTCCAACTCAGCAGCATATAATTCTTTAATGGTCTCTAAACTAAAAATCTTGTGATCCAGTTGAGATAACATGGTATAACGCCTAGAAAGCGTGTCAGCTATCATATTATCCTTTCCTTTCTTATGTTTTATGACATGGAAACGACTTAATAAATTATACCCATTTAGCATGTCGTTTATTCAGTTTCTTAACTCCTAATATGTTTCAACGATTCATGATCAGAATGTATAACAAATTCTTTGGGCCAAAGATAATGTTGCCAAGTTTCAAGCACTCGAACTAAAGCATACACACTACTACAGAAAACCCCTTCACTGCTGGCTCCAAAACCCCCCATCACTGCTGGTTTTGGAGCCGGCAGTGGGCAACGGGCAGTGATAGTCAAGGACTATCAGTACCGGCTCGGTGGATCGGCAGTGAAGGGGGTTATCACTATCGGTAAAGGATTCAGCCGGTAGTGGTACCCAAGGCATCACTGCCGGCTGAATCCTTCGGCCGGCAGTGATTTGCTGGCATCACTGCCAGTTGTATCCTTCGGCCGGCAGTGATTTGTTGGAATCACTGCCAATTGAAGGTTTGAGCCGGCAATGTTTTCCCTCTCCCCCCTCCACAGTCGTCCTCTCTGTCCTCTCTGTAGTCCCTCTCTCTCCTCAATCCTCCTCCCTATCGCCATCGCCGTCCTCCTGCCTGGGGCCATTCCCGTCCTCCTCGACGCCCAGCCCTCGCACCTCGCTGCCCAGACCTTGCCGTCTTGCAGGTAACGATTAGAGGAATGTTGGATTGCAGGTTCGATTAGAGGAATGTTGGAATGTTGGATTGGAGGAGAGGAGAGGGGGTTCCAATGGTGATTGTTGGGGTAACTGAATCATCTTTCTTATTTTCAAGTTTTTTGATGTGCTATGAAAGGATATGTTGTTGATATTGTGATATTGTTAGCTGGACAGAGAGATTGATTTATTTAGTTGTAAAGAGAGTTCATGTGTTTTAATAGAATCAATCATATGGCAATGTAAATCAATATTGTTAACTGAGAACATTGGGCCATGTATAAGGGCGATTATGATGCTACTATTAGATAGCAATGTAAATCAATATTGTTAGATGAGCAAATGATGAAAGGAGATAATTATCTCCATAATTTGATGCAAATGCTGCTAGGTATTTGAGGTTGATCTAAACAGTTTTCTTTTACATGTTGTGATAGCCCAAATGGCTTAAGCATATCATTAAGCATCATTAGCATCATGTTTAATTATTTTGAGCAATTATTAACATGCATTTTCAATTAAACATAAATTGTGAAAATTAATGTTAAGTGGTGCTTTTTGAAGCAACTCACAATATTGCTATGAAACATAGGACTGGAAACAATTTTAGAAACTAGTCCATGATAAGTGAGGAATATTAGTGATTTTTCCCAAATTTTGGGAATGGTTTTGAAGGTATAAAAATTACCACAAGTTAGAAAAGCTTGCATCTTTGGAGAATTTTAGATTGAAATTGGCTTAGGCATTATGGGTCAAACAAATTAAAATGGGCTGCACATGAATTGTAGTTTCACACAAAATTTGTCCAATAATTTTTGGACCATGGGAAGGTGTTCTTTTAAATAGAAGAAGTGTAGTGGATATTTTGCTTTGGCTGTCACTGTTCATCAGCCCAACCCGTCATCCTCTCTTTCTCTTGGTCTCTCCCTCTCTCACCGAGCATTTCTCAGAGGGTGACGCTGGTTTGTGGACTTTGGAGGCCACCCACATCGCCGGACGAGTCGAGCACAGCACCGTGCTCCTTCCCGATGTGCTGGGCGTCGCCCTTATCTCCTCCCCTCGGCCTTCCTCTTTGCACTCTCTCTTCTCTCTCTCACTCGGCCGCCCAGAACAGAGCAGAGCACAGTGCCAAACACAGGCACGCATCCGCTGCCGACCAATCTGTCGAGCCCAAGCCGCGAGGAGCACATGGGAGGGTAATCGAAGCCCTCTCCGCCCGATTCCCGCACGAATCCCACTGTTTCCCAGCCGGATTTTGGTGCACTGTGCCGTCTTCCCAACACTGGTGTGTTCCTCCATCGCTCACTATCGACCCATCGTTCCACTGCCTTTCTACCCCAATTGGCCGCTCAGTGAGCTCCCCCGTGAACCCTTGTTGCTTTGGTGCGCTTCGTTTTCCCTTTTGCCCAACACCGACACGGGTCCCCACGTGAGCTGCCCGCCACCACCACCTCAGCGCACATTGCCGACTGGGCCATCGTTGGGCCTGTTGAAAACTAGCCACACCATTGAATCCACAAGCCCGCGTATATGTTGTAGGAGTGCTCGACCAGCTTGATTACGACGCTGTTTGGTCGTTGCCACGTGGAACCAGGAAGCCGTCATGTTGCTGCCGCCGTGCGCCATCACTGCTGCTCTCCGAACCTCGCTGTCGAGCACATATGCCATTGGCGGGTCTACCGTACTACGCTGGTGCCACTGGTGATGCTTGCTGGCCGAGTTGCGCCGCCAGTGATGCCAGGCCGTGCCGTCGACACTGTGCCACCCAGCCTCCGCTCGATTTTGACCCATGGTCAAAAAGCCTAGGCCCCGCTGCCAGGAAGCGTGGCTAGCTAGGCTGGATTTAAAAAGGATTTTGGGCCTTTTTAATTTGGATATTCCAGAAAATGCAAAATAGGGTTGTTTTTGCATTGTTTAATCGGCTGAACCTTGTAAAATGCTTATAAAAATAAATATGGATCCAAAAATAGTGAACCAATTTCGTTGGATTTGTATGATCATAATCTACATGATAAAAATACCGGGAGCTATGAAATATGTATTAAATTTCAAGCCCAGGCCCTGCTGCCAGGAAGCGTGGCTAGCTCGGCTGGGTTTAAAAAGGATTTTGGGCCTTTTTAATTTGGATATTCCAGAAAATGCGAAATAGGGTTGTTTTTGCATTGTTTAATCGGCTGAACCTTGTAAAATGCTTATAAAAATAAATATGGATCCAAAAATAGTGAACCAATTTCATTGGATTTGTATGATCATAATCTACATGATAAAAATACTGGGAGCTATGAAATATGTATTAAAGTTCATGGGTTAATAAAGTAGGTTTGATCTTCATTAATCCATATTTAATTATTGGTAGCTCCAAAATTGATGAAATCAATTTTGTAGATCTTATTCATTGATTCCCTACCCATTAAAATAATCAACCTCATGTTAAGTATAAGTTAATTTTCTAATTAAGTCTAACCTTCGTGTTAAGATTAATTAATCTAGGAAATGATTAAATGCTTAACATCAATCCAAATTAGGAAATCTTTGAGGCCTTAAACTCATGACCTGAAAGCATTGCATCTCCACTATTGTCATACACTGTGGAGAATCTGTCATTGCATGTCGTTCATGCTCATCATTGCATGTGTTCCTCATTAGTGAACGAAGGTCCGGAGCGTGACGCGAGCGCGATCGAAGACAACACCAACCTTCCGCATTTATGTGAGTTCTGTGCATAGTGCACCCTTTATTCAAATTAAATAGAGTCTAAATTGATAAATTATACTTTATGTATGTTTGCATATGTTAAGTCTAATGTCGGGTTGATATGGGTAGAAGCTATGTTGATGCATTATCTCTACCTTCACTTATTGATGAATCCTTATCCTTGTAGCCTTGATGATGTAGTTGGTGTCTAGCTTTAAGGATTATCGGAAGTGCTTAGCAATGCTTAGGTCCTCAGTAGAAGTCGAGCGACTGTGCTGCCGTTGTTCGCGAGCCTAGGGTTTAATCACCGTTCATAGATATAATGATGAGGTTGAGATGGATGGTTGAGATATGAGATTGAGGCAAGATGTGGGCTATGTTAGGGGTATATTCTGCCCAGGAGGAGTCCTCTCGGTAGTTCGGGAGAGGAGCCCGGATGCCATAGACCGTTTGTATCGTTTAAGGCCGTCCGTCGGTACAGTTGGCTCTAGTACTTTCCGCCACATGCTGATCTAATTGTAAGGTAAGACGATTATCATATGCCGTGCCGACACTTGCCTTGCGGCTCTATGACGCGTAAGAGAAAAATAAAAAGAGAAGCAAGGTGGCGGGGAGCCGGAGGTGTCCGGGACACGCTCGCAAAAACCCCAGTGCCATGGGGGCATTGCAAGTGGGTCGTTTCGGGTATGAGAAAGGTTGACACAAGTACCCCCTTGTGTTTACTTTCGTGAGTGGCACAAGCCGAATGGTCCTCGAGTCATATGGGTCAAGTTATACCCCCTGCAGGGTGTAAGAACAATTCGAATTACAGTGCTCTCGGTCTTGAGCATGCTATTGTTTTATTTGTATTAGCCGTGCCCGCCGATGCAGGTGGTGGGAAAGAGTAGTGCATGCTATTTTGGTGTGATGTAGCTTTTGTGGTGAAGCCTAAGGGCATATGACTCCGCTCTTCTTTTGTTGTTGTTAAGGTTTTAATCTTCCGCTATGTAGTTTCTCTTTGTGTAAAAGGTTGCAAATGGTTGCATACTTAAGAACTTGTAATATAAGTTTAATTACTCGCTCTTTCTTAAGCTATATTGTGATGTACATGTTGCGAAGGCATGTGTTCCGATCTTGGGCATAAAACACATGTCGGGACTACCAGGATGGTATTCTGGTTAAGTATTGAGGTTGTGATTATGAATAATGATTCTCCTGATGATTAATTAGAATACTGTTTGGATGGTTCCTCACAACGTGGTATCAGAGCTTGGTTTAATTAAGTAGCCTAAACAACATCCTAAGCATTGTTTAGTAAGTGTGCTAACATCACAAACCAACCCACTAAAGTTTCTTTAGTGCCTCTCTTGCTAATATGTATAAACTTGTTATATTATGCCCCTAAGTATAAACTGTGGATTTGAGCGACGCATTATGATGCATTTATGATTTATGTTGCATCATTGAAAAGGGCAAGGAACGCATCATCCTAATACTGGTAAATATCGGAGGCTCAACCAGTGCGGGGCAAGGGCCTGGTATGTTCCGTATGGCGATGGTACGGGAAGTGCATACGTTGGCAGCAACGTATGAATTGTCGCTTGTGCGGCAAGATGCACCAGCACCGTTCACGCTACTTATTCTTTCTAGCACAAAGGGTAATGATTGGTTTTATAAATGCTTGTGGTCTTGATGTTTGTTGCGGAGAGACGCGCTTGAGAGAGAAACGGTAGATAGAATCGAGCATGCATTCATTTTTCCCTATTGGTCAAATGCATACATGTTTCCATATATAAGGTATTAAGGGTCCGAGCAAATGATATCTGGCAAATGGTTTTAGGCTGTGTCAGAGTTTGACTTTCCCCTCTTCATCTTATCGTTGCAACAGGATGAGAACCTGCCATAGTCTCGGAGATCTTCTTGAGAGTTCTAATGAGAACAACCCTCTATCGCCTCCACCACCGAGCATGGCGGATGTGCTTATGCAAATTGAACAAAACCGTCAAGCTCAGACGATGCTCCTTAAAGCTCTTGTGCGTAGCACGGCCCCTCAAGAAGGAGGTGGAGCCGGACACCGAGATGATTTCTCGGATTTCTTTAGGACTCAACCACCCACCTTCACGTGTGCTGAGCATCCTCTCGATGTAGACCATTGGCTTAGGACTATTGAGCAGAAGCTTTCTCTCCTCAGATGTGAAGACCATGAGAAGGCGCTTTTTGCCACCCATCAACTTCAGAGTGCAACGGGCGTATGGTGGTCCAACTATTTGGCCATGCACCCCGCCAACCACTGGGTGTATTGGGCGGAGTTCCTCCAGGCATTTCGTGATTATCATATACCCAAGGGGATAATGGAAATCATGAAGCGGGAGTTCCTGGATCTTCAACATCATTGCATATCTGTTATGGAGTACGTGCAGGTGTTCAACCACCTTGCACAATATGCGGCATATGAGGTCAACATTGATAAGCGAAAGCAATACCGCATTGTGAATGACCTCTCTTCCAAGATGCAAGATCGCTTGTCGACTCATGAGTTCACCGACTTCAATAGGTTGCTGAGCACCTCCCTCACCGTTGAGTTCAAGATGAAGAGACATCAAGAGGAGAAGAAACGCTAGAGGGTTCCGCCGCCTTCTGTGGGTGGGACCTCTCAACGTACTCGCACAGAGAGTCAACCTCCACCATCTCATATGTCGGCCTCGACTGCTCCATGGCCGATGTGGATAGTTTAGGCCAACCTCAGATAGGACGTCCAGCTCATATTTAGAGAAGCTGCTCTCTGAACTAGTAGGACTGCCACATAAATGTAGACTTGCGAAGAATGCTTTCTCCCTGAACATGTAATCAATACTGAAGTCCTAATAAGGCCATTTGCTAGAGCCACTAAGCTTAATAGTTTTTTGCAAGAATATTCTTTGGTGTTAGGGGTGATTTGTAGTATATCAATTTTGAATATTCTCTTAAATTTTAGACTGTCATGACATGATATGTTGTTCATCGTGGTTGGCAAAGTGGAGTGTTCTCCAGTTGGGAGGAATACCACGCACAAGTTAATGGATTCATAATCCTAGTTCTTGTTGTAATCATCATTATTTTGCTATGTGAGATGATATGACTTGTAAGATCAATGTGTCAATTGTCAGTACCCTTATGCCTATTTTGCTATGTTAGATATGACTTTTTTTTTGTTAAATGTGGTTCTAACGTACTTAATTATAATATTGTATGTGTGTGCATTCCATCTATCGACTCCTTCATGGTTATCTCACTCTTTCGGCAGCCTCTCTCCCTCCCTCGTCAGCTTTATCTCTACCTTCCTCCTTTCTCAGCTCTCTATATGTATACTACTCAACCACTCGTTGTCATCGTATGCAGAACTTCTAGGAAGGAATGTCACCACCAACCACCGATCTGGCCCAAGTGCCAGAAGGAGATGTAGTGCCACCATCAAACATTGAAGAAGGTAGCCCGGACCACTACATCAACCTGGAACAAATAGACGCCTGTGGAGTCGATGAGGTAATTCATAAGTAGATGAATGCATCTCTTCTACATATTATCGTATAAGTTCCCAATAGTTTTTTCGTATATGCGCAGATGCTTGATGCTCCGAAGGGTCATGACAATGAGCAATCCCAGGCATCGCATCGTGTCCGAGGCCCCTCGAAGATGCCTACCGGGTGATTTGTGATCACGGAGGTCTCTCCAACAGGGGAGCCAACTGCACTTGAGATAGTTCTAGGGCCATACAAGTCAGTCTGTGGGATTGCTGTTAAGGATCACATGCCCATCAGCTACAGATTGTGGACTGGTGAACAAGGTGATCCACACATGGTTCTTGATTCAATCAAGAACGACATCTTGTGATCCAAGATATTAGAGAAGTTAGACTTCCTTAAAGGGACAGATATGTAAGTAGTTAAGCGTAAGATGTTAATGATCATGGGCCTTTCATTTAAGAACTGGAATGGTGCACTGAACCAAACATATGTGCAGAAAGGTACAACTCCAGATTGCCCCAAGTGGCCACAATTGGAAGATCATTGGAAAGACTTTGTGAAGTACAAGTCATCATTAGAGCATAAAGGTTGAGTGCAGTGTGCAAAACGAACTCAAAGAAGAACCTCTACCCCTACCGTGGGTACGTGAGGAAAGAACGGCAGTGGCAACAACAGAGAAGGTGTTGTGCCTGAGACGAAGGGCTGGAGCGATCGATCGACACGCTTTGTTCTTGGGAGGGGTGCTTCTTACTCGTCTGATGGAAGTTTATGCTTTACAACTTCCAAAGACCAGGAAGTGATGCAAATACTTGCAAAAAAGCTTGCGGAAGCCCATGAGTAGTCTGCACAAGGCTCTTTCAAGCCAGACAGGGATATGGATTGGCTCACTTTGGCCATGGAAAACAAGGAGCACGATGGTCGCACATGAGGCGTTAGGATGATGGGTTGCAAATATAGATTCCTAGGTGAAGTTGACAGTTACAAGAGCCGAAAGAGATCCAAAGCAGAGTGAGATGCAGAATGAGAGGTAGAACAAGCTAGGATGATGGAAATGCTTGAACAAGCGCTAAAAAGGAGAGGGAACATATAGAAAAAAGAATAGCACAGGTAGTAGCACAAGCCCTCATGCGTGAACGAGGCACCATTGTGAGCGAACAGGAACGGCCGACAACATCTCCTAAGTTTGCGCACTCCAGCCCTGATGGTCGTCGGAGTAGCTATGCGTCTACAGGAGTTCCAGGAGCTGACCCCATTACTTATCCTGTGGACCTCATCACACAACGGACACCGTGTGAACTACACATTGGTGCTAGGAACATTACCATCAATGTGGCTTTTAGCGTGGCTTATCCTGTGGCTCCCATGAACATTTGCACGGACGTTCGATACCGGAGGGCTCCATCGCGGTTGAAGTAGATGAGGCGGTTGACCAGTACCGCCATGTTGTGGTGGACTACCCCGCAGAGGAGGGGGCGAACACTATAGGAGAGAACGATCACACATTCATCGCATGGGAGAAGGTCTACATAGTGTTTCCACCATGGACAGCTCCCGAAACTCTCTACTTTCAACTACACACTGGGTCGTCATCGCCTCGAAGATCTCCCTCTCCTTAGCCATCTCCCAAAAAAAGTCCACCTCCTCAACCATCGCCTGGAAGAAGTCCATCGCTCAAGAAGCCCGCACCATCAAGAAGCCAGCCATTAGCTTAGAAAACACGATCAGGTTCTGTAACATCTAAGCAGACGACATCATCTAAGAAGTCAGTGGAACCCAATGATATCTATTCACTCACTGCTGAGGAAACAAAAGAGATTATGGACGCCAGTGTCACATCTCATTTCCATCCTCCACCACCTCCATCGAAGCCTATTGTGCCAAAAGATGCATTGAACTTTTTCATGAAAATGGCCAAAGCTAAACAGACAAGGTCGGCTTCAAGTAAGCCGCTGACTGACTATGAATGCATCAGAAAGATATAGGCAAAGAGCAAACCAGGCCTAATCATTAAGGATGCTCCAAGCATTGCGGACTTCCTAGCTTGTTCTAGATTAACAACAGAAGAACTAGCAAGACTTACTGTGGGAGTGAATATATCAAAGTCGGATGTTATATGGCCGTTTGAGTTGGGCAAACCTTTGGTCAAACCAGATAGAAAGACACCTTACAACTCAAATGCGTCGATTACATCAATGGTACTTGGAGCAGTCTAGGTAGGGTTTTCAGGCGTTCCCCATGAGATACAAAGATCAATATTTCCTCAACAGGGGTGGCTTCTTCTTGTTGGAATTCTTGCACTTGTATGAACTATACAAGGAAGATGGCCTCGATGTGGCTATAGTCAGAGTGTGGACTTTGTAAGTGACTGATGCATATAATTCATGTTATATAATCTTGCACCTTGAAATTGCATAGCTAACTTCTCTTTTTCGTAGAATGGAGATCCAAGCATACGAACAAGACTTAGATAATAAAGTAGGATTCATCGATTCTGGTCTTGTGACTCAGAAACTTGTAACGAAGAATCTAGACTTCACTGAGGCCTACTTATTGAAGTGTCTGCTTCACCATCAATACAAGAAATTCATACTCTTACCCTACAGCTATGAGTACGTGTTTGCATGCAAGGGCGTCCTCGTTTTATGGGTAACTCGATTCTAGTACTAATTTTCTATGGTGACATATTCTGTAGTTTTTATTGGATCCTCTTTGTCAGCCACCCAGACTTGAGCAAGATCATTGTGTTGGACTCACAAAAGAGAGATCAGACGATTTAACAACACCTCATTGACATGCTAAACAAGTTAACTCGATCATTTAATCTTCTCGACGATTGCATCTAAGTTTATTTGGTATTCATATTCACGTACAGGGTGTATATAAGATACCACAAAAAGAGTGTTATCCACTTTCTATTCAGGAAGGAGTACGCTGTAAAAACTGACTTTCCGGTACACAATACATATTCATATCTTGCATTTCCTACTGAATAAAAAGGGTCAATTCATTCCACTGATGAACCTTTTCCTCTTGAAGTGTATGACGCAACTACCTGACAACAATCTTTGCGCATTTTATGTTCTTACTTTCATGCACGGATTCAGTTCGGACGCATACGTTGTTAGGTTCAATGACCTTGAGGTACGAAATAACATATCGATGCCTTCTTTTCAATTTCTACACGTGTTCAAGGACTAATTTTTTCGATTCTTTAAACGCAGTGCTCCAAACTATGCACAAGTGTGTTATAGCCTGTTGAAATACATGCCCTTCAAGAACAGATGGCCGGGTTCTTATTGGAACATGTTATCAACCCAAATGGAGAGTTTCATGAACCGATCATGCCATCCACGCGTGCGAGACCTTCAGATGACACCTTACCTTCTAGCAGAGAGTATGCAACAAGGAGGAAGGCTACCAAGGGGCTTAATAACATATTCTATTTCCGCAATTGACACAATATTAATGAATGACATTACTTGTTCTATGATATGCCACCAGTGCGTCAAAACATGTGGGACCAAGTCCCACTTGTCATCCTCACAATGAATGTCATATCGTAGAATCAACACTTATTCAGTTGTAAATCGTAGATTTTTCCATTTATTAACGAATGATATGAATTACTATGTATGAGGCGAAGTTGGTATCGTTGGACGACTCTTGGACACAATGGCCTTCCAACGATGATGCGAAGGAGGAGCAAGAAGCAGTGTCTCGTAAATGTGCCCAAGAGGATTAGGATGAAAGGCTAGCCTGTGAGCTGTGCACTGCGGAGGTGCAAGAAGCAGTATCCCGTAAATGCGCCCAGGAGGAGGACAACGAGAGGGTGGCTCATCAGTGTGCTGCAGAGGAGGACAAAGGCTCTAAATGTAGAGGCGTTTAGGCATCGAACTTCGATGTCTTTGACACGTTGGCAAGCCTGGAGCATAGGTGATGCTGCTGTTGATTAGGCATTGTCAGGACCACCATCCACCACCATCAGCCCCCCGATGACAGTGGGCGCGGGCTTGTGGACCTCCGGTGGCTTGGGCTCCTCAGCGTCGGGAGGTGTTTCAGTGGACGTTACAGGAAATGGGAAAAATTTTCTAAGTGTCAAAGGGCACAGGGCGTCAAGCTATTTTATAGGGGAGGACTTTCACTACCGGCTCAATATGACCACCGATAGTGAAATTTTACCTTCACTATCGGCTCACTAGGACAATCGGCAGTGAAACTACTTTTACTGTCGGCTCAATAAGTGCATCGATAGTGAAAAGTAGTTTCACTGCCGGCCCAATATATCCATCGGCAGTGAAACCCCTTTCACTGTTGGTACCACAGAGTGCAAAAAATATGTTTTAGCTTCGTGCTCTTGCAGAGACTCGAACCCAAGTCCTACACAAGGAAAGACAGAACAAACCACTGCGCTACTCAGGTGATTTCAATAGAGTTTGTACTATCTATAGATATTAACATTATGTTGACCTAAAATTGTAATACATATTTATTTAAATTTGAACTTGCCATATAGCAAAATTACATTTTGTATATACATAAATTTCCTGGTTAAATTTTCTAGTTCAATTAAAAATTAAAACAAATATGTTCATACCTAAGTTTCTATATTGGGGCTTCCTAATTAATTAAAAAATATACTTAGAGCTTCATTGCTGGCTCAATAGGACTACCGGCACTGAAAGTAGGCCCAATAAGTCCACCGACAGGGAAAGTAGTTTTACTGTAGGCCCAATATCTCCACCGACAGTGAAACCCCTTTCACTGTTAGTGCCACGGGGTGCAAAAAAATTTGTTTTAGCTTCACGCGAGCTGCAGAGACTCGAACCAACATCCTACACCAAGTAGATCAAACAAACCGCTGTGATACTCAAGTAATTTTGATTAAGTTTGTACTATCTATATTTATTAACATTAAGTTGACCTAGCAGACCGAATGCATATTTATTTAAATTTGAATTTGCTATATACCAAAATTAATTTTTGTATATACCTAAAATAAAAATTCAATATAGTCAATAATAAATATATCTTCCACGATACACTACAAATTGAAGCTTCCATAACAAAAGTGAGGTATAATTGCATATAAAACAAATTTATACATAGTAATTAATACAATTTAGCTACTTTTTCTTAACAATTCGGCCTTCATTATGATCATGATGTACATAGGGAGGTTCGTCAGTGTCTTCCATGGAACCTAGGTCGACGTCCTCTCTGAAAGGAGGTACCACATTGAATTGATTGTAGTCTTCCTCGTCAACAACATACTCCACTCCGGCAATCCTTTTTTTTCCTTGAAGAACCATGTGGCACTCCTCCTTGTTAGCTGGGTCCGGATCCTTAACATAGAAGATCTGCATAACATCATTCGCAAGTATAAATAGTTCTTCTTTGTATCCAACGAGTTTTTGGTCCAGTGTAGTCATACAGTACTTGTCGATCTTCACACCCCCTGGGAGTCTGACCCATTAGCACCGGAAAAGAGGAACCTTTAGCACTCCATAGTCGAACTCCCAGATCTCCTCTATGAATCTGTAATAGGTCACTCTTTTTTCATTGTAGTCGTAGGCATCTATACGGACACTGCTATTTTGGTTGGAGCTCTTATTACCTTGAGCTCTTGTATAAAATGTATAGCCATTCATGTCATATCCTTGAAATGTGAGGATTGTAGTAGATGGTCCATGAGCCAACACATTCAACTAAGCACACTCTATCTCCTTATCCATCACCTATCTGCGTAACCAAGCACCAAAATGATCTCTATGCTCTCACGAGATCCAAACATTGGACTTCCCTGGGTTTCTGGTGTGTAGCATTTTCTAGTGTTCTTTGACATACGGGTCTACTACAATTGATTGTTGTAGAACTGCAAAATGTGCTTGCGTGAATGAAATGGGATCGTTAGTGCGGAATGCATTTGCACCTATCGTCCCTTTCCCTTGTAGCCTCCCCTCATGGCGAGATACAGGCACACCAATCGATTTGAGATCCATGCAGTCAACGTAAAAACCAACGACTTCCTCAGTTCCCTAGCCCTCGGCCATGTAGCCTTCTAGCCGATTTTGGTTACGAACATAATTCTTAAGAACTCCCATAAACCTCTCGAAAGGGTACATTTGATGCAGAAACACAAGACCAAGAATCCGTATCTCTTTCACAATGTGAACAATGAGATGCACCATGATATCAAAAAACGATGGAGGGAACAACGTCTCAAGCAAGGATAGAGTCTCGACCATATCTTCTTGCAGCTTATCTAGCTTGGTTGGATCATGGCCTTCTGTGATATCATGTTGAAGAATGAACACAGCTTTATGATTGGTTTTGGACCTTCGGCGCTAGAATACCTCTAATTGCAATTGGAAGAATCTATGTTGTCATCACATGACAATCATGAGACTCCATGTCAGTTAATTTCAAGCCTTTCATGTTTACTAGTCTCTTTATGTTGGCGGAGTAACCGGATGGAACTTTGATTCAATGCAAGCACTTGCACATTGCAATTTTCTCCACCTTGCTCAGATTGTAGCTCGCGGGGCCAAGATACTTGTTGCCTTCTTCCATCTCTTTGGGATGTAGATCGCGTCTGAGTTTCAAATATTTTAGGTCCTTCCGTGCTTGAAGTGTATCCTTTGTTTTGCCAGGTATGCCTAGTAACGTACCAATCAAGCTATCACACACATTCTTCTCAATGTGCATGACATCTATTGCGTGTCAAACCACCAAATCCGGCCAATATGCTAAGTCATAAAAGACAGATTTCTTTTTTAACATAGAAGCTCTAAGATTAGATTTTGGAACCGATGTACTCCCGCGTCCCTTTCCAAGGATAACCCTAAGTCCCTTTACCATCTCATATACCTATCTCCAAGTGCGATGTGTAGGAGGTGATCGATTCTCAACTTTCCCATCAAAAGCTCTCTTGTTGTTGAGGTACAAGTGATCCTTGCGAAGAAATTTACGATGACCTAGGTATAACATTTTTCGGTTATTCTTCAGCCACAAGTTCTCTATTTCATCCAAGTAATGCAAGCATGCACAATAGCCTTTGACAATCTGGCTTAATAGGTTGCTAAGGGCTTGCCAATTTTGGATTGTTACGAACAGCATTGCGCATAGGGTGAAGTTCTCTCGTTTGTATGCATCCCATACCTGCACACCATCGTTCAACAGTATTACAAGATCTTTCATTAATGGTTTCAGGTAGACATCGATATTGTTGCCAGGTTGCCTTAACCCTGGTATCAGTACCGGCATCATAATGTACTTCCGCTTCATACACAACCAAGGAGGAAGGTTGTAGATATATTGTCGAATGGATTTTTCCTATCCGTATTCAACCCAAATCTTATATTCCTCACATCTTCTGCAAATAGTTTCTTGTATTTCCTATCGATGTTTCTCCACTGCGTAGAATCAGCGGGGTGTCTCAGCATTCCATCATCCTTGCGCTCATCGGCATGCCATCGCATTAGTTTGGCATGCCTTTTGTTCGCGAATAAACGCTCCAAAAGGGGGACTATAGGAAAATACCACATCACCTTCACAAGATGCCTTTTCTTCTTTCCTTCACCATCGATATCATCACTGTCATGCTTGTGCCTTGCTGCACCACAGACGAGACACGCTTGCATGTATGCATGCTCTCCACGATATAACATACAATCGTTTGGATATGCATGTATTTTTTATACTTCCAACCCTAGTGGGCACATAACCTGCTTGGTTTGGTACATGTTTTGTGGCACCACATTTTCCTTTAGAAGCAATTTCTTCAAAAACAGTAACAACTCTATGAATCTTGTATCAGACCATCCGTTGCTTGGCTTCAATTGTAGCAGTGAAATCATGGTACGCAATTTTGTGTGCTCCTTCTCGCTGCCCGGGAACAACGATGTTTTAAAGTCCTCTAACATATGCTGGAACTTTTATAGTCCCCTCCCCATCGCGCAGCATCTGCTCCAGATCATCGATGTCGGCGTCGGCCAACATCTCCTCTAAATCATCATCGGCCAACGTATCTCCGGCAGGCGGCATATTGATGTATTCGTCGACCGACGTATCGGTGCACATGTCTTTGTCTTCTCTTTCAATGTATTGTCCTTCTTGTATGATCTTAGCTTCACCATGCTCGGTCCAACGGGTATAGCCAGGCACAAAGCCCTTTGGCATCAAGTGGGAATGTATCTGCTGGGTGGTGGGGAATTGCTTCTTGTTCTCGCAATTGACTCATGAACAACACATGTATTGAGACTGTGTATTTGACTTGTGCGTCGTGGCTTGTACCAGGAAACAATCCACACCGTTCTTGTACTCTATGCTCACACGGCTCGTATCATATATCCATCTTCTGTCCATCCATAATTATATCATTATTGTAAATCCAAATTCATAATATCTAGAACATTTTACAATCACCAACAAATAAATTACCTTGTCATCTCCTACTGGCAATTAGCCTGGGTTGGAGGAGCCGTCTTTTGCATGCTTTCACGTCCGCTTCCGATGAGTATTTGTTGGTGCCATCTCTAGAAATTTTCTTTATTATTCAACACCTTATCTATGACTCAATAAGGAAACATGAAAAATAAATACGCTCCTACATAAATATAATTGTATCTTGCTACATACCTAAATATCATGGTGAAATTTTCTAATTCATTAAAAATCAAAAGAAATATGCTCATACCTAAAGTTTCCATATTGGGAACATGCTAATTAATTAAAATAGAAAAAAATATAATTGGAGCTTTCTACATACCTAAATATCATGGCTAATTCTTCTACTTCACTAAAAATCAACCATAAATATGCTCATACCTAAAGTTTCTATATTGGAGCTTGCTAATTAATTAAAATATAAAAATATATTTGGAGTTTGCTATATACCTTAATATCATGACTAAATTTTCTAATTCATTAAAAACCAATAATAAATATGCTCATACATATAGCTAATGTAAATCAATAATAAAGACACTTTTTACCATAATTGAAGCTTCCATATCATAAATGAGGTATAATTGCATCTACACTGTCTCAAAATATTATGGCCATAGGTTCATCTCCATCATTTCAAAATCTAGAGTAATTTAGCAAATAAAATTCAAATAGAAATGGATTGGAGAGGAAGTTACACACCTTGGAACACCTAGGGCATGAGGATTCCTCAAAATTTTGAAGCCACCAAGATCCTGATGAGCAAAAATGGCCACCACCGAGCAAGAATAGAGCTCATCTCTGATATGCTCGAGCTTGCGGAAGGAGAGGGTGACTTTTATATAGCTGAGACATCACTGTCATCTCATTTAACCATCCGGTAGTGATTTTATGCTATCACTGCCGGTCGGTGGATTAAGCAGCAGTGATGAGGGAGCAGGGCATCACTGCTGGCTCAATCCATCGACCGGCAGTGATAACCCTTATCACTGCCGATTCATAAGCCACAATGGCTGAATCTTCCCACGCGACTTATGAACCGGCAGTGATGGGCCGGCATATAAGGCCAATTCTGTAGTAGTGATAATACCTTATCATAGATAGAATAATTTAGACTTGGCCCACTTAATTTCTCGTTGAAATAAGGAACAGATTTATCTTCTTGAATTAACACATCTCCAATTCGAATCCCGCTAGCATCACACTCTAGTTTAAAGGTCTTACCAAAATCATGGAGTTGGAGCAATGGAGCATGGGTGAGCTTCTCTTTCAACAACTTGAATGATTGTTCTTATGCAAGTCCCCATTTGAAAAACTACTCATTTCTTTGTCAACTCATTTAATGGAGCAGCAATGGTGCTGAAATCCCCCACAAATCACTGATAGAAACCCACAAGACCATGAAAACTTCTCACTTGTGTAACAGTCTCAAGAGTTGACCAGCTCTTTATGGCTTTGATTTATGCTTTACCCATCTCTATTCCCTATGGAGTAACAATAGCCAAGAAAAGAGACTCGATCTGTGCAAAAGGTGCACTTTTCGAGGTTATCGAACAAACGTGCATCTATTAAAACATTAAAAATAGCACGTAAGTGATCTAAGTGTTGTTTTTGTGTCTTGCTATAAATCAAGATATCATCAAAATATACTACCACAAATCTTCCAATGAAAGCACGTAAAATTTCATTCATCAATCGTATGAATATACTAGGTGCATTAGTTAACCCAAAAGGCATACTAACCACTCACACAAGCCAAACTTAGTTTTAAAAGCGGTTTTCCATTCATCTCCAAGTTTCATCCTAATTTGGTGGTATCCACTTCGCAAGTTAATTTTAGTGAAAATTATAGAACCACTCAACTCATCAAGCATGTTATTTATGGATAGGGTGATGATATCTTATAGTAATATTATTGATGGCTCTAAAATCAACACATATATGCCAAGTACCATGTTTCCTATGAACCAAAAGAACAAGAATAGCACAAGGACTAAGCTTTATCGTACATACCAGCGATCCAATAGATCTTGGACTTGTCGCTGAATTTCCTTAGCCTCTTTCGGGTTGGTCCTATATATGGCACGGTTTGGCAAATTTGCTCCCAGAATCAAACCAATTTGATGCTCAATCTCTCTGATAGGTGGTAATCCCGGGGATACCTCAGCTGGAAATACATCCATAAACTCATGCAAAAGATTAGCAACAACAAGAGGCAAAGAGCTAGATATATTCTCGAGTGAAAATAAGGCCTCTTTGCATATCGAAGTATAGCATGGTAGCTCATTATCACAAATTTCAGAAAGGTTAGGTTTAATGGCAAGCATAACACACCCTTTCAATTTAATTTCATCGAACTTAGAAGTTGTTGTTGCTTTCTCCTTTTTGGGTGGAAAAACTTTTTCCGCTACTTGCTGATTTTTAGATTCATTCTCGAACTCTTTTCTCTTATTTTTAGCTATGTCTTGTTCATATTTCACAATTTCAGTAGAGGTTCAAGGTAGAAAAGTTATTTTCTTTTCTTTGTGCATAAGAGTGTACTTATTACGTCTATCATAATGTGTTACATCAGTATCAAACTCCCATAGTCGTCCTAGCAAAAGAGAGCATTCTTGCATGGGAACTACATCGGAATTAGCACAATCATAGTATGAACCAATAGAAAAATACACCCGAGTTGTTTGCATTACCTTCTCTTTACCACTGTTACTAAACCATTGAATATGATAAGGGTGGGGATGGTTTCTTGTTGGCAAGGACAGCTTCCTGATCATATTTGAAATTACCAAGTTATTCCAGCTTCCTCCATCAATAATGATTCAAACACGATTATTTTTGACTATAAGGAACATCTGAAACGAATTGTGGCGTTGTAGCTATTCCGCTTGCTCCATTTGAGTGCTTAACACTCACTGCACAATGAGGGTCCGATAATCCTCCGTGGTAGTGGCATCGAACACTTCCTCATGGTCGATACCCACCTCACGTCCATCCTCGTCACCTGCATGGTTAGCTACAAGAGCATATTCATCCTCAATATCACTAGCACTTACATATACATTATCTTCTGTTATAATGTACGCTCGCTGACTTGGGCAATCCTTCATGACGTGGCCCATTCCCTTGCATCGGTAGCATACTATCCCGGTCGATCGGCCTGTAGAAACAACCAATGAAGTGCTCTTGGATGGCCCTACACACTTACAGATTTGCTTACCTCGGGAGCGTATGACGATGTCGAAGGTACTGCTAAACATGCCCTACTCGAGAAGGGGGTAGCAGACCGTATAGCTAAACATGTGGCTATTTTGATTTGTCCCAGTGTTGATTTTGACGTAGTCATACTTCCAAAATTGCTCCTTGGCCTCTGTTGTTATCCCTACAATTCTTTTTCTGCCAAGCACGTAAGTTGGAACAATCTAGGAACACTACATATTCTTTGTAATCAACTATGTCCTGAATTTCACACCTTAACCCTCCATAAAAGTGTGCCATTGCAGCCTCTTCATCCTCAATAATATCACATCGCAACATATTAATTTGTAGCTCATAATAATATTCTTCTACGGATATATCACCTTGCTTTAAGCACTGCAATTTCTTACGCAAATCACATTTAAAAGAGGGTGGAACAAATATTTGTTACGCATAGCAACCTTTAAAGCATTCTATGTAGTAGGCGCTAACCTATCGATGCTAGTTCTATTCCATCATTTGATACAAAATCTTTAAATTCACTAGTGGCTTGCCTAACTCTATGCAGTTTAGGAACCAAATGAGCATTAAACTTCTGTTCGATCGTCATCTCCTAATCTAAATACTTTTTAGCAACATAGGCACCTGCAAAAGATGGTATAGTGAACTTAACCTTAGCAAATAGATCATCATTAACATGTGGGTTATGTTGCTAAAAATTATTACCTCTCATACCTTAACGGTTTAAGTTCAATAGATTCCAGTGTTGTGCACAAAAGTTGTCTTGTTCGTGCCTCAAAATTTTATCATTTGCGACAGACTTCTCTTGGGTTGCACCATGAGGATCCACATGCCCATAGTTTGGTGGCTGATTAACCACTCGATCAAAGCGTGTATTGAGCGTGTCAATACTATCATTAAGTCGTTGCAATGTAGTGTTTGTCTCCGCAAGCTTCTTATCAATGTCGTCACTAATAGCTTGTTGATGATCATCCAACAGCATTATTGTGAGTTTTTCTCTCAAAACACACTCTTTCGCATCCGATGTTTCTCCTACCATGGTTAGTAGCAGATAGAAAATAACAAAAGATATTATCCGTATCAACTACTAGGTGGTGAAAAGTGAAGTGGAGTCACACACTCTCAAGCATCTTACGACACTCATGCAAGTGTTCTTACCAAACACAGCAGTTGGCACAACCGGTCGCTGGTTCGTGATACCTTATTGGGTGCGAGTGAGGTAGTTTCAAGGGGAGAAACTATTCTAATCGAAAGAAGGTGTAACTTGGACAGAAAATATTTAGTATCAAGGAATAGCAATAATTGAAATCAGATTAGTAAAGCTAAATAAAAGTCTACAGTACTCATCACAGTTGTTGGCTCGAACACGTTCCTAGAACTAGCTCAAGCAAGCCGAAAACTATAACAGACACAAACACAATGAAACAAAATGCGCAATGCAAACCTGATATATATATATATATATATATATAAAATTCTCGTTCTCTTTTTTGCACTCTTTGCTTCTTCTTTTTTGGCACTCTTTGCTTCTTGCTTTCTTTTCTTTTTTTTGAATATGACACAAACTCAAAAACTCTTCTACTATCTTTTCTAAGACCAGTGAGGTACATGGGTCACAAACTTTTCCGTAGAGCGGGGGTATAAGGGTAATAAAAAAGATTCTCTCTCTCTAAACTTTGGCTACCTCTGTTTCGGCTATGGTGGTCGGATCCGAGAAGGTGGGAAATCCGACTAGTTGGTCATGGTGACTAGGTAGTCAGACCCAAGTGGGTGGTCAGAGTGACTGGTCGAGACCCCGAGTGGATGGTCGGAGTGACTGGTCGAGATGCCAAGTGGGTGGTTGGATCGACTGGTCGGGACCCCAACTGGGTGGTTGGAGTGACTGGTCAGGACCCCAAGTGGATGGTTGGAGTGATTGGTCGGGACCCCGAGTGAGTGGTCGGATTGACTGGTCGGGACCCCGAGCAGGGACACAAACTTGGCTAAAGCAAACTAGGGCAAGCTGAGTAACTCAACGACTAAATTAGCAAAGACTCGAGGCTAGAAACTAGAACACGATGACTCGACCAGCAATAAAGGCACCGACAATGGACTCAAACTCAACAACGCAAAAACTGAAAACAAAATTGCAAAGGGCACAAAGTGGTTTAGACAACGAAAAACTAAGATCTAAATCCTTTTTTCCCGGGGCAAGTTTCTAGACTCTAGGTAATAGAACTCAACAAAACAAAATGGATAACTGAGATTACCTAACAGGAAACAGACTTCATATGAGAGTTATGCCCGTTTTACTGACGTGTTATCCTGACACTCGACCACGACTATGACCACGACTTTAACCACGACCACAACTTCGACCACGACCACGACTAGAGCTCAACCTCGAGTCCGAATAGACTTTGCCTTCGAGGGGTGATGTCTGGGTAAGGTTGTGGTGTTTCTCTCACGTTCCTAAGCAATAAATAAAACATCATAAGAGCTTAGTAGTAATCCATCCAAGGAAGCATGAACAGTAAGAAATGAGTTCACCTGGTGGTTTAATTATCACGCACATGCTCTTGTAATTGGAACTTGTATGGTTTGAGGAATATTAATAGTATTGATCGTATATGAAGGAGCCATGGGCTCATCAACATGCAAGAAGCCCTCAACTAGCTTTAGATCCCATCTAGGTTAGCCAAGATCCCCCTTGTAATATGTCTCAAAGATCAATACAAGACCACATGACATAGGGTTATTATCCTTCGGGAAGCTTAAACCTGTATAAATCTCGGTGTTATGGCGGATGATTCGACTACAGAGAGTATCCCCTAATTTATTCGCATATCTGTAAGATCAGTGGTTTACTAATCATCGACTCTGTCAAACTCTCATTCGACGTAGATGGGCCAAACATCGACAACGCATAACTCCTCGACTAGATCACGTATCCCTAGTCCATGAGAAATTTTTGCCAAGATCTAAACCGTCCAGGCAGTGACCTTCGTCAGTGCAACTTGCGACTTACGAAGGTATAATATCTCCTTGGCGATTGATCACAGAGGGCATTCAGCCGAAACCTTGTGGTAGAACCACCATGTTCAATCCGTGCTCAACCGGTCCCGATAGGCTTTCATGGGCGTCTCCAATATCCCATGCGGAACAAAGGAGACGCTACCGAAGGAGACCATATGCTCCACACCGTCGACCGTCACCTTCTTTGGCTGACAGTGAGCGTAATGCAGTGAAACGAACGCAGCTACGGAGGGAACCACTCCTTCAGCTCTCCATGCCCAAATGAAGGAGGAGAGGCGAACAAAGACGTTAGGGGTTAGCTGTTGAATCTCAAGCTCAACCTCTTCAACAAGCCTCCAAGAAACTTCCTCTAGGGAAACCTCAATCTCCCAGTGAAGAATTCGATGAAGAGCACCACTTCGTCCTCATTCGAAGTGGGTCTCGTTGCATCCGGGGCTGGTACCAAGAGATCTTCAAGACAATGAAGCCACCCTCACTCCACGAGAGAGGCACGGGTGGGTTTCTATGAAATGTGAAGTCCCGTACAGCTGAGTCAAAGGGAGCTTGTCGCTGGCCTACTGGGGGTTAGCTTTCATCATGATTCCGGTTGGGATGAAGGTGTTGTTCTGAAGGTCCTGTTGCGCGAAGGCTGGAGCTGTGATTCGATTCTTAGTGAAAGAGGTGAGGGAAAGCAGAGAAGCAAGAGAACATGACGCAATGAGAAAGCGATTGATTGCATGGAGGGGAGGGTGAGGTTCTATTTATACCCCATCAATGGCCGCACTATCCAGAAAACCAGGCGGCATGCGAGTGAGAACATCGAGCGTCATGCGCAGAGAATGAATGGTGGATTGGAACTTGTCACAGCAATCAAGTGCGCCCAATATTCAAGAAAATCGCCCAACAGGTCCACGGTATTAAAAAAAGGTGGCTGAAATTTCTATTTGGGGTTGACTTCGGCTGGCTAAAAGGGGGAACCAAGAGAGAACGTATCATCTAATGATTCTCGGCTTCAGCCACCCAAAGTTAGATCCCTGTGTGACTTCGGTCATCCTCAGTCAAACCTAGACAGGAAGTAATCAGCAACACTAACACACTAGAAGAACTATTTTGGTCATAGGGATGGAGCCAAATGGATAGCCGATGTAAAGCGAGGAGCAGTCCGAAGGCCAAAGCCTTAGCCACAAGGATGAGGATCGAAGCAAGGAGCCCGAGGGTTAACGCTTTGACCGCAATAATGAGGGTCGCCGAAGGCGTTGACGAAGCTCGAAGAGCCTCCTGTCGTGAAGCAAAGAGCCCGAAGGCCAAAGTCTAAGATGTGAGGTCCATAATCATTGGAGGCATCAGTAAGGCCTGAAGAGCCATCTGATGTGGAGCGAAGAACTTGGAGGAATGAAGCCGTAAGAAGGCCCGGAGGTAGTTGCCTAAGTTGCCGAATGGCCGAGTGACACATGTAACAACATCCTGGAATGGTACATCCTTGAATAATATAATGAATGTAATGCCCCAAAAGTATTCCAAAAATGTTCTTTTGAATAGCGGTACTAATGTAATGTGAACCTAAATGGTTAAGGTATAGCTATAAATACCTTACCCTTTTAATGCGATGGAATGAACAGTTGGTATCAAAAAATAAATATTTACTGTATTACGATTTAGATCCCAAGAAGTACATTCCGTCAACCGCCCAGCGCCAATGAAGTGTCCTCCTCCACACCATGCTGTAGCTATAGTATTGACAAGCGGTCCCAAAGACGAAGATAATCCATGATGATGGAAACCGAGAGAGCCCCCTTTAATGTCCTTGATCCGCTGCCGGTCTTGCATTATATTGCTTGAACCACCGTTCTTTTTTTTATGCGCGGCCAGATAATGTTGCTGAGCGCCGGGGCAGGCTGCTCGACCGAAGCACCGTCGAGCCAATTGTCTGTCCAGAACAATGTGCGCTCGCCGTTGCCCACAATCACAGTGACAGAGGCATTGAACATTGCTTGAATCTCTGGCTCCACTTCGATTTTAAGTGCAGACCAAGCACGATAATGCTTTGTTTTCTGCAACCACAGCCAATAAAGTCGGAGAACATACCCAACCAGTTTGAAATCCAAAACACTGAGCCCGCCCATTTTTTGTCGGCCGGTTTACTCCAATTGGCCATGCACTGAAGCATCCTGCCGGGCCCAAAGACATTTCCGTCGAATGGCGTCGATCTCCTGAATTACCTAAGACGGCAGTTTGTTGGTCATGAACGCAGGGTTCTTTTAGCGGTAAATTTAAATAAAATTCAAATAAATTTAAATAAAATTCAAATAAAATTTAACAAAACATCGGTAAATATGATAATTTTTTACTACCAGGAAATTTTTTTCCCTAAACGTGTGATCGGTATTGAAGACCACCGATTTTATCCTAATTAACCGGCCGCTGTTCGCAATTGGCGGGCCTTCTCGATTAGCGGCTGGTGCTGGCCGCTGGGATTTCGAGATACTTGTCGAAGGGTGCTTATCTAGCGAGAATATATATGGCCATGTCTCCAAGCATCCATGTAACATTCATTTTTCAAATGTAAGCTCCACTTGTGGTGCTTAAACGATTTCATTCTCTACAAAATTTTATTTAATGATGTAATTATATGTATGCGCATGCATCCATTAGACATCGGTGCTTACTTGAGCATCCATACTACAAAATAAGTGCCATATCTGTGCTATGGCAACAACCGACTGATCGTGCAGTGTTAGTCGTTTACATTGATTGGTGAATCGGTTATTTTCTTGTCGTCAAATCCAAATGCAGGGAATCAATTGATCTCTGCAGCAGGTTTGGTTCACCCAGTTTATTTCACCTGATTAGGTTTGATTTTCTTACCTATGTTTTGTTTAGTTCAGTTGGCATCCCTCAGAAAACATAATTTTGAAATACCGAATAAGCCAAACAGAATTAGCTTAAGAAATCTGCCAACCAAGTATTTCCCTTTAGCTAATTTCAAGCGGAGGGACAGGCATACAATTCAATAGCACAATCACCCACAGTTTAGTTTTCAAAGCTATAACCTATGAGGGAAATACATCACGTACAACCCATTTGTACAACTCCGCTACAACCATATGGTATTGTACCCTTTGATTCATAAGTGAGTCGTCACTCAAGTAATTTGAGTTAACTAAACATTGTGAACACTGCAAATTAAGTAGCGCGTTGTTTTGTAGTACACGACATCCAATTATAAGAGCGGTACTAAATAATTATATATACTGTTGGGAACCGTAAAAATTTATGCTTGGAATTCTAGCGAGTTTCAGATTCAGAAACTGGAATAATCTCAAGGGGAGTTTTTGGAGTTCAAAATCTGAAAATTGATGTTTGAAGCTCCATTTCCGAAACATAATTTCAAGGAGTTCAAAATATGAATTTTGAAGTTTCAAGGACGCTAGCGGTCGTTGAATCATGAACCGCTATAATCGTCATCAAAATATTTTAATTCCAGAAATGGCATCTTGATTACGTCCTGCACTTTGTCCGGCAGCTTTCGCATAATGCGAACCAGGAGCTCCATGAAGCACACGGTGTCCAGCGCTGCCTCCTGCCCTTTCCTCATGTCTTGTTCAATGGAAGGCTTGAGCGCCTCCATTATATCTACTGTGCGATGTCGATTACTCTCATCATCTTGGCTGAGCTCACCGACGATGCTCTTGTGACACAAGCGTTGGCTTTTCAACACAGCGCATAGTCCGACCTCTCCGGCACCAGGCAGAACAACAGTTTCGTCTTGAATGTTTTCTCGGTTGCGACATGGTAATACAAGTAGAGTTTGCAGAAAAATGAGAATTGGAAATGATATGAAAACTGATTTTTGGAGAGATGCTTGTTGCGGTGAAATGGCTTTCATTGACAAATTGAAGGAGTTTTTTGAGGTTTGTAATGATCAAAATATGACGGTTGCTACTGCTACCACTAAACAATAGAATTTTTCTTATAGAAGATGGCTTAATGGAGATCTTCAGTGTCAGCTAAGAACAATGAGAGACGTCATAATGACTTGTGCTCTGTCCCCTACGTAGGACAAGCCTATCTGGCATTGGGGAAACACTAAATTTTTTTATGTGAATTAAATGTATAAGCATCTGTGTAGAAATCAGAATGGTGTATAGTATAAGTTAATATGGAAAGCTAAAATTCCATTGAAAATCAAAATTTTCATATGGTTGTTGCATAAAAATGCCATACTCAATAAATATAATCTAATTAGAAGGAAATGGAAAGGGGATCCCAAATATGTGTTCTGTTGTGAACCTGAGAACATCAACAACTTGTTTTTTGGTTGCACCATGGCTAAGTATATATAGAGTTTAGTTTGATTGGTGATTGGGGCTAACTGTCGGCCAACCAGCGCAGATCAGTACTTCTCTTAGGTCAAACATTTTCTTCGTGGAGCTGAAAAATTTTACATGACAGGCTTAGCAGCTATGGTCTGGGCTATTTAGAGAATGAGGAATAGAGTGGTGTTTGATAAAAAACCAGTGTGATCTCCTACTGAAATTCGATGTTGTGCTTGTTCTTTCTTCCGGTATTGGGCTGGACTCCAAGACAGGCAGTACAAAGATATGCTGGTGGACGGCGCACAGATGCTGTAGACGATGGTGCTCCACTATCATCCCAAGAAGCAGGAAGATGAAGCTGAAAAGATTGCAAGGGTGCATGGTAAGGGAAGTGTTCAAACTGGTGCAATCGCTGAGAGCAGCTAGAAGGGACTGTGATGCTAGGCAGATGGACGTAAAGGGGCTTTTGATGCCGCTTTTAATAGTTTTATGTTGTTTTACTGCCGGGATTAGCATTCCTTTTTTAGCTAACAACCTGTATTATGTTGTGTGCTGTCGTGGTTGTTCTGGTAACCCTCGTTATTTTTTTGTCATGTTCTTATAAATGTGTAGGTTCGAATGTTGGGGTAGATTGTAATTTCGTTGCTTCTAAGTAATTAAATTCGAGAATAACCTGTTCTTAAAAAAAGTAGAGTTTATCGTCATTATCATTGGTGTAATGGAAGTACAGGACTAGCACACCGCCGTAATTGCAAACACCAACGATTGAGCAATCATAAAGTTTGCCCTCTTCATGTCGCCCTCCTCCCCGATGACACACCTCCGCTCCCACTGGTGATACGGCGTGTGAGCAGCGATAGGGCTATGTGGTTGCCATCGTTCGTCGCCACACACAGACGGCTGGACAACTCCATGACCTCAGACCTTGCATGACATGTACCATCTGAGTGGCGCTCGCCCGGCAAGGAGATGGTGGTAACCGTCTCACTCTCTACGTCAAAAAGCGAGCGAGGATCATCGACATGTCGATGTGGAGGAGATAAATTGTGTTGTCCGTGTAAAGCGACTTTTGGCTGATTTCTCCTTCCATCCATACCGTCATAACCATTCGTAATCATGGTTGCTCTCCGGTGTCGCCGAATGCGTAGACCAGCAACTTTGTAGGATACCTATCAATGTTGGGCCTGCGACATGGGACGAGGAACTTGCACCGCTTGCGCCATGGGACAAGGAGTAAGTTGTAGGTCTTGCTCCTCCGGCCAACCGTAACCCAACTTAACCCCAGTATATCATAACTGTATTTATCCCAGGGATAAGGGACGACCACTTCTTTGTCTTCGTCCTCGACGGCCCGGTTCCAGAGGGCGCACGTGAGAGGTGACGGAGGTTCCGGCTTGTCAGCAAGGAGCACGAGGCTGTTGCATGTCTTGACGTTGTCGAGGTACCTCCCTCCGGCAAGCGCGCGCATCAGGGTGGTAACGCTTCCATGACCGGCACTGGCGACGTGGAAGCCGCGGAACATGCTGACGAGATCCCGATCGCTTCTCCACCTTATCGGCGCAGTGGTGACGTACACCATGTGCGGGCGGGGTATCGGCGGGCTGAGGCGGCAGTGGAGGCTCCTAAGCTCCGGGCTGCAGATCAGGCGGCGGTGGTGCTTTGAGAGCGCAACGGACGCGGCCAAGGTGCGGGCCGGCAGGTCGGCAAAGACGTTGCCGAGGACGTCATCGAACATGCCTGCAGCTCCTGGCTCATCAACGTTGGCTCCCCTCTTCCTCTTCCTCACGGCTGGAGCGGTCGATGCCGGCCGCCTTCTGTTGCTCCGCAGTCTTCCCTGCCTTATTCCCTATCGTATCGTATTTGTGGCTCAAGTTTGATCGTGGATGCATTCTTTATTTGCACAGACTTATAACAGTTCCCAGTCTCTTGTGTTCAGCTGTTCGCTACCGGTAATAATTACGTTTTATATTTAGAAAGATGAGCTATTGGTAAGTCAGAATTGAATTTGGAATCAACCAGACCGGAGTACAAGACGGGATCCTGTTCAGAACGGATGCGACGGTATCGTTCTGTTTAGATCAGAGAAAATCTTACCGATAAACAAAACTTACCGAGGTCACTAGTAAACCAATTTCTCGGAGATATCTGATTTACTGGAGATTTATCGGACAAATTCAAACAACTTTAAAAAAAATATTCAGTATGACTTCCCTAGAAATTTGATCCAAACCATTTAACATCACATCACAAATTACTAGTTGGTGTAAGATATACTAGTTGGCGTTCCCTTGCTATTCTGCACTTACTTAATCATCTTGACATCATTTTGTTCCAGGTTCTTAGACATGGCAGCCATTATTTCTCAACTGAGGTTGGCCAATGGAAGATGTCAAAGTTCATGGAGGCTTGCATTGGCCTCACAATCTGTCTGGTAATATTATGTCCTTCAGTATTTCATTGGCTTATCTGATATTTGGTAAACTACTTGCAGTGTATTGTTGAGATGACTGAATTGTGTTTATGTGTTGCAGCATGACAATTTCTGGGTGGGTATTCATTATATCGGTTGGATTCAATGCAGCAGCCAGGTAAACAAAATGAAATTTTGGTCCTGAAGTCCTGCAGCTGCAACGAAACTGAAGTTCTCGAGAAGTAACACACCATGGAAAAACAATTATGTTCCTTCAGTGTAAGGGTGGGCAATGAGCTTGGTGCTGGCCAGACATACTTTGCAAATGGAGCAAAGCTTGGTGCTGCGCCAGTGGCTTGCATGCTGATGTGCGACGCGGCGGGGCTTCCCTTGACGATCCTAGCGAGGCCAAAGTCGACGAGCTTGGTCTCAAACCCCTCACCCAGCAGGACGTTCTTGGCCTTAACGTCGTGGTGGAGAACGGCCGAGCCTCGGTCGTGGTGCAGCCACGCAGGAAGCGAGCGCGGTTGCGACGTCGCCATGTAGCCAGGTGTCGAGGGCAAGTTGCCGTTCTCGAGGAGCTCGTAGACCAACAGAGGGGTGATGGAGAATAGTGGGTGGCGGCACGTAAGAGGGCAAACCAACAGACTGCACGACATCTAACCTAGCCATGGTGGCGGCACGTATGAGGGCAGACCAACTATAGAACTAATTTTATATACCGGTCCATCACTATCGGTTATTAGTGGATCGACAGTGATGGAGCATCACTGCTGGTTCATAAGTCAGATGGGAAGAATCAGCCATCGTGGCTTATGAACCGGTAGTGATAAGGGTCATCACTGCCTGTCGATGGATTGAGCCGGCAGTGATGCTCTGCTCCCTCATCACTGCCAGCTTAATCCACCGACCGGTAGTGATAGCATAACATCACTGCCGGCTGGTTAAATGAGCCGATAGTGATGTCCCAGCTATATAAAAGTCGCCCTCTCCTTCCGCAAGCTCGAGCACAACAGAGAGGAGCTATGTTCTTTCTCGGTAGCGGCCATTTTTGTTCACATGATCTTGGTGGCTTCAAAATTTTGAGGAATCCTAATGCCCTAGGTGTTCTAAGGTGTGTAACTTCCTCTCCAATACATTTCTATTTGAATTTTATTTGCTAAATTGCTCTAAATTTTGAAATGATAGAGATGAATATATGGCCATGATGTTTTGAGACAATGTTGATGCAATTATACCTCATTTATGATATGAAAGCTTTAATTCTAGTGGAAAGTGTTTTTATTATTGATTTACATTAGCTATGTGTATGAGCATATTTATTTTTGGTTTTTAATGAATTAGAAAATTTAGCAATGATATTAGGGTATATAGCAGACTCCAATTATATTTTTTATATTTTAATTAATTAGCAAGCTCCAATATAGATACTTTAGGTATGAGCATATTTATGGTTGATTTTTAGTGAATTAGAAAAATTAGCCATGATATTTAGGTATGTAGAAAGCTCCAATTATATTCTTTCTATTTTAATTAATTAGCATGTTCCCAATATGGAAATTTTAGGTATGAGCGTATTTATTTTGATTTTTAATGAATTAGAAAATTTCGCCATGATATTTAGGTATGTAGCAAGATACAATTATATTTATGTATAAGCATATTAATTTTTCATGTTTCTTAATGAGTCATAGATAAAGTGTTAAATAATAAAGAAAATTTCTAGGGATAGCACCAACAAATACTCATCGGAAGTGGACACGAAAGCATGCAAAAGGCGACTCCTCCAACCCAGGCCAATCGCCAGTAGGTGATGACGAGGAAATTTATTTGTTGTTGATCGCAAAATGTTCTAGATGTTATGAATTTGGATTTACAATAATGATATAATCATAGATGGACAGAAGATGGACGTACGATGCGAGCCGTGTGAGCGCAGAGTACAAGAACGGCGTGGATTGTTTTCATGTTTCCTTCGAGTAAGGTGCGGAAGAGTGGATGAAGGTGTACTCCAGCCCCCCGTCAGCTCTGGTGAGTCCTCTTTGTTTGTTTGGATGTGAGCCTCCTTTTTCTTTCAGAGAGCTACCTTTCGCTGGAGCGTGCGACAGAGACCACGGAGGTGATCCTGGGCCCACCTACTCACGCGGAGCGGGAGCGGCGGATGGCTCTACCACAGGGTTGGGAGCAGTACAACCGTATCTGCTTTTATCTTCGAGTGGAAGCTCCAGTGTGGCGGGATCCGCTGGAGCCTAAGGCTGCTGGGAAACGAGAATGCGCCGCTCCTGCGATCCGAGCGAGGCCACTTCGGGCCCGGCGGCCTTCTGTATCTGAAGGTTTGCATACCGGCTCGACAGCTAAGTCGTCTGAGTTGTCGCTGGTTCGTAGGAAGCGTCAGAGGTGGGTCGGGAGTGCAAGCGATCTGTCCAGAGGTGAGGGTCAGCTCGGTGGTGGTGATCGGGGGAAGGACCTAGCCTCTCCGAATATTGCCAGCCACAGCTGGAGCCAAAGAGGAGGCGTGGCCTCCGTGGAATACGATTTTGGGTTTGCTGGTTCGGACGTCGAGGACGTTACAGACCTTTGTATGATAGGTTTTGAGGGACTTGGTTAGGCGTTGTTGCTTCGTTAGCTATATCCTGTTTTGGTCGTGCACCGGGATCTTGATTTGTGTTTCTTGGTATCTTGTAGCAACCATCGAGGTGGATGTGTCTTTGACTCATCCCCCATAGGCTTTGGAGCCTCGACAGGGGTCGGGGAGTCCTCCGGATGTGCCCCTAAAGGACGCATCGGGGGACGCGGCCTTGTTTCCACAGAGCCCTAAGCTGGCTGGTGACTTGGCCTTGGCGGTCATTGCGGGGGGCACTGTGCCCTCCATCGGGGCTCCCTTCATAGTGGGCGAGGGGGCCCGTGGCCTCGGGGTCTTGACTTTGGATGACTTTGTGCTGCGCCCGGAGGCGTCAAGGATCTTCGTTGCGGCCTCCTCCCTTCTCCGGAGTGGAGGGGTCGAGTGATCGTTGGCCCAGGGTCCTTTGGGGGAAGTGGAGACGCGTCTGGTAGCGACGGTCCTTTAGGTCAATAGTTTGAGTCAAGGTTTGCTGAGTCCGATGTCAGGTTCTGAGTAGCTCATCCGGTACTTTTTCTTCTTCTGATGTGCCTCATAGCAAGTAATTTTGACGAGGGCACTGGGAGATGGGGGTGCTAGGCCTTGGTCGCGGCTCGTGACGAGGTTGAAGGCCTTCGTCAGGCCTTAGAGGAGGCACGGAAGTAGGTGGAGTCTTCGGAGGGTCGCCTTTAGGGGGAGACGACGCTCCACGAGCATGAGTAGGGTCTCCAGCGGGAGGAGGTTTTGAAGTGGGAGCGCGCGGAGGCTGAGGCACAGAAGGCTGCTGAAGATCTCCGGGAGGTGAGGGAGTCTGCCGATGCGGCCAACGTAGCCCGTGTGTAGGCCAAAGGTGATGTTGAGACCCTTTGGGCTGCGGTGGGTAAGGTGCGGCGAGAGCTGAAGGAGGCTCGGGCATCGGAGGTGGCACTATGCTTGGAGTGCCAGCAGTTAGCTGCTCTTGCGTCAGACGTTGCCCAGATCACCTCCCATGCTTTGAGCGGCCTTGGGGCCAGGTGTCCGCTACTACCCTCCAACTCGGAGTCGTTTGTTATGCGCTCTTCTGGCTTCAATCCACAACGAAGGTCATGGTTAGGGTCGCGGAGACCTACGCGAGGTTCAGTGCATGCGTGGTTGTGGCACTCTAGCTAACCTTGCTGCACCAAGCAGAAGTTGGTCCCTTTGAGGTACTGGAGCAGCAGGTACCGGACTCCATGGTCGAGGGTTTTCATCTAGAGGCACCTTCGGCGAAGATTCGTGCGGCTCTGGAGAACTTTTGCCATAACTTATGGGCGAGGCATGGCCGGAGCATGACACTGCGCTATATGGCAGGTTAGGTGACTGCAGCTGCCCCAAGGGGTCTTCGCCCGGGTTCTTCGTCGGGAGGTCCGGTCCTTCATCCGAAGCCTGCAGGTGCTCCACGGCCCTCTGAAGGCCCTTCGCTTCTCGTCGTTGCTCCGCGGGAGCGGTCTTCGCGTTTGGATGCGTCAGAGGAGTAGCTCTGTCGTAGGCTGTCTGTTTTTTGCTTTCTTTTCTTTCGGAAGAGGTTCAAAGTACTTGTCTAATTTTGCGGACGAGGTTCAAGATCAAGCCGGAGGGCCCCCTTGCGTCTGCTTTGGATGTCTATTTTGTTGCAAAGGACAACTGGTGTGCAGCCCGAGAGGTTGCTAGCTCACACTTTTTTCGACGCCTTGTCGTCCCCCGAGATTCTGACGGAAGGGTGTCATCAGAAATCCTTGAGCTTATTCTGGCCGAGGTGAAGGTGGAGGAGGTACAGGCCGCAGCGGATTAAATCTAACAGATACTCCGGTGAAGGTCGGATACTCCGGTCTGGTCCGGAGTATCCGGTATAGTCCGAAGTCTCCGGTGTATACAGGAAATCAAGAACAACTACGAATTAAAGCAAGTAGCTAGAATCTATAGTTGAAGCTAGGTCTACTAGATATCACAGAGCTAAAATAACAATTACTACTAGTAAGAATCACAAATTCACACGATTAAGCAAATTGCAGAAATAAGAACACGAGAGATTATCCCGAAGTTCGGCCACCTCACAAAGAAGTGCCTACGTCTCCGTTGAGGAGCTCACAAAGAGCTGGGTCTTTTCCAACCCTATCCTCTTCTAGCGACCACAAAGATTAAGCTAGAATTTCCTTTTTCAATTCGAAAATGATTAAAAACTTCCCGTGGCACTCCACAAAGTTTGGGTGCTCTACGGGCGACGTCTTGCCGTCTAGAAGCACGAAGCTTCAAGAGTAATTATCACAGCGAATGCTCGAGGAAGAACTCAATGCTCAAGTGGCTTAAACCCTCTCTAAACACAAACTCACTAAATTTTGCAAACTTTGCACTAGAGGTGGTTGGAGGGACTTTGAATGCTCTTAAAGTGCTCAAAGAGTCTAGAGTTCACCAGCAACAGCAAGCCTTAAATGCCATGGGGTGTGGGAGTATTTATAGCCCTCTCTCAAAAACTAGCTGTTACTGTTCTGTCAGACCTGACCGGAGTATCCGGTGAACAACGGAGTATCTCGCCCCAAATCCAAAAACGGCGTCAGAACGGTCACAGAACGTGTCAGAACTAGCCGTTACAATTCTGTTAAGTTACTGAAGTCTCCGGTAAACACCGGAGTTTCCGGTCTTGACAGGGCTTTCAAAAAGACTAAGTCCGGAGACTTACCGGACCCTCCGGCCTCTCCAGGTAACGAGGTATCTGGTGAACACCGGAGACTCCGATCTTTTTATCAAAAAGATTAAATGCTAACTGAGACACCCCTGCCGGAGTCTCTCCCGGAAACTCCGGTCTTTTTCAATAAAAATAAAGATTTAACCGAGACTCTCTGGTGGAGTCTCCCTCAGAGACTCCGGCCTCAAAACCCATAAACTACCGGAGTATCCGGTGAACACCGGAGACTACGGTCTTTTTCGATAAAAAATAAATCGGAACCGAGACTCTCTGCCGGAGTCTACCTTGGAGTCTACCTTGGAGACTCCAGACTAAACACTGAGTACCGGAGTATCCGGTGAACACCGGATTATCCGGACTCAGTGAACTTTTGTATAACTAATTCGGTGTCCGTGGGTGAGTGTGTCTCTCAACTTATTGGTTCTAAAGGATATCTTGAGCATTGAGACACTAATCAAGCAATCAAATGCAACCCTCTTAATAGATCGGCTATCCTAGACTCAATTTCAAAAATAAAAGAATTTAAATCCTATTGAGTACTCTTAGTTGCTTCTCCTTTCGTTTCGAGGGGCGTCAAACGTCATATGTCTTCTCAACTAATACTTAAACCTGTTCATAACTTAGATAAACATATTAGTTCCTTAATCGTTTTGTCATCAATAAGCCAAAACCCACTTAGAGGGCCTAGATGTACTTTCAATCTCCCCATTTTTGGTGATTGATGACAACACAATTAAAGGTTACAAAAAGATATTTGGAATAGGATTTTGAATTCTAGAAGATATGGTGAGCTCCTCCTAAATGTGTGCATTGGTTTAAGCTTGAGTTATAAGCAAATGCACATATTTAAGATTTAAATTCGCAAGAGCTCCCCCTACATCCTAGAATCCGTGGGATATAATATTAAGTAAACAAAATGCTTATGGCAAGATATGAATCACACTTAACTTAAGAAAGTACGACAATCATCACACTAACATAAAAAGTCTTACAAATTCAAATGGAGCACAAGGTTCATCACAAACAATAGAGTCCAAATGTCCAACAACGATTAAGGATCAAACAGAGTCCAAAGCTAGAAAATTAAGGAAACTAAGAAGTGGATAACTCTCTCTCCCCCTTTGGCATCAAGCACTAAAGAGAGAGAGAACCTAATCGCTGCTGCCATCTTCATCGTCATCGGCGTCATCGTCATCATCATCTTCATCATCACTTCCCTCAGAGTCGTTGCCAGGAGCGGCGTCGGAGGAGTCATCTTGAGCTTGAGGTTGACAGCTCTCTGCAGCTGCTTGGGCTTCATCATACCATGCCCAAGGGTTTTCAAATTCAACCGGTGCACTTTCCGCTTCATCCGAAGCGATGGGTGAACAAGGTGGCTGAAGGTTCATGGAGGTGTACATATCTTTCTGACGCTTCTCCATTTTCTTTAAACGAACACCTTGCTCCTTGATTTGAGTAGCATTATGAGTGCACACTCTGAAAATGGCTTTGAGAGCACTTTTGATAAAAGATGACTCTCGAGGAGGAGCACGTCTCGAGGCAAACTTCCTTGAGCTTGGAGGAGCGTGAGGAGGTGATGGCGAGGGAGATGGAGCTCGGATGTTCAGGGGTCTCATCCGATAGGGTTCATGCTTTACCTCCTTCACAAAAGTTTTCCTGGACACTCTCTCAATGATAGACATGATGTAGGGTGCGTATCCACAGCTTTTGATGGGCGATTTGGATGTAAACACAATTTCGTCCCAAAGGAAGTACGCCACACTGAAGGGAGCATGATCATTGGACATTGCGGCGAGGAGATTCCTAGAAATACTCTGCACAGTTGTTGCATCCCCGCTCTTAGGTGCCAAGGTGAGTCGAAACAGGGAGTTTAAGCAACGGTAGAATAGTCTCATCCCTGTAAGCTTTCCAAACTCGACTCGTCCATGATTTAGATACATGAACCCAAGCTCTTCCAAAGTCAGCTAATTCTCGTTATGGATTTGATCTTTGGATGTGTCTTGAGTATCAAGATGAAAGTGATGAGCAAATCCTCTGAAGCTTATTCTGTACTTGACTCCCTCTGTCATCCAATGCATAACGGGATTCTCAGATCCCTCGAACCACACGGTAGCATAAAATTGTGCGATAACTTCCTCGCACCAATCATACTTGAAAGCCATTATGTTTTTGACTTTCTTGCTCTCACAAGCAGCGATGACCTCATTGAACACGGGATCATCTTTTTGAGCCATATAATTCCAATCAATCCACTGAATATGAGTAATTGGCTTCTTCTTGGCCAAGATCACCGTTTCATAAAAATCTGCCTGGAAGTCATTCCAAAAACGATGCGCGACATTTTTCTTATAATCATATGGGTTGTTCAATCTCTCATTGACCACCCTAGATACATGCTTCATATAGTTCATCGTTTGTTTTGGAGTGTCAAAGATGCTAGCAGTTCTTAGTGGTCTATGGAGTTTCAAGGGTCCAATGACTTCATCAGGTTGCTCTTCTTCCTCATCATCCTCGGACTCAGAACTGTTTTCTGTAACGATGCCTTTGCCTCTCTCTTCTCGAGAAGGCATCCCACCTCTTCCCCTTTCTGCTGTCACCTTAGCTAAGCCCTTTCCACGACCACTTTCGCGGCCCCTCATTGCTTGACTTTTGATCCGACATAAAGTGACAACATCTCTTTCATAGTGTTCAGTGGATCCCCCTTCTTCGATGTGAATACCTCTGCCTGAGGCCACTTTGCGGACTCTTTCACCGCTTGCGTGCCCATTTCCGCTATCCTCGGAATGTGCTGGTGCTCTCGCCTC
This sequence comes from Phragmites australis, assembly GCF_958298935.1. Classification (NCBI taxonomy): domain Eukaryota; kingdom Viridiplantae; phylum Streptophyta; class Magnoliopsida; order Poales; family Poaceae; genus Phragmites; species Phragmites australis. The sequence goes on along the minus strand of NC_084922.1, from coordinate 20,468,772 downwards.
TTGAGCGCGAGGATCACTCTTTTGTTTCTTCTTTCTCTCAAATGTGTGACCCTTCACAAAGTGATCTCCAGCCATTGCAAATAACCTGAGAGAGATAGAACGAATTTGTGGACATGAGGGACACTAATTAAAAAAGTGTTGTTGAAAATCAGGCAGACACCGGAGTATCCGGTCCAGTCAGCCCGAGAAATCCCCCAAAACCCAAAACCTAGGGTTTTGGAAGATTCGGCCGACAAGAGTTGAATCTGGTTTAGGGATGAGTTCTAGGAAGTACATGGAGCTATTCTACCAAGGGAAAACGATCCTAGACAAGGGCATTGATAGATCGGGAAGATTTGGGAAAAAGTACCTTTTTGAGCAAAAATACTCTGGGGATTTTGATGAATAGGGATTTCCGGAGATTCCGGCCTTGAATCCAAGTGAGAAACTATGCAAATCTTGAAGATCCTTGGTTGTTCCTCAAAAATCGCCAGAGAGAGTAAGTTTGGGAGAGAGGAGTTGAGAGTAGATGAATATGAGGACTGTTCGGGTAGGGGGGGTTTGTAAGAAATCTGGAGACACCAGAGACTCTGGTGAAGACCGGAGACTCCGGTCCTGATACTATACCGGAGACTCCGATGAAGACCGGAGACTCCGTTCCTGATACTTATACCAGAGACTCCAGTGAAGACCGGACTATCCGGTAACTGGAACCAGGACAGGAATCAGCTTGAGCAGTGAATAGTATCAGGTCCGAATACTCCGGTGAACACCGGGCATTCCGGCACCTGGAACTGTGACAGAATAGATTGAAGACTGAAATTTGGGAGGAGCTTTTTCGGGAGAAAGCCGTTGGACATAAATGACTAATTTGCTAAATGTGATCAGCCAACAAGCATCATTACATAATATGATCACAAATTGCAAATCATGATCGAGAGATTAAAGAACCAAATAATTTTGAGAAAATCACTCAAAAATGCAGTTTTCGCAAACTCCTAGCTAAGAAAGCTACAAATCTATAACAAGCAAATGTATGCAACAATTCAAGCCACGTTTCGAGAATCTAGGATATTTAATTCACTTCTCAACTCGCAAAACCTTTGCTCGTCTAGTGGCTTAGTGAGGATATCGGCTAATTGTCTTTCGGTTCTCACATGGCGAATATCGATATCCCCTTTTGTTGCATGATCTCTCAAGAAATGATGTTTAATGTCTATGTGCTTGGTTCTTGAGTGTTGTACGGGATTGTTGGCTATTTTGATGGCACTCTTATTATCACACAAAAGTGGAATTTTGGATATTTTGTGGCCATAATCTCTTAGAGTTTGCCTCATCCATAGTAGTTCAGCACAACAAGCTCCCACGGCAACATATTCGGCTTCGGCGGTAGATAGGGCTACGGAGTTTTGTTTCTTGGATGACCATGACACTAAGGACCTACCCAAGAATTGGCAAGTCCCCGAAGTGCTTTTTCTATCTACTTTGCAACTGGCATAGTCGGAATCCGAATAGCCGATAAGGTCGAAGGATGACCCTTTAGGATACCATAAGCCAAGGTAAGGTGTATGAACTAAATATCGAAGAATCCTCTTAACGGCCATTAAATGACACTCTTTATGAGCGGCTTGAAATCTTGCACACATGCACACACTAAGCATTATATCGGGCCTAGATGCACATAGATAAAGCAAAGAACCTATCATGGAACGATATACCTTTTGATCCACGCTTTTGCCTTCTCAATTGAGATCAAGATGTCCATTAGTTTGCATAGGTGTCTTGATTGGTTTGGCATTCTCCATGTCAAACTTCTTGAGCATATCTTTGATATACTTGGTTTGGCAAATGAAGGTTCCTTCCTTGAGTTGTTTGATTTGAAATCCGAGAAAGAACTTCAATTCTCCCATCATAGACATCTCAAATCTCTTTGTCATGATCCTACTAAAATCCTCACAAAATTTTTGATTAGTAGAACCAAATATAATGTCATCGACATATATTTAGCAAATAAATAAATCTTTATCAACATTCTTAGTAAAAAGAGTAGAGTCGGCTTTGCCTATTTCAAAGCCCTTTTTGACAAGAAAATTTCTAAGGCTTCATACAATGCTCTAGGAGCTTGCTTTAGCCCATAGAGTGTCATATGGAGTTTGTAAACATGTGCGGGATGCTTGGGATCTTCAAAGCCGGGTGGTTGCTCCACATATACCAATTCGGAGATTGGTCTATTGAGAAATGCACTCTTCACATCCATTTGATATAGCTTGAAATCATGGTGAGTAGCTAGGCTAATAATATACGAATTGACTCAAGCCTAGCTACGGGAGCATAAGTCTCACCAAAATCCAAACCTTCGATTTGAGTGAACCCTTGAGCAACCAATCGAGCTTTGTTCCTTGTTACTATCCCATTTTCATCTTGTTTGTTGCGGAGACCCATTTTGTCCCAATTACATTTTGCTTTGGCCTTTTCACCAAAGACCAAACTTCATTTCTTTTGAAGTTGTTCAATTCTTTTTGCATAGTCATCACCCAATCCGGATCATCAAGAGCTTCTTCTACCTTCAAAGGCTCCAAAGAGGAAACAAAAGAGTAAAATTCACAAAAATTTACAATTCTTGAATGAGTAGTTACCCCCTTTTGTATATCACCAAGTATGTTGTCCATGGGGTGATTTCTTTGGATGCTTTGATGAACGCGTGGGTGTGGTACTTGAGATTGATGTTGAATATCTTCCACTTCATCATCCAAAAAGTAATTTGGGTCTTCGTAGTCTTAATTTTGGTCTTGTGGTCGTTTGTCGTCTTGACCTTGAGTTGATGTTGATAGTTCCACTTGCATTGATGAAGATGGTTGATCTTGATCATTTTGAGTCTCTTGAACCTTTTGTTGCTCTAAAGGCTTGATTTCGCCAATTACCATCTTCTTGATTGATTCGCTTGGTATTTCTTCGTCATCTAGCACATTAGGATCAACTTGCTCCACTTGGGAGACATTAGATTCATCAAATGTTACGTCTCTCGCAATTTCAACGCAACTGGTGGTTTTGTTGAAAATACGGTAGGTGTAGGCATTTGATCCATAACCAAGCATAAAACCTTCATCTACTTTTGGAGCAAATTTTGAACTTCTAGCTTTCTTGTTTAAAATAAAGCATTTGCTACAAAAAACCTTAAAATAGGAAACATTTGGTTTGTTACCGGTTAGAAGCTCATATGCGGTCTTGTTCAATATCTTGTGTAGATACAACCGGTTGATGGCATGGCATGCGGTGTTGATTGCTTCCGCCCAAAATTGATCCGATACCTTGTATTCATCAAGCATTGTTCTTGCGGACTCAATTAGAGTCCTATTCTTCCTCTCGACCACTCTATTCTGTTGAGGAGAGTAAGGAGCCGAGAATTCATGCTTGATTCCCTCTTTATCAAGAAACTCTTCGACTTGTATATTCTTGAACTCACTTCCGTTGTCACTTCTCACTCTCTTGATCTTCACTTTGAACTTATTTTGGGCTCTTCTTACAAACTTCTTGAAAATAGCTTGTGTTTCGTTTTTATCATGCAAGAAGAATACCCAAGTGAAACGTGAAAAGTCATCAACAATAACTAAACCATATTTGTTACCTCCAATACTTATGTAGGCAATCGGCCCAAATAAGTTCATGTGAAGGAGTTCCAATGGTCTTGTGGTTGTCATCACATTTTTCACGGGATGAGATGATCCAACTTGCTTTCCCGCTTGACAAGCACTACAAATTCTATTTTTCTTAAAAGAAACATTTGTTAGTCTTAGGATGTGTTCGCCCTTTTGAAGTTTAGACAAATTTCTCATGCCAACATGAGCTAGTTGGCGATGCCAAAGCCAACCCATGCTAGACTTAGCCATCAAGCAAGTTTTAGGCTTTACTTCATCCGTTGAAAAATCAACAAGATAAAGTTTACCCTTTAACTTACCGGTGAAATATATTGAGGTGTCTTCCCTTTTAGAGACAATCACACCCTCATTTGTAAAAAGATAATTATAGCCTATCTCACATAATTGAGATACGGATAACAAATTATAGTTAATAGATTTGACTAATAAGACATTTGAAATACAATGATCATTTGAGATGGCGATTTTACCTAAGCCCATTACATCTTCTTTTCCATTATTGCCAAAAATGATGTTTTCATGAGGTCCTCCATTTTCTTCAAAAGAGGAAAACATACTCTTTACTCCGGTCATGTGATTTGTATATCCACTATCAATGACCCAACTTGATCCACCGGAGGACTATGCCTACAAAACAAAGTTATGCCTTTATTTTAGGTACCTAAATTTGTTTGGGTCCTTTAGCGTTAGTCACAAGCACTTTTGGCACCCACACATTCCTTTTAACAATTCTATCTCTTGTGCATGGACCAACATAGAGAGCAACCACTTTACCACGGTGGTCTCTCTTGAGTATATACGAGGCATACAATGAACATTGAGGAGCATGAGCCTTTGGTTGCCTTGTTTGAGCTGTGTGATCAACTTGCTTGCCTCCTTGGATAAACTTGAGGCATTCCACTCCATTCAATAGCACACGACCATTAGGCTTGCTCATGTATTGGTCAAATCCGAAACCTCTCTTTTGCTTGTTATCCTTGGCTTGGATGGTCTTGTAAAGTGCATCTTTTGATTTATAGGTTTTGATGCACCCGTATTTGACCAAGGTATTTAGCCTCTCATTCTCCTTTTGTAACGCTTGTAAGGATTCAACATTAGTTGTACAAGCATTTATATCAAAGTTGAAACAACGAGAGCATCCATTGCTAGTAGATGCACTAGATAGTAAATTAGCTTTACTAGAGTTGGATGAGTCTTTCTTAAGGATATCAATTTGTATTTCAAGAGTTTTATAATTTTCATCTAAACAAGATAATTTCTCTTGAAGCAAGAAATTGTTACTCTTAAGGTCGACAATTGAGGAATTTGCCAAATCATAATAATTTGACAATTTCTCAACTTTTTTCCTTCTCTTTAGCAAAGAGCTCCTCGAGTTCAAGGTTTCTCTCCTTTTCAAGGATGAGCAAGTCCTCTTGTCTCTCGAGGGTTTCTTCATGACTATCTATTGTATCCGCTCCTTTATTTTAGCCATGATATTTTTATTCAAACCTTTAAACAAGTTATCACAATCACTATCATATTCACTATCACTATCTAAAAGCTTGGATTGAGATTTTACCTTGCGGCTTTTAGCCATGAAGCACTTTGGGGAGTCGTCATCATCATCACTCATTAAGAGTGATTTTCTTGGTGTTGGCTCATGGATGGCAATGGTGGCGACTCCTTCATCATCGGAGTCGGAGTCGGAGTTTGAATCTCACTCTTCTCCAATGTGTGCTTGGCCCGAATACTTCTTCTTGTATATCTTGTTCTTGTCCTGCTTGTATGGCTTGGTTTTATTATCTTCTTTGTTCTTTCCTTTCTTTTTATTCGGACAATCGGCTATGAAGTGACCAACTTCGCCACATTCATAGCATGCCCTCCTTGATGTTCACTTCTTGGGCATGTCTCTCTTTTATTTTGGATAGCCTCCCTTTCTTTTGAATTTTTTGAATCTTTTCACAAAGAAGGCCATTTCTTCATCTTCGGAGCTTTCCTCTTCACTTGTACTTGATTCTTGAGCTTGCTTGCCTTGAATGCAACCTCCTTGTTCTTTGAGGTTGAGCTTTGTTTTGCATGAATCTTCACTTCATTTGCTTCTTCTTCCATGAGCTCATGAGCAAGGATCCTTCCAAGCACATCGCCCTTCCAAGCACATCGCTTGGTGTAAGTCTCTTGTAGTCCCTTCTCTCTAGGAGGAGTGTCACCAAAGTGGGGTTTCTAGGAGCAAATGCTCTAAGTAATCTCTTTACCACTTTGTGATCATCAATGTCCTCACTCCCGGTGAGGCAGAAGGTCCGGCGACAATCGCCTGAGCGCCAGGAATCCATCCAGGAGCAAGTCAGTAAGCTCCTTGATGCCGGCTTCATCCGAGAGGTCCTCCACCCAGAGTGGCTGGCAAACCCAGTCATCATCCCGAAGGCCAACAGCAAGCTCCGCATGTGTGTCGACTACACCGACTTAAACAAGGTTTGTCCGAAAGATCCTTTTCCTTTACCCCGCATTGATCAAATTGTAGATGCCACTACGGAGTGGGATCTTTTATATTTTTTAGATGCAAATTCTGGTTATCACCAAATCCGCATGGCTAGACAGGACGAGGAAAAAACTTCTTTTACCACTCCGGTGGGGACTTATTGTTATGTGTCAATGCCATTTGGTTTGCGCAACGCTGGGTCATCTTTCCAGCGCGCCGTGCGCATTACCCCTGATTCGCAGGTTGGCCACAACGTTGAGGCTTACATCGACGATCTTGTGGTCAAGTCCCGAGATCGCACCACCTTGCTGGAAGATTTGGCCAAGACTTTCAACAGTCTCTGCACTACCCGCTTGAAGCTCAACCCCGAGAAGTGCGTCTTCGAGGTGCCCGTGGGCAAGCTCCTTGGTTTCTTGGTCTCTAGCCGAGGAATCGAGGCCAACTCAGAGAAGATCTGGGCTATCGAGCAGATGCGACCTCCGGCTCGACTCAAGGAAGTTCAGCGTCTCGCTGGCTGCATGGTGGCCCTGGGGCTCTTTATCTCCAAGCTCCTAAAGAAGACCGGTCACTTTGACTGGACACCGGAGGCCGAGCAAGCCTTACACGACTTAAAGAAGTACCTTACCTCACCACCCGTACTGGTGGCCCCCTCTGTGGGCGAGCCTTTACTGCTCTACATCTCGGCCACTCCCCAGGTCGTGAGCATGATACTGGTGGTGGAGTGTGATGAGTGCTCGAGGCAAGGTGCTGGGTCCCAGCTCCCCGCCGCCCCCGAGCAGTCTCTAGTTCTCGGGGCTCCTCCCGACCAGGGAGTCGAGGCCGAGCACCCGGCTCCTCTCGACCAGGGAGTTGAGCCCGAGCACTCGGTTCCTCCTGACCAGGGAGTCGAGACCGAGCACTCGGCCAGCCCCGACCACTGCGCTAAGCTCGCAGCTGCATTTCCGAGCAACCAACAACATGGCGGAGTATGAGGGCCTCATCGCTGGCCTCCGAGTTGCGGCGGCCAGAGACGGTCCCAGTTATCAAGGTTACCAAGAACACGATGCTTCAATTCATCCGCGATATCACAAGTCACTTCGGCGTCCCGAACAGAATCATCACCGACAATGGCACTCAGTTCACAAGTGCCCTATTCGGGGACTACTGCGAGGACCTTGGCATCAAGCTCTGCTTCGCCTCTGTCGCTCATCCTCGGAGCAATGGGCAGCTCGAGCATGCAAATGCTGAGATACTGAAGGGGCTCAAAACCCGGAACTACGACGTACTCGCAAAGCACGGGAAAGGGTGGATCGACGAGCTTCCTGCTGTGTTATGGGCCAACCGGACCACGCCAAGCCGCGCCAGCGGGGAGACTCCATTCTTCCTTGTCCACGGCGCTAAGGCGGTCTTCCCCTCCGAGCTCACTCTTGGCTCCCCTCAGGTGAATGCCTACTCCGAAGGCGAACAGGAACAGCGAAGACACAACGATGTCGACTACTTGGAGGAGCGCTGGCGACGCGCCGCTGTCTAAGCAGCCAGATACTAGCAGAGCTTGCGGCTCCATCGTGAGCGTCACATCCGGGCCTGGTCACTCGAGGTCGGGGATCTAGTTCTCCGACGCGCTCAATCGCGCGAAGGAAAGAATAAACTCTCCCAAGTTGGCCAGAGGCTGCCACCAACTATGTAAGTTACCACTTTTGTACAAAATTGTCAATATACACTCTCATTTTTAAGTTCTTTTCTCTGGGATCCATATGTTTAATCTATTTGGTGAGATGCTCGATTGTGCGAGAAAAACACGCTCTCTCATTTTTCCTGTTGATAAAAACGAATCCCGGTCGGTATGCGCGCAGGCAGCTGCTGCTGACTTAAGTCTGTTGTGGTAGGCTGTGGTGTCCGGTTGCTTGGCAGTGCCTCGAGCATCACTGAGGCTCTGGGGTTCTCAGGTAATCCTACCGCTTGAGCAAAGAGTGGTCGGGACCGCCTAGACCTCGGGGGCAGGCTGTCGGTACTCGGTCTGGCCAGTCCTATCCTGGGCGCCATTGGACCTCTAGGTTATGCCTCTGTTTATACACTTCGCCGGTCTGGGTATTCGAGAGGTCTCGGGTGAAAAACGAGAGTAGTCTATAATGAGTACCGCACTAACAGAGCGCACCAAACAAAGAGTCTTTTTCTATTTTCTTAAGCTTACAGATCAATGATCAAGAATAAAGCAGGCAAGGGCCTCAGTGCCCAGGGCACTGCTTGAGCCTACGGGGTCCTCGGGTAATCCTACCACTCGGGCATGAGTGGTCGGGACCGCCTAGTCCCTGGCTCCCTCACATGCTTTCTAGTGCTCGGGCACTCCGTACGAGGGAACCAAGTTCCCGGGTACTTGAGGCACCGGCTGATCTCTTCGAAGCCGAGGGCGAGGTGACCGATAGTCTCTTGGTCCAGCCCTTTCTCGCACACGTTGATGCACCCAAACCTGGGTACCCTCACGGACCTCCGCGCCTGACGAAGGATGTCTCGCATCATTAGCTTCACGTTGGCCCACTTGGCCACGACGGTCTCGAGCTCGTCCCTCGCGATCTGCAGCCGTTCCTTAAGGCTGATACCCTCGGCTGCGCCGGTCGGGACGCCACTGGTGGCCGGGGCCTCGGCTTGCCCCCGCTTCACCTGCTCGGCTGAAAGTGCCTAGATGGGGGGGGGGGTGAATAGGCTTTTCTGAAAATTAAAACTAAAACAGCGGATTAAATCTAACAGATACTCCGGTGAAGGTCGGATACTCCGGTCTGGTCCGGAGTATCCAGTCTAGTCCGGAGTCTCCGGTGTATACAGGAAATCAAGAACAACTACGAATTAAAGCAAGTAGCTAGAATCTATAGTTGAAGCTAGGTCTACTAGATATCACAGAGCTAAAATAACAATTACTACTAGTAAGATGATCACTAGGGCAATTTATATGAAGAATCACAAATTCACACGATTAAGCAAATTGCACAAATAAGAACGCGAGAGATTATCCCAGAGTTCGGCCACCTCACAAAGAAGTGCCTACGTCTCCGTTGAGGAGCTCACAAAAAACCGGGTCTTTTCCAACCCTATCCTTTTCTAGCGACCACAAAGATCAAGCTAGAATTTCCTTACTCAATTCGAAGATGATTACAAACTTCCCGTGGCACTCCACAAAGTTTGGGTGCTCTACGGGCGACGCCTTGCTGTCTAGAAGCACGAAGCTTCAAGAGTAATGATTACAACGAATGCTCGAGGAAGAACTCAATGCTCAAGTGGCTTAAACCCTCTCCAAACACAAACTCACTAAATTTTGCATACTTTGCACTAGAGGTGGTTGGAGGGACTTTGAATGCTCTTAAAGTGCTCAAAGAGTCTAGAGTTCACCAGCAACAGCAAGCCTTAAATGCCATGGGGTGTGGGAGTATTTATAGCCCTCTCTCAAAAACTAGCCGTTACTGTTCTGTCAGACCAGACCGGAGTATCCGGTGAACACCGGAGTATCCGGCCCCAAATCCAAAAACGGCTTCAGAACGGTCACAGATCATGTCAGAACTAGCCGTTACAATTCTGTTAAGTTACCGGAGTCTCCGGTCCTGGCAGGGCTTTCAAAAAGACTAAATCCGGAGACTTGCCTGACCCTCCGGCCTCTCCAGGTACCGGAGTATCCGGTGAACACATGAGACTCCAATCTTTTTATCAAAAAGATTAGATGCTAACTGAGACACCCCTGCCGGAGTCTCTCTCGGAAACTCCGGTTAAAACTTTTTTCTTACCAGAGTATCCGGTGAACAACGGAGACTCCGGTCTTTTTCAATAAAAATAAAGACTTAACTGAGACTCTCTGGCGGAGTCTCCCTCGGAGACTCCGGTCGATAAAAATAAATCGGAACCGAGACTCTCTACCGGAGTCTACCTCGGAGACTCCGGACTAAACACTGAGTACCGGAGTATCCGGACTCAGTGAACTTTGCAGAACTAACCCGTTGTCCGTGCGTGAGTGTGTCTCTCAACTTGTTGGTTCTAAAGGATATCTTGAGCATTGAGACACTAATCAAGCAATCAAATGCAACCCTCTTAATAGAACGGCTATCCTAGACTCAATTTCAAAAATAAAAGAATTTAAATCCTATTGAGTACTCTTAGTTGCTTCTCCTTTCGTTTCAACTGGCGTCAATCGTCATATGTCTTCTCAACTAATACTTAAACCTGTTAATAACTTAGATAAACATATTAGTTCCTTAATCATTTTGTCATCAATAAGCCAAAACCCACTTAGGGGGCCTAGATGCACTTTCATCGGCCAAGGCTGCGAGGGCCCGCTCCCGAGCGGCCAGCTCGGCCTCCCACTTGGCGGCCTGCTCCTCCCAGGCGGTGAGGGCCGATGCCGCTGAGGCGGCCTTGGCTTCGCGCCGTGCAATCTGTTCCTCCCGGGCATCCTGAGCCATCGCCGTGATCCCGACGTCGGTCTCGCAGAACGCGACCTCCTCCTCCCGACGAAGGACTTCGGTGCGGCTCCACTCGACCTCGGAGTTCCGGCGGGTTAAGTCTGCCTGGGAGGACTGCACAGACTTCTCGCGTTTGACGACCGCCTCCTCACGAGGAAGGAGCAGCCGCTCCCAAGCGAGCAGCTCCGCGGCCCGCCTCCGCGAGGCCTGGTCGCGCTCGGTCACCTACCGCTCCATGCAAGTGGCCTTCTCCTGCGCGGCGACAGCCTCGTCGCGCACCTCCTCCAACGCCTCCTGCTCCTCGTCCACCGCGCGCATCGACCTCTCTGCGGGCCGAGGCGATACGGGCCTCCAAGAGCCTGCCAACCTCTTCTAGCCGCCCCCTCTCTTCAACGATGGCGGCGCGGTCCCTATCAAGCTCGGCTCGCTTCGCCGCCACGGCCACCTCCAGCTGCTCGATAACCTCCCGGGTGCTTCCGAGCATGTCCGGGAGGGGTTTCGGGGCCTGGCTGGACGGCGGCCGGGTGCTGGGTCCCCTGCGAGCCCTCGTCGCGACCACTTCCACCGCGGCCGCTTGCTCCACCCTCGAAGTGCTCGGGGCAGGCTCGGACGGCGCCGGCTGCTCTGGTGTCGCGCTGCCCTCGGCATAGGGCAGGGTGGCGCCTGCGGAACCGGTTCCACCGGCGCGCTCGGCTCTGGCACGGGCGCACTTGGCTCTGGCCTCCGGTGGGGTCCTTGGGCGGCCTGAAAACGAAAAAGGTCAGTACCTCAAACTAATATCCGGGCAAACACGGTCAGGAAAGAACTTACGTGGACTTCGGTCCGCGGTATTGCCACCAGGTCTTGGGCATTTTGAAGTCCGGGCCCTGCGGCTTCGGCCCGGGGTCCGCCTTCCTCCTCTACGGCGGGGGTTCTGGTCCCCGGGCCGTTGAGGGGCCGCCGTGGAGCCTGACTCCGGCGGCGGGTCGGCCCGAGTGCCCGCTGTTGCGCCGCTGGCCCGGCCGTAGTCCTCGGGCTCTAGCGCCCTAAACCTGGCCTCCGTCGCGGACTCCGCGCCCGATGACTGGCCACCCCGGCCTCCCTCTTCGCGCCGCACGCCGCCGGCCGTTGTCGTGGAGGCGACGGCGACGACGAGGACGACGGCTGTGGCACGAACGACCGGGGGTGTTACCCTTTGTCCCCCGGGCCGTCGCTCTGCTACCGGCGGCGCATCTGCCGCCGGCCTGATGGCTGCTGCCTGCAGCATCTCTACGGCCGGCCAGCGGCTTTCCGCCCGCGGTGTCCCTGCCGCCGGTCCGCGGCCTGCCACCCGCAGCGTCCCCACCGCCGGTCCGCTGCGCGCGCCTGCCTCTTCATCCACCCAGGGGATTTGAATAGTCCCGGGGTTCCGGCGCCCCGGACGGTCCACTAAACCCTGGCGTCGAACTGCAGCGTCGCTTGCAGCGCCACTCGGCCCAGGTCCGCGCAGAGCGCCAGCTGCTCTCGGGGCAGGACCGCCCGAGTGAGGTCTTCGGCGCCGGTCACCACCCTTAGCAGGGTCGCCAGCGCTCCCTCCTCCAGGTTCCCTTCCTCGCCAATGTGGGTCCTCCTGATGTCGTTCGGACCCGTGTACATCCAGGAGGGGTGGGCCCGTTCCCGCAGGGGCGCCAGGCGCCGGCGCAAGTAGTCGGCCACCACCATCACCGAGGTCAGCCCCACCTGGCGTAGATCGTCGATGCAGTTCAGGACCGGCCTCATCCGCTCGTCCTCCACCGGGGCCACCTCCCAGGTTGACTTGTGGGCTCCGCCGCTGTCTCCTGCAGCGCAAGGCGATCATGGGGGCTGACTTCGACGTAGATCCAATCGCGGCGCCAGTCCTCCCACTTGCTCCGCAACACTTGCGGAATGTACAACTCGGCGAGCCCATCCTACAGCCGGAAGTTGCAGCAGCCGGTGACGTCCACGCCGGAGGAACCGCTCTTCTTCCCGGCTGCACGCAGGACGAAGAAGTGTCGTACTAAGGCCACCGACGGCGGTACTCCCACGAACATTTCGTAGAAGTGCGCGAAGATGTCCAAGATGACCACTAAGTTTGGACTCAAGTGGACGAGCTGGATGCCAAAGGTGTCCAGCACTTGGAGGAAGAAGGTGGAGAACGGCGGCACCAGCCCGGCGGCGACGAAGGAGACGAAGATCATGATGCGCTCCGGTCGGTCCGTAATGGGCGGAAAGCTCGCCGGCGAAACCACCAACGCCTCCCGCTGGCCTTCGGCCACATAAGTTTGCAGACCTTCTCCGCCCCGTCCTCATTAACGATCCTCGACTCCGGCAGCACGCTGTTGGGTCCCTTGTCACGACGGCTGCTTCCTGCCCTCGGTATCTTTTCGGGGTGGAGAGTGAGCTGGAAGGGTGGGGAAGAGAGTGCGCTACGGGCCAAAGGAAGGGCAAAGAGCTCTCGAGCGCAAGGAAGAAGAAAGCAAGAGCGATGATCGCAAGAATGGCGTAAAGGGGCAACGGTTCGCTCCCCTCTCCTTTTTATATCCTGGGGGATTTCAAACAGCGCTTTCCGCGGCGCATTTCCTCATTTAGTGCGGGCACCAGGTGAATCTCCCTCGATCAGTGTGGTTAACATGCGCACTATCCTCGATCTGCGCGGTTGCCACGTGCGCCACCCGCCTCGTTATCACGCACCTCGGGAGTCGGATGGACACGCGTTCGATCGGTTCCCTGCTGGGCCATACAAAAGCCTATGCCAGAGAGACCAGCACCTGAGAACAGGCCACGTGGCATCAGTGCTGGGATCGGCCTCGATGAAGACAAGGACCCCATTCGCAGTCTCTAGGCCATCGCCTACCAATGGCCCGAGGGCTGCTGTCGGTAACACAGGGACCAGGGATCCTTGAGTCCCGAGGCCAGAACAACAGAGTGCGACGTGGCGCCTTCCCTCGGAGGTTATCTCCGCGAGGTATGAGAAGACCAAGTTCCGGGAGAGGGTGCTCGGGGCCACGAACAGTGGTCCCCGAGTACCCGAGTTCCCCGATGGCCCGAGAAGACTAAGTACCGGGAAGAGAGTGCTCGGGGCTGCGAACAGTGGCCCCCGAGCACCTAAGTTCCCCGATGATAAGAAAAGCCAAGTTCCGGGAGAGAGTGCTCGGGGCCATGAACAGTGGCCCCCGAGCACTCGGTTCCCTGAGGACCCAAACGGTCAGTTCCGGGAGAGAGTGCTCGGGGCCATGAACAGTGGCCCCCGAGCACTCGGTTCTCCGAGGATCCAAATAGACAGTTCCGACAGAGAGTGCTCAGGCCTGTGAACAGTGGCCCCTGAGCACTCGGTTCCCTGAGGGCCTGAGAAGTCCTTCGCCGGTGGCCTCCACAAGGGTCCAGCGGTGAGGTGTCAACCGGTGAGAGGCCCGATGCTGCATTTAAGAGGGCACATGGCCTGTCACGTCCAACTGCTCCCATGCTTGCTGTCAGCCCCTGCCACGGCCTGGCAGGGAGGCGTGGGGACATTTAATGCACGGGTCCCATTGCGCGTCATCCGACGCGTCTCGGGATAACGTCGCAGTGCTTGAGGTGTCCCGCCTGCCGCCCTGCTGTGTCAGGCCTGCTTTGACCGGGTAGGCACGCTGGGCTTGGTCAGTGGCTGCCCGATGGGCCCTCCCTGCGGCGCCCGTTGAAAAACGGCATGATGACAAACATGACCGGACGGGTGCACATTTTCAACCCTCCCCGTCACCTCGCGCAGCAGCCCATGATGGTTGCTTTCCATTTATGGCACCTCGGAACTCGCGCCATCCTTTCTGGGCACGCTACAGCCCCGGCGGCTATATATGCGGGGCGGGCTCCCCGGAGAAAGACAAGTTCAGTACGAGTTGAGTTAGAGTTGGGATCAAGACAACAGAGGATGAACACCGAAGCATAGATCAGCCGAAGAACAAGGAGCACGAAGCTTTAGACTAGACAAATATTCTTGTGACCCAGCAGATACTCAGAGAGAAATTCTCAGAGCATTAATAGCATACACACAGGAGTAGGGTGTTACGCTCAGTGCGGCCCGAACCTGTCTAAAAATCTCCTGAGCATTTACTCCATCCTGCATCCGATCGTTCCATTCCACCTGCATCTCATCTACTCCCATTTATTTCACCTATGAAGCGGATTCAGAATCATCCCCCCGGCCGAATCTCAAAGGGGGTCCCTCCGGATCCCCGCTTGAGGAGTTCGCCCTCTGACAATGGTATTCCGAAGAAGATTGTCTTCGATCGAGGCACGCAGTTCACTTCTCGTTTCTGGAGGAGTTTCCAAGAGGCTATGGAAACCGAGCTTTTTCACAGCACGGCATACCATCCTCAGACAGACGGTCAAACGGAGCGGGTGAACCAGATTCTAGAAGATATGCTCCGAGCTTGTGTTCTCACCTATGGGAAGAAGTGGGACCTATGCCTGCCATTCGCAGAATTCTCTTTCAACAATAGCTTACAGGCTAGTATTGAGATGGCACCGTTTGAAGCTCTTTATGGCCGGAGGTGCCGAACGCCGCTAAATTGGTCCGAATCCGGCGAACGGGCTTTCCTTCATCTGGATTTGGTCAAGGAGGCGGAAGATCATGTTCTAAATATCCGCAAGAGTCTCCTCACGGCTCAATCCCGGCAAAAGAACTATGCGGATCGTCGTCGCCGAGACCTCGAGTTCGCAATTGGAGATCATGTGTATCTCAAGGTTTCACCGCTCAAGGGTGTTCGCCGATTTCAAGTCCGAGGCAAGCTAGCGCCTCGATATGTGGGGCTATTCCAGATTCTTGCTCGGCGTGGGGAAGTAGCATATCAATTGGACTTGCTGCCATCTCTCTTCGCCGTGCACAATGTGTTCCATGTGTCACAATTGAAGAAATGTCTCCGAGTCCTGACGGAAGTCGTTGATGTTGCACCCCAAGAGTTGCAACCGGACTTGACATATTGTGAGCGGCCAATCCGAATCTTGGATGAAGTAGAGCGCAAGACACGGCGAAATTCCATCAAATTCATGAAAGTCCAATGGAGCAACCACTCGGAAGACGAGGCAACTTGGGAGCATGAGGATAAAATCCGCTCCAAGTATCCCGAGCTCTTTGCGAGCTTGTAAGCGTTGTGTGAGTTTTGTACAATTGGGACCTCTCGCATGTCTATGCTCATCACACGTGTGGATTAAAGGTATTGCTTTGGGTTCCATCACTCACCGCGTGAAAGTGTCCACAGCGTGGTACCTCTCACAGCGCGGTTTCTAGACTCATCACGCTCTTCCCCGACTCGTACCGAATCTCGGGTGACATTCTTTTTAAGGGGGGAGGTTTGTCACGTCCCAAATTCTTAATCACGCAATTAAGCATAATCATGCTTTTAAACATTATGTTTAAATTTGCGTAATTATAATTCGGATTACTAATGGAATTCGTTTGAGATCATTTGGATGAGAGAAAGAAATACGGAAGAGAAAAGGATTGATTTCGCAGCAAAAATGAACCCTTTAAACTTACCTGTGGGCCCCACATGTGGACCCACTCCTCACCCACCCCCTCTCTCAAGTGGGCAGCAGCCCACCTGCTCCCTCCTCACTCTCCCCCCACGCCCCACCCTTGCTCCCCTTCCTTCTCACTCTCCCTCTCACTCTCTCTCTCTCTTTTCTTCCAAAATCCGAGCTCAAGAGAGGGATTTGAGGTGAGTATATGGTACAATTGCGATCACATGCTCATGAGCTATCCATCTCCCCAATTTATTTTCATTTTCCCGGAGGATTTGAGTCGGATTTGGTGTCTTTTAGTGTTTAGGGTTGAAATGTGAAGAACACCGGATTTCTTCGCCTCCCAAGCTTTTCCCTCTGTTTCCTCCTTCAATCGACGGTCCACAACCTTGGTAAAGGACTTTGGGTGAGTCCCCTAAACTCGCATGGCAAGAATCCACCTTTTGGATGGTTGGATTTCAAATTTTGAGCTACGGGTTTGAAGTTCATGAGTTTGCCCCAGGCCTCCGAACCCTATGTCATCCTTTGCCGGCTCCTTCTGCGGCCAGGTTTGGAGTTAGGAGCAAGGAATTCATTAATGAAAATTGGACCGCTCTTTGTGAAATTCTTGAGAGTTGTAGGAAAATTCGCGAGGAAACATATCATGTGCTTATGAATGATCTTAATCAATTCAAGATACTTCCTAATGAGTTATGCAGTGATATGTATTCTCGCATGATTATACTTGTGGAAGAAATCAATTCTCTTGAACTCACTCAATTATCTCAAGGAGATGTTATTCGTAGATCTTGATGGTGCTTCCCAAGCCGCAATACAACATTGTCATCTCTCTTCTTCATGAAAGGGACATCAATGACATGACCATCACCGATGTCGTTGGGAAGATATGTGCTCATGAGATGTTCTTGTTTGGACATAATGAGTCGTCATCCATAAAGAATCTTGCTCTCAAGGCAAATATAGTTGACAAGAAGAAGACGAAGAAAAAGATGTAGCTCCCATCATCAAGTGAAAGCGATGAAGATGATGATGATGATGGTGATGATTCTGACACCGAGCTTGCTCTTCTCTTGAGAAGAACCACAAGGATGATCTCCAAGTTTCAAAATAAGGGTTACAACTATGATCCCAAGAAGAACAAATTTCGCCCAAAGATAATTGTTGTTGGAGGAAAATAGACCAGCCTTAAGATAATGGTTGACGATTGCTATGAAAGGTCCCTCTAGAGCCTTCAGTCTCCGAACCCTCAGCAGGAGACCCGACTTCCAGAGGCTACAGGCCACCTCTCTGGTACGTACGTGGCCTTCCAAAGACTCGTAGCCATAACAAGTCCCTCTAGAACCTTCGGCCTCCGGACCCTCAGTAGGAGGCTTGGCCCCCGGAGGCTGCGGACCCCTTCGGGCCACCCCTCCGGTGCCTATGCGGCCTTCCAAAGCGTAAAAGATGCAGCAGGTCCCCGGAGACAATATCAGGGAAGAAAGGACACCCCCTGTAACCGATCTAACACGAGGTGACGAGCGATTAATGCTGATGCAAGTGGTGCTTATCTTGACACCCTAACGCGATGAAGGTCGTCCGGACACCCCCGATAGAGCAGCGCCGGGCCACAAATGGTGACCGACTCACCCCTCAGGGGCAGGCACCACAATAGTTACCATGGTAGATATTTATCTTCCATATAGAGTAAAAAGTAGTTATTCGGGATAAGGCCCAGTAATTTGGTCAGGTCCTAGATATTTGTACATCATGATAACTTGTACACTAAGCTATGCACCACCCTATAAATAGGGGGTCATGGTCATCTGGGGAGAGGAGGTGACAAGGAGAATGCTCAAGGAAACACACAGGATACAAAGGTGCCCAAACACTAAATCGCGCTATGATACTCCCTCCAGACCGATCCATTCTTCTACTATAAATACATTTGTGGTGTTCCTTTCTCTCAAACTTTGTCTCCAAGCTTGAGTCTCCTCCTTAGAAAAAACTCTTGCCGTACTTGGTAGGGCAAGATGATCTCTTGCTCCAACAATTATGGTAATCATATCATATGATCACCCTCATCTCGACAAGAGAAACAAGAACAAGTTTAGAAAGGTTGATGCAATTGAGAATGAGGACAACCACAAGAAGAAGGATCAAGAAAAGAGGAAGAAGAAACTCTTCAACAAGAATGATGGAGGTCGCAAGGCCTACATTGTCGCTCGACCTCCGAAGCCATCGGGCTTCGTACCTGCGAAGCCTTCCCTTGGCTTTACCAGTCCAGCCCCCGAGGGCTTAGCTTCCCAAAGCCTGGCCTCCCGAAGCCCAGCCCCTTGAAACCTCGGTCTCCCGAAGCCTTGGTCCCCCGAAGCCTCGGCCTCCTGAAGCCCCGGCCTTCTAGAGTCCTGCCTCCCGAAGCCTTCACCTCCCGAAGCCATACCTCCTGAGGCCCCCGTCTTCAGCTGCTCGGGCCGGCTTCCTGGAGGCTACAGGGTGAGTCGTCAGGCCTCAGGAAAGATCTATCGGAAGGGGAGCACCGGTCATGCTTTGCCTGCAAGGAAGTGACTGGCATTAAATGCCTAGGCTGATGGACGCCACTCTGACACCCCAACGTAATGGAGGCTATCCTGACACCCTTGACAGAACAACGTCAGGCTGCAATTGGCGACCGGCTCGCCACCTTCAGGGGGTAGGCACCACGATAGTTACCAGGATGGATATTTATCTCCCAAATAGGGTAGAAAGTAGTTATCCGGTCAGATCCTAGATATTTGTGCATTGCGATAAACTTGAACGCCAAGCTACGCACAACCCTATAAATAGGAGCCCTGGTCGCTTGGGCAAGGGACACGAGCAAGACGACAGAAAGACACAGAGGGGAAAAAACACCAAGTCACGCTGTGATACTCCCCCAGATCAATCCATTTCTTCTACAATCAATACATTCGTGGTGTTCCTTCCTCTTAAACTTCATCTCCAAGCTTGAGTCTCCTCCTTAGAAGAAACTCTCGCCGTACTTGCTGGGGAAAGATGAACTCTTACTCCAACAGCGCGCCGTCCATGGGAACTCGAACACAGAAGTGCTAAGAGAGGTAGGAATCCACCAAGAAAACCACTAAAGTGCTAGCCAAAACCACCACACCCACTGTTGCATGCATGCAACCATATGCATGGCTGTCTTAGCCATGCACACCATATGCATGCTCTAGCCCTGCTGCCGTGTGATGAGAACAGCGGCCCGATCTTCCGATAGGTTCGATTGATTTCGTCGTGAGGACGTTGACGCTTGGAGGCTTTCAACCCGCCGATTGTCACCTCGCAATTCGTTACACCCGCACGACTGTCGTTATCAACCACGCTCGCACGCGATCGACCTTACCACGAGGGTTATTGTTCCTGCAAGCAATCGAAGCAACTCACAAGAACAAGGAAGATGCAATCTGAATTGCTAATAAAGATGAAGCACACGAGTTGGGGTTCCACAAACCGATGAACGGTGAAAAACTGACTAATTGTCTAGTTGTAATCTAAGAAAAACCCAAACCCTAGAAGAGGGGGCGGCTATCTATTTATAAGCTAGGAGGAGAAAGGATTCGGCCACAACTGATGGAGCTCGAATACAACTCAATTACAAGGCCCAAGGTCCAAACTGATTCGGACTGAAAGAGCAACACGACTTGTTTTGCCGATTCCGGACAACACAGAAGGTATTTGGAGATGAGGTCGGATCCGTATGAAAGTAGACTCCGCGAGCTTTCCAACCAGTACTCATGGGCCTCGACCACCTTTCGGAATCAAGAGTTACGGTCGTTTGAATTTGGTGCTGTCTGTAATTCCGATTCCGAATTGATCTTGGGGACAAAACTGGATTTATGCGCGGTAGCCCTCCAGTTACACTTGTGCTTATATGGATCTTCTCTCAGGTTCCTAAGGATAATAAAATCATCGCAATAAGTTAGTAGCATCAAATCCTTAGAAACATTTGTATGGAAAGTGAGGAACGAGTTCACCTGATAATTAAGTTCTCGTGCACGAGCTCTTGTCAAAGGACCTTGAATTACAGCAGCGCGAGGAGGAATATTTGTGGTGCGTGTAACCGAAGGTGTGATGTCCTCATCATCTTCCCCTTCTTGAATTGGAGTCATCCTCGACTCAATCTCATCTTCTTCTTCCACATACGGCTTTAAGTCTGAAACATTAAATGTGGGACTAACCCCGAAATTTGCAGGCAACTAAAGCTTATATGCATTATCATTAATCTTCTCGAGTATTTTAAAAGGACCATCAGCTCGAGGCATCAATTTAGATTTCCTCAACTCGGGAAAATGATCTTTACGCAAGTGTAACCAAACAAGATCACCCAGTTCAAAAGTTAAATGTTTCCTACCCTGGCTACCATAAGCACGATATTTTTCATTCCTCTTCTCAATATTTTCTTTAGTTAATTCATGCATTTTAAGATTCAGTTCAGCACGTGTCTTAGCATCAAAATTCAACTTTTCAGAAGTAGGCAAAGGTAGCAAATCAATAGGAGCACGTGGATTAAAACCATATACAACCTGAAACGGACTTACCTTGGTGGTGGAGTGGACGGACCTATTGTAAGCAAACTCTATATGAGTTAAACACTCTTCCCACAACTTCAAGTTTTTCTTCAAAATAGCCCGCAACATGGTAGATAACATGCGGTTAACGACCTCCGTTTGTCCATCGGTTTGGGGATGGCATGTAGTAGAAAACAGTAGCTTCGTTCCCAATTTATTCCAAAGTGACCTCCAAAAGTGACTCAAAAATTTCGCATCGCGATCTGAGACAATGGTATTGGGCACTCCATGTAGGCGAATAATTTCCCTGAAAAATAAATCAACTATGTTTGTAGCATCATCGCTCTTGTGACAAGGTATAAAATGTGCCATTTTTGAAAAACGATCCACAACCACAAAAATACTATCCCTCCCCCTCTTTGTTCTAGGCAACCCTAAAACAAAGTCCATAGAAATATCCTCCCAAGGTACACTAGGAACAGGAAGAGGCATATAAAGACCATGTGGATTTAAGCGAGACTTAGTTTTATTGCAAGTAGTGCAGCGTGACACGTAGCGCTCGACGTCACATCTCATCTTTGGCCAAAAGAAGTGGGCGACCAGCACATCTTCGGTCTTCTTTGCTCCAAAATGCGCCATCAAACCTCCTCCATGTGCCTCTTGCAACAACAAAAGACGAACAGAGCTAGCTGGAACGCATAGCTTGTTAGCACGATAAAGCAAACCATCATTCAACACATATTTATTCCATTCTCTTCCTTGGGCCATAAATAATGTTGCCATGTTTCAAGATCTGAATGTATAACAAATTCCTTGGGCCATAAATAATGTTGCCATGTTTCAAGAACACGAACTAAAGCATATAATTCCTTATCATAAGTAGAGTAATTAAGACTAGGCTCATTTAATTTCTCACTAAAATATGCAACAGGCTTACCTTCTTGAATCAATACACCACCTATCCCAATTCCGCTAGCATCACATTCAATTTCAAAAGTCTTACCAAAATCAGGGAGTTGGAGTAGTGGTGCTTGAGTGAGCTTCTCTTTCAAAAGGTTGAATGCCTTCACTTGTGCAGGACCCCATTGGAAAGACACTCCTTTCTTTGTCAATTCATTCAATGGTGCGGCAATGGTACTAAAATCCCGTACAAAATGACGATAGAATCCAGCAAGGCCATGGAAGCTCCGCACCTGTGACACAGTAGTAGGCGTTGGCCAGCTTTGGATGGCTTCAATCTTTGCCTCATCCACCTCAATTCCCTGTGGTGTCACAACATAACCAAGAAACACAACTCGATCGGTGCAAAAGGTGCAC
Organism: Phragmites australis; assembly: GCF_958298935.1. Taxonomy (NCBI): domain Eukaryota; kingdom Viridiplantae; phylum Streptophyta; class Magnoliopsida; order Poales; family Poaceae; genus Phragmites; species Phragmites australis. The sequence continues at coordinate 20,446,946 of NC_084922.1, read as the reverse complement.
TTCTCAAGGTTACCAAACAAACGTGCATCTCTTAAAGCATTAAAAACAGCACGAATGTGATCAAAATGTAGATCATGTGACTTGCTATAAATCAAGATATCATCAAAATAAACCACCACAAATTTTCCAATAAAAGCACGTAAAACTTCGTTCATTAATCGCATGAAGGTACTAGGTGCATTAGTTAACCCAAAAGGCATCACTAACCACTCATACAACCCAAACTTAGTCTTAAATGCGGTCTTCCATTCATCTCCAAGTTTCATTCTAATTTTGTGATATCCACTCCGCAAGTCAATTTTAGTGAAAATTATAGCACCACTCAACTCATCAAGCATGTCGTCTAGCCTAGGAATAGGATGACGATACCTAATTGTGATATTATTAATGGCTCTACAATCAACACACATTCGCCAACTACCATCTTTCTTAGGAACCAAAATAACAGGAACAGCACATGGACTAAGACTTTCTCGTACGTACCCTCGGTACAATAAATCTTGGACCTGTCGTTGAATCTCCTTAGTCTCTTCTGGGTTGGTCCTATATACAGCTCGGTTTGGCAAAGTAGCTCCCGGAATCAAGTCAATTTGATGCTCAATTCCTCTCAAAGGTGGCAGTCCCGGGGGTATTTCACTTGGAAACACATCAGCATACTCCTACAAAAGGTTAGCAACAGCAGGAGGCAAAGAGGGAGGCATATCCTCAAGTGTAAACAAGGCCTCTTTGCAAATCAAAGCATAGCAAAATGAATTATGTGCTAATAAATCAGAAATTTTCAGATTTAGTAGCTAACATGGCAGCACCCTTCAACTTAATGGTGTCTTTCCTAGCATGTGTATTTTTGTTCTCATGTTGAAGTGGAAAAACATTTTTAGCTACAACCTGATTTTTAGATTTGTTATCATTGCATTTTCTTTCATTTTCAGCATGTTCTACTTCATCTTTCAAAATTTCAGCGGATGTCATAGGCAACAACTTAATCTTCTTACCCTTATGTGAGAATGAGTAGGTATTAGCTCTACCATGGTGCAAAACATCATTATCATATATCCAAGGCCTACCTAGCAACAAAGAGCATGCTTGCATTGGCACTACATCAAAGTCTGCACTGTCTTTATAATTACCAGCTGAAAATTGCACTCTCACAACTTTGTTTACCTTCAACTTACCACACGAATTGAACCATTGGATGTAGTAGGGGCGTGGGTGTGGCTGTGTGGTTAAGCCAAGCTTCTCGACCATCTCGGAACTGGCAAGGTTGTTGCAGCTACCTCCATCAATGATGACTCTGCAAGCTCTCTCCTTCACAAGAAATCTGGATTGAAACAAGTTGTGCCGCTGATTTTGCTCTCCTTTCCCCATTTGTGCACTTAGAACTCGTTGTACAACAAGGCTCACGTATCTCCCTGTATCAACAGCAGCTACTTGTTCTTCTCCATCATCAGCATCATTTTCTGTCTCGTCTCCTTCACCTGCAATGTTAGCAGCCAGTACATATTCATCCTCAATATCACTAGCACTTACATAATCACCATCTTCTGTTGCAATGTACGCGCGCTGACTTGGGCAGTCCTTCATGACATGGCCCATTCCCTTGCATCGGTGGCAAACAATCCCAGTTGTACGGCCCGTGGAAGCAACCGAAGAACTCTTAGCGGGGGCCTGCACACTAGTAGATTTACTTACCTCAGTTGCATGTGACGGTGTAGTAGGTCCTGCTGAACGCGCCCTACTCGAGGAGGGGGCAGCAGACCGTGTAGCAGAAGGTGGAATGGTTTTAACTTGCCCCGGCGTTGATCTTGGTGTAGATGTTCTTCCAAAATTGTTCTTTGGCCTCTGTTGTCGTCCCTGCAATTCTTTTTCTGCCAAACATGCAAGTTGGAACAATCTAGAAATATTATCATATTCTTTGTAATCTACTATGTCTTGAATTTCACATCTCAACCCTCCATAAAAGCGTGCCAAAGCAGCCTCTTCATCCTCAACAATATCACAACGTAACATACCAATTTGTAGCTCCTGATAATATTCTTCTAGTGACCTATTGCCTTGGTTTAAGCGCTGTAATTTCTTACACAAATCACGTCTAAAAGATGGTGGAACAAATCTATTACGCATAGCCACCTTTAAAGCATCCCATGTAGTAGGCGATAACCCATCATTGCATACCCTATTCCACCAAATGATAGCAAAATCTTTAAACTCACTAGTGGCTTGCCTAACTCTATGCACTTCAAGAACTAGGTGAGCATTAAATTTTTGTTCCACCGTCATCTCCCAATCTAGATATATTTCAGCATCATAAGTACCCGAAAAAGATGGTATGGTAAACTTAACTTTAGCAAATGGATCATCATTACCACGTGTATTATGTTGTTGAAAACTGTTACCTCTCATACCTTGACGGTTGAAGTTCAATCGGTTCCTTTGTCGTGCATCAAAGGCGTCACGCTCTTGCCTCAAAATTTCATCATCAGCGACGGACTCTTCATGTTCATGGGCTGCACCTTGAAGATGGCCATTGTCGCCATGAATACCATGTTGCATTGGGGGCTGCTCTGGAATGCGCGTCTCCATCCTGTTCAACCTATCAGGGAAATTAACAATAATACGGTTAGCAGAACCTAATGCTTCATCCACATGATGAAGTCGGGTCTCATGGCTCCGAAGTAATTGTTGCATCTCGTCCGTCTTCTCAGTTTGATTGTTTGCACTCTCAACCAGTTCATCGATCTTACGTCCATAACTCCTCATGAATTCCCGCATCTCCTCCTCGAACGTTTTACCTGCCATGGTTAGTAGCAAACAAGAGACACAACAATCAAACTGAGAAGGAGATGTGGAGGTGAAGGTGAAGGTGGAATCACACACTCTCGACTACTGGGTTGTGGAGGTGAAGGTGGAATCACACACTCTCAAGCATCTTACCAAGCTCTTATGAATTTCTTACCAAATTGCAACAGGTGGTATGACCGGAGAAGGTGGGATGTATGACCGCGATGGAGGCAAATGCGAGGATCCAAATCTGAGGGCCAAAAGTATGTGGAGCTTGGATAGGCACAATATATGGTAGCAAGGATTAGCAATAGTTCAATTCAGAAATTGCAAGACTGAAAAGTAATCCCAAGCTAGTCTATGCCGCCGGCCTAAACTCATCCTAGTTCAAGCAAGCAGAAATCCAACTCAGCTCAAGAACTCAAAGGATGCAAGCACTTCTGTTTCTGTTTTTTTTTATCTTCTTTTCTTTTGGTGCGGCTTTTTCTTTTTTCTTCACTTTTTCTGCACCTCTTTGCCTTTTGCCCTTTTCCTTTTCTTTTTTTTATATGACAGAAAGTGCCGCAAGAGATAAATTACAACCTGAGATCGAACTACAAAGCTTCTGCACCGGAAACTGTTGCACTAGACAAATAAACACTCTCCAATACGCAAATAGATTTTCTGCACTAAGCAAACTCACCGCTGGCAATAAACTAGCAGCCGCGCTATAGAACAAATAAGCTTTCGGCTTTGGAATTTATAATGCTTGAAAGCTACAGCTTAGCAGAACCGAGCCAGCGTAGCAAAACGGTCTTGGCACTTGCTGCTCAAAATCAGCAATAAAAAAATGGCAAATTTTCCTTTCCGTTCAGTGCTATTGACTAGACAAGACAAACTAGCTTGCTACGATTCGGCTTTCCTCTGTCTCCGTATGAACAATAATTCGCACGAACATGAAGTACTTATCAGAGGCAGAAGTTAATGGCAGCAAAACTCGAAACTAGAGACCAAGAACAAAACCTAGACACGACGAACACAATGACACAACGAGGGACTAAAATTCAGAAAAGCAAACCAAACTGAAAATTGCATGGCACAAAGGGGTTGTAGGACAGCGGAAGACGACGAATAATTTTTTTTTGGGGGGGCTAATTTTCTGGATTCTAGGACGATGGCAAATTTAATCTAACAAAAGGGGATACAAAGTTACCTATCGGGCAACTGAGGCTCTGGTACCATGTGATGAGAACAGCGGCCCGATCTTCCGATAGGTTCGATTGATTTCGTCGTAAGGACGTTGACGCTTGGAGGCTTTCAACCCGCAGATTGTCACCTCGCAATTCGTTATACCCACACGACTGTCGTTATCAACCACGCTCGCACGCGATCGACCTTACCACGAGGGTTATTGTTCCTGCAAGCAATCGAAGCAACTCACAAGAACAAGGAAGATACAATCTGAATTGCTAATAAAGATGAAGCACACGAGTTAGGGTTCCACAAACCGATGAACGGCGAAAAACTGACTAATTGTCTAGTTGTAATCTAAGCAAAACCCAAACCCTAGAAGAGGGGGCGGCTATCTATTTATAAGCTAGGAGGAGAAAGGATTCGGCCACAACTGATGGAGCTCGAATACAACTCAATTACAAGGCCCAAGGTCCAAACTGATTCGGACTGGAAGAGCAACGCGACTTGTTTTGCCGATTCCGGACAACACAGAAGGTATTTGGAGATGAGGTCGGATCCGTATGAAAGTAGACTCCGCGAGCTTTCCAACCAGTACTCATGGGCCTCGACCACCTTTCGGAATCAAGAGTTATGGTCGTTTGAATTTGGTGCTGTCTGTAATTCCGATTCCGAATTGATCTTGGGGACAGAACTGGATTTATGCGCGGTAGCCCTCCGGTTACACTTGTGCTTATATGGATCTTCTCTCAGGTTCCTAAGGATAATAAAATCATCGCAATAAGTTAGTAGCATCAAATCCTTAGAAACATTTGTATGGAAAGCGAGGAACGAGTTCACCTGATATTTAAGTTCTCGTGCACGAGCTCTTGTCAAAGGACCTTGAATTACAGCAGCGCGAGGAGGAATATTTGTGGTGCGTGTAACCGAAGGAGTGATGTCCTCATCACCGTGTAGGACGGCGTTCCTCCGACCTTGGCCAACCCTGAATCATGGGTCGGTATAGGAACACCAGACGTCGTGGAGGCCTTCTAGCTTTTGCACGATGAAGACCTCACTGCCTCAAGAGAGGACACGGTCGAAGCCACAACCAAGCAAGCCGCCTTCTAGTGGTTCTGGGCGGTCCAACCCAGGAGTGTTCCTGCCTAGGCTTGGTCCCAAAGTATCCCCTTTGACAACACCTGGGATACCCTGAGCGAGCCAACATCTTCGGAAAGTCTGTCCACCTAGCGTCCTCCTTGGGCCCGTGAGGCGAAAGAGGGTTCCAAGGAGACACAAGGCTCTGAGGTGTGCAGACCCTGCCAACGCCTCTGACGCCACCCGCGCAACGCCAACCACACGCATGAAACCCCAAGTCCACCTCATCCGAAGACGCATAGTTAGAACCACTTCGGCTCCAAAAGTCGGTTCACCGGGCAGCCTCGACAGTCTCCCAAAGGGGAAGGAGACCTTGCGGAAACCATAGGCTCCGGGACACACCACCTTCAGTAGTGACCCCAATGACAACTCCTAGCTCCGGTGCCCCCAGAGGCACACGGGTGCATCCTTCACGGACCAGAGCGCGGCCACAACACCAACGACTACTGCACCCTCATAACCTTTCGGGAGGAACACCTCAGAAGGCAAGCAAGAAACCTGGCCATAGAAGGAGCCGGCAAAGGATGACGTAGGGTTCGGAGGCCTGGGGCAAACTCCTGGGCAAATCCCCGGCACCTCAACCCTGCACCGTCACTACCAACCCTAGCACCAACGGTACTATATCCAGCAACGCGAACTGAGTTGGGGACGTGGCGTCGCTAGACTCCGGATGGATTACCTCCGGAGCCGAGCAACGGCTAAGGGCCGAGGTGATCGAGGACCGCCTCTCCCGACTAGCCTTCAGCTAAGCCTCCAACATGTCGTCGCCAGGCTCCGGACGGATTACCTCCAAATCCGGGCAACGGCTAAGGGCCGAGGGGGTCAAACACCACCTCTCCTGGCCTAGCCACAGGCTTCATGCTCTCCAAGCCTCACAATAGAGGCCTTATTTCTACAAAGGTACACCCACTATTAATTATCAGTAGTTTACCTAGTGATTTATCTTTCATACAGCAAGGTTAGAGTATGTTGGAGGCCTCCAACCTTACTGCTAGAAGTCTTCTGCAATAGATAGCCACTCGGTAGAAGCAGTAGAAATTAAGTTACATCCTCATTTAGCATGCATAGTTATATAACCTAGCTACGTTTTATACTACAATCAGCTTCTTATTGCCAACAGTAGACTGCAAAATTTAGCTAGTATAACCATGCAAAATCCCTACACTCCCAGAGACGCATTGTGCCTAGGTCGCTTGGGGGTGGGTCTGCCCAGGTTTCCTGGAAGGCATTATGCGGCCTAGGAAGTGTAGTTGCCACGTGTCAAGGGATTTCCTTGATAGACCGTGTTGTGGCGCCAGCCATGGAAAATCTTTGGGTGGCGTGACAAGCCCACATACCGCAGACATAGCATGCCTAAGTCACCTAGAAGGCAAGAATGACTAGATTTCCTGGAAGGCATTACGTAATCTCGGTACATAGTGTGGCCCACACACTGCGGGCGCCGCTTATGCCTAGGTCACTTGGAAGGCAGATTATGCCCAGGGTACCCTGGAAGGCATTTGCATAGCCTCAGGTGTCGAAGCCATGCCCCGAGAGATGTCCTCGGTGGCGGAGATGTGGTGCTCTAAGGAATGCTGTCGCAAGGAATCCTCGTTGCACAACATGCCTACACACCGCAGGCATAGCATGCCTAGGTCACCTGGAAGGCAAAATTGCCTAGGTTTCTTGGAAGGTATTGTGTAGCCTCGATAGTGTGTAGATGCCGATTATTAAGGGACTTCCTTGGTAATGTAGTTGTGGCGCCCTCGAGGGATTTCTTCGGAGGTGTGACAGGGCCACGCACTAGTAAGCATTGCTTGCCTAAACTCAAGGTCACCAGAAAAGGTTTCTCGGAGGGTAGGCTTTGCCCTGGTAGGTAGTGGAGCCCACACACCACGGGCGTAGCATGCCTAAGTCACCAGGAGGGCAAGACTACCTAGGTTTCCTGGAAGGTATTGTGTAGCCTCGATAGTGTGTGGAGGCCGCATATCAGGAGATGGCCCTCATGTGAGGATGCGGTGCTCTGAGGAATGTTGTTGCAAGGAATCCTCTCTTCACAACATGCTTATATGCCACGGGTGCAGCATGCCTAGGTCACCGCTAAGGCATCAAGCTTAGGTTTCCTGGAAGGTATTGCATAGCTTCAGTCGTACAAATGCCACACGCCAAGGCACATCCTTGGTGGATAGTGTTGCGATGCACCCCGGTCGTTTCCTCGAGAGCACGACAAGCCTACACACCGCGGGCATAGCAAGCCTAGGTCACCTAGAAGGCAAGACTACCTAGGTTTCCAGGAAGGTATTGCATAGCTCCTATAGTGTGTAGGGTCTTCGGCATTAATACATGCCAAGGAGTCTTACAAAACCTCTGACAAAAACGGAGAGTCTTACAAAAACCTCCGATAAAAATGGAGAGTCTTACCAAACCTCCGACAAAAACGGAGAGTCTTACCAAACCTCTGATAAAAACGGAGAATCTTACAAAACCTCTAACAAAAATGGAGAGTCTTACAAAACCTCCGACAAAAACGGAAAGTCTTACCAAACCTCCGACAAAAGGATAGTCTTACAAAACCTCCGGCAAAAATGGAGAGTCTTACAAAACCTCCAACAAAACAGAGAGTCTTACAAAAACCTCCGGCAAAAACGGAGAACGTTACAAAACCTCCAAAAAAACACGGAGAACCTTACAAAACCTTCGGCAAAAATGAGGAGTTTTACGTCCGCACAATGGAGAGTTTTACAAAACCTCCGGTAAAAACAGAGAGCTTTACCAAACCTCCTCACAATGGAGCGCTTTACCAAACCTCCGCCAAAACAGAGAGACTTCAAAAGTTCTCCGCACAACGGAGAGCTTTACCAAACCTCCGCCAAAATGGAGAGACTTCGAAAAACCTCCACACAACGAAGAGCTTTACCAAACCTCTGCCAAAATGGAGAGATGTCCAAAAACCCCCACAAATGGGGATGTTTTCTGAAAACTCCACCAGGTGGAAAGGTTCTGAAAGGACCTGATGGGAAGAGTACCCCGGCATCTTGAAGTCAAATGCCTCCATGCCGAAGGGGTATGAAACTCGCTGGCCTCCAAAGGGCATAGCAAACAAATCAAAGGGGTATAAAAATCCCCTCCCTAAAGGGAAAGGTATGACCCGCATGACTCAAACACGTATGGTAAAAGGTAAAATCATTATTCTACCATCTCCTTTCAAAGACATATTTCATATGTCATTTTGTGAAAATTATACTGACATTTAATAAAAGCCCACACTATGTGGCACGGGAAATAGCACGGAACCCTCGACTGTCCATTGCAGAGGCCATAAATTCATTGCAGCGGCTAAGGGGTGAGGGGGTCGCAGACCATCTCTCCCGCCTAGCCTTCGGCTTTGCCTCTGACACGCCATCGCCAGGCTCCGGACGGACTACCTCCGGAGCCGGTAGCAGCTAAGGGTCGAGGGGGTCACGGACCACCTCTCCCACCTAGCCTTCGGCTTCGCCTTCAACACACCATCGCCAATCTCCGAAAGGAGTACCTCTGGAGCCGAGTAGCGGCTAAGGGTCGCAAACCACCTCTCCCGCCTAGCCTTCGGCTTCGGTTCCAACACGCCGTCGCCTAACTCCACGGAGCCGGGCAGCGGCTACGGGCCGAGGGTGTCGCGGACCGCCTCTCCCATCCTAGCCTTCGGCTTTGCCTCCAACAACGCTATCACCATACTTTAAATAGATCACCTCCGAAGCTGACCAGTGGCTAAGGACCCAAAGGGTCAAGGACCACCTCTGGAGCTTGTCTCCAAAGGTTCCAAATGGACTTCGCTGGGTCAAAAATTTGGAACAAATTTGGAAGAAGGCCCTACCTGCGCCAAGCCCAAGCATTACGCAATAACCGGGAACAACGAGGTCACCACTGCTTCACCCGACCCTCCTTAGTTACCCTACGTATCTACCACCACCAGATTCCCGAGGCCACCTCTCCCCCAGAAGGAACGAAACCAACCATGATCTATGCGAAGGCTCGGTACCTCAGTCATAAAAAAAACTAGCCATCTCCTACGAAGGGGACGAAGAAGCGTGGCTCGAAGGCACGAAGGCACACACACATACAGTCACCCGTTCGAAAGATGCCTTGCACTCCGATACAGAAAGAGACACAACCGTCCCTGAAGGTCCATATTATATTACTAAACAACTAGTACATCTAGAGGACACATACAAAAGCGATAGTACAGAGATTGCTATGAAGAAGATAGACACCGACAAAGCAAACTAGGGTGAGAAAGAGTACAAGGTGACTAAGTCAAGCCATGGGCCCACAACAAGGCCATGGTCGACTGTGAGATATGAATGCCTCATGACTTCACCAAGAAGATAGACATGAATGCCTTCACCTCCTATGGGTCCCGGCAGGGGCCACGCATGGGGCAGCATATGCGCCTCATCTGCGGCCTACCGCTGCGGAAGCTGATACAGTAGCTAGCTCCCGAGCTACCAAAGGACGAAGAAGAGTCCGAGGAGTTCACTGCTGGGGTCTTCTCTCTTGCCTTCCTGGCCTCCTCCTTTGCCATCAAAGTCGTCGCTGTCTTTGTAGATGCCTGCTTCTCCTCATCGCTCTCCCCCTGCAGGAAATCCCAGTCGGTCTCCTCATTGTCGTCGGAGATATCGATGATCTTGACGGATGTGGCCTCCCAAGCCAAGGGTTGGGCCAGAGCGGCAGATAGCCGCCTCCCCCGCGGAGATGGAAGCGACGTGGCCACCAGCGCCTCCGCCAACGACCGAAATAGTCCGGCTCCCGAAGAAGCCGTCGAGATCATTGACATCTTCGAAGAGGATAAGGAGGAAGACGACGCCATACTCAAGTCAAGGTTAAACTGCTCACTCGTAGGGCTGTGAAATCCAGCCAAGACCCCAACTTTATACCCGGGCCAAGCAGCCACGTAAGGTTGGGAGATGAAGCGGAACTGACATAGCGGTGTCCCTCATTGAATGCCCAAGGGGACCGTGGCCAAACCCCAGTCATTCCGCCAGCACGTGGCAGCGCTCCAAGACGAATGCCTCATATTGTCGCACGGACGTCCCGTCACATTAATAATCCAAACTCCATTCGTCACGTGATAGGGGCGTGGGCACAAGACCCTAAACGACCCTCCACATTGTCCAGTCAGAACACGGCAGTGGCATGTCTCATCCTGCCAGGCAAACGCCTAGGGTCCCCCGATCCTACACGTAATATCTACTCTAGCGACCTCAAAAGGCAAGAAGAACCATTACTAAAGGAATCCAAATAGCATGTATCGGCCTCGGCACGGACCTCGGAGTACACCACATCCATCGACGCCCCTCTGGCTTGGGGTCATGATACCGCGCATGCCAGCTCCAACAAGCTTCAGAGCATATTGCCACAACCAGTACGTCATTAGCCTTGGGCCTCGCCATCGACACCCACAGTTTCCAACGAAAAAACTTCTTAAGGACAGAGAATTCTAGGTTGGGGTTGGTTTTCCTCTACATCCTCTCCCCCCACCGAAACATCGGGGCCCGAGAATAAGGGGGTACTGTTGGGGCAAAATAAACCAGCCTGAGGATAATTGTTAAAGATTACTATCCAGGTCCCTCCGGAGCCTTGATCTCTGGACCCTGAGCTAAAGGCTCGACCTCTGAAGCCATCGGGCTCCTTCACGCCACCTCTTTGTACCTACGAAGCCTTCCCTTGGCTTAACCAGCTCGGCCTCTCGAAGGCTTAGCCTCCCAAAGCCCGGCCCCCCTGAAACTTTCATTCTCCCGAAGCCTCAGTCCCCCGAAGCCTCGGCCTCCCGAAGCACTGGCCTTCCGGAGTCCTACCTCCCGAAGCCTTCACCTCCCAGAGCCATGCCTCCCGACGCCCCCATCTCCAGCTGCTCAGGCTGGCTTCCTGGAGGCTACAGGGTGAATCGTCAGGCATCAGGAAAGATCTACCAAAAGGGGAGCACCTGTCATTCTTTGCCTCCAAGGAAGTGACCGGTATTAAATGCCTAGGCTGGTGGATGCCACTCTAACACCCCTGATAGTACGATGCTGGCCCGCAATTGGCAACCGGCTCGCCGCCTTCAGGGGGCAGGCACCACGATAGTTACCAAGATGGATATTTATCTCTCAGGTAGGGTAGAAAAGTAGCTATCCAGGATAAGGTCCAGTAATTTGGTCAGATCCCAAATATTTGTACATTATGATAAACTTGTACGCCAAGCTACGCACGGCCTTATAAATAGGAGCCCTGGTGGCCTAGGCAAGGGACACAAGCAAGACGGCAGAAAGACACAGAGGGGAAAAACATCAAGTCACACTGTGATACTCCCCAAGATCGACCCATTTTTTCTACCATCAATACATTCATGGTGTTCCTTCCTCTTAAATTCGTCTCTAAGCTTGAGTCTCCTTCCTAGAAGAAACTCTCGCTGTACTTGCTGGGGCAAGGCGAACTCTTACACCAACATCTAAGTTCATGAATGACTATGCTACTATCATAGAGAAACAAAAAGCTAAAATCAAGTCTCTTGAAAATGCTAATAATATGCTTAGTTCTAATCATGATGAGTTTCTTGCTAAATACAATGATGTGCTTAAGAATCATGACGAAGTAGTTGCATCTAGCAAGTCTCTTGAGGCTAGTAACAAGAAGCAAAAACATGAGCATATTGACTTGAAATGCATATATCAAGAACTTGAGCTAGCTTGTGATGCCATTGATCCTAGCATGAATGAATTGCCTACTATTGATGTTGTTAAGGTTAATGCATCTACTTCTTGTGGTGATCTTCTTGCTATACCATGCTCCTCTTCATGTGATAATATATCATCTTCTAAGACTAACCATGCAAGGGAGCAAGAGCTCAAATAGGACATTGCAAATCTCAATTCATGTGTGACCCGGTTGACTAATTGGGAGTATAAGCATAAGGAAATTCTCATGAAGAATGAATTATACTACAACAACAGAGGCCTTGTATGCTTCCCCAGCCCGGTGGATAAGATCATCAAGTCACCGGAGATCAAGAATTGCTTCATCAAGAAAGTTGGTTCATATTGCCAACATTGTGAGGTCACCACACAAAGGAGTATCCAATTCCTACTAAACCCCTTCCTACTTTGTCTTCCAAGTACAAGTCTACTTTCAGTGATCACCATTGTCTATTGCATAAACTTAAAAGTAGCAAATCCATGGCTAAATTCATTGGAACTCAAGCTAAGGGAAAGCTTCCTAGGCAAATTTGGGTGCCTAAAGCTCTTATGAGTCACTTCAAAGGTAACAAACTTGGTTGGGTACATAAACATTAAGATTGATCCATCTGTGTAGGTGAATTACAAAGCTGGTGGTGAGAATTGGGTGCTTAATAGTAAATGTACATAATATATGACTAACAATGTAAAGATGTTCAGCTCACTAGCAGATGATGTGAGAGATCATGACAAAGTCACCTTTGGTGATAAGTCTAAGGCAAATGTGGTAGGTTTTGGTAAGATACAAATCTTCAATGATCTCTCTATTTCTAACGTTCTTTTAGTAGAGTCGCTTAGCTTTAATTTGCTTTCTGTAGCTCAACTATATGATTTAGGCTTCACATGCTTATTTAGTGACGTTGACGTTATCATAACTAGCAAGAAGCATAATGATTTAATCTTTAAAGGCTTTAGACATGGACATATATATGTTATGGACTTCTTCTCTAATGAAGCTAGCTTGACTACATGCCTCTTCACCAATACATCTATGGGTTAGCTTTGGCATCATCATCTTGCACACATTGGAATGAGGCAACTCAAGAAGGCATTCAAGAACGGAATGGTAGTTGGTTTGAAGAATGTTATATTCGAGAAGGATAAGTTGTGTAGCACTTGCCAAGCGGGAAAGCAAGTTGCAAGCTCACATCCATACAAGACCCTTAGAGCTACTACACATGAACCTCTTCGGATCAACTACCTACAAAAGTCTTGGTGATAATCTCTATTGCCTTGTCATTGTTGATGATTATACAAGATATACTTGAACTTTCTTAATGCAGCTCAGATCAAGATTGTGCTTGATGCGGCTCGGATCTAGGCAGCTCGAGTGAATAACCACAGTGCCTCTATGATCCCCAGCCAGCATGGCGTTGGTTCAGAGCCACAAACGCGAACATCCCAGAGTCGAAGGATCCCAAACAAGAAGCTCGGGTGGTCGAGCTCGAGCACAGTCCTACAGGTCAGACTGTAACTACCTCATATAGGCGTAGGGACCAGGAAGACCTAAGGAACTACATCCCTCATGGTCGATATGACCTACAGAGAGTGATAGACAACCACTGTGAGGGACACCATGACGACAACCGTAGTTATAATGATTGCAGACCTTCGGGATGAGACGGTCGACGTGACTCCCCCGTTCAAAGGAACATGCGTAAGAGTACTCCTCCATCTCCTCCTAAAGAATTCAATGGAGGTTGTGAAGCCTTCACACCCGAGCTCCGGTCAATACGATTGCCTGAGAAGTTTAAGGCGGGTCCGATCCAGAAGTACAACACGAAGCTCAACCTCAATGAGTGGTTACAGATTTACACCATTGTTATTTGAGTGGTCGTTGGCGACAATAGGGTAATGGCCAATTATCTAATAACTTCCTTCAATGGACCTGCAAGGTATTGGCTGCTGAACGTGCAACCCAACCTGATCCAATCGTGGGCTAGATAAAGGTTCAGTTTATCGCCAACTTTTATGGAACGTTCGAGTGCCCAGGAATGGAAGACGATCTCTATCAGTCGAACCAAGGTAAGGTCAAGACCCTTCGGGACTTCATTTGCAGATTCAGTGATAGTCACAATATGGTCCCGGACATCTCCGATGGCTCGGTCATCATCGCCTTCAAGCGAGGCATCAAGGACAAAGATCTGGTCGGGAAGGTTGCTACCCAGAAGATCAACACGAAAGAACTCTTTGAGCTAACTAACAAGTATGCAAAGCATGCTCAAGCCTAGGCACAAGCCAAAAATCCTCAGTCTGATAAGGACAAGCCCGAGTCCTCAAACACTGTGGGGAAGAAGAATAAATCTGGTGACAAGCACAAGGGTCCAGACACGACTATGGCTACGGTCGATAGGAGCAAGTCGCGCAATACTGGGGATAATAAGGGCCTGAGCTGTGGAGGTGGAAAATGGTATCCTGTCCATCGGACAAAACAACATGACTTTGATGAATCTCACGTTATCAAAAAGAAGCTTGATGACAAGGTTAAGGCTGCTATTGCTGGGTACCATAGCAAACAGAGCAAGCCAGACACCAAAGATGACGAGACTAGATTTAGCGTGGCCGACCAGAGCTTGGGACACATCTTTGGAGGATTCACCTCATACGAGTCCAAGAGGCAGTACAAGGTGATCAAAATGGAGGTCAACTTGGCTCTAACTGTACCTCCCTGATACCTCAGGTGGTCGGAAGTCCCGATCACCTTCAATCAAACGGACCACCTAGCCATAGTTCCACACCCAGGCCAGTATCCAGTTGTGGTCTAGCCTACTATACTTAATATCAAAGTCCATAGGACTTTGGTCGATAGGGGTATTTTGCTTAACCTCATCTTCTCCAAAACATTACATAAGATGGGAATCCAAATGCCAAAGCTCAAGACAGGAGCTGAGCCTTTCCATTGTAGAACTCCAAACTTATCGACCATACCCCTTGGCCTGATCGAGTTGCTGGTCCTATTTGGTGAGCCTGACAATTTCAGTACAGAAAAGCTTACCTTTGATGTTGCGGATTTCGAGATAGCCTACAACATGATCCTAGGTCGTCCAATGTTAGATAGGTTCATGGCTGTAGTGCACTACGCGTACTAGGTGCTCAAGATCTAAGGCCCTAATGGGGTCATAACCATCAAGGGATATCAACGTGTAGTGATCAAGTGCGACAAGCAGAACCTGGATATTGTTGAACATTTTGGTCGAGTGGCAACTAAATCAAGAGGCATGAAGTCTAAGCGAAAGAAGCACTAGGATGACCCCAATGTCAAGGATTCCAAGCACGTAAACCTCACTAATACCACCAGATCCGACGAATCGCCAAATGTAAGAACAACAAAGGTGCTAAGGATAGGAAGGCAGATGGTGGCATCAAGGTAGTGCCCCTAGCCCCGTCTGAATCAACCAAGACTGTGAAGATAGGGCTCGACCTTGATCCCAAATAGGAACTTGAGCTCATCGCTTTCCTCTAAGCAAACCAAGATGTGTTTACGTGGAAACCGTCTGATATGCTCCGGGTCCCCAAGGAAGTGATTGAGTATCGACTAGCTATGAAACCTAGTGCCAAACCTATGACGCAAAAGTAGCAAAGATTTGTGGAGGACAAAAAACAAGCCATCCACTAGGAGATCCGCAAACTCCTAAAAGTGGGCTTCATCTGAGAGGTTTGTCATCCTACATGGCTTGTCCCAAAGAAAGCCAATGGCAAATGGAGAATATGTGTTTATTTCACGACCTAAACAAAGCTTGTCCCAAAGAACCTTCTTGTCTCCCTCATCTCGCTCAAATTGTCGACTCTACAATGGGTTGTGTAGTGCTCACTTTCTAGATGCCTACTTGAGGTATCACCAAATTAGCATGGGAGTCGAGGATGAGGGAAAAAAAATCACTTTTGTTCCCCCTTTGGTGTATTTTGTTATGTAAAAATGCCTTTTGGTTTAAAGAATGCTGGTGCTACCTATCAACGGTGTATTCAAACTTGCCTATAGCCCTAAATCGGGCGTAATTTAGAAGCTTATGTCGATGATGTTGTAGTCAAATCTAGAACAGAAGATGCATTGATTGATGATCTCACTAAATATTTGACAACCTCAGGAAATATTGTATGATGCTTAACCACGAGAAGTGCATGTTTGGCATCCCATCAGGCAAGCTTCAGGGTTTCCTGGTGTCAAGTCGAGGCATTGGGGCAAATCCATGCAAAATAGAAGCTCTCGACAAAATGCGGTCACCTCGAACACTGAGAAAGTTAAAAAATGAACAGGATGCATAGCAACCCTTAGTCGATTCATCTCCAAGATGGGCAAATGAGGGATGACTTTCTTTAAGCTTCTGAAGAAACACGACCAGTTCGAATGGACGAAAGAAGCGGAGAAGGCCTTTCAAGACTTAAAAAGGTATTTGTGACACCCGGTTTTAACGGATAAAACCAAGTGCAGCTTATGTGTGCCCAAGAAGTTTAACACACATAAGGACATCATAGGTGAAGTAACAAAAGCACAAAATGAAGAGGAGGGCACGGGGAGTTTCACCACGGGCTTCTCAACGGTGGAGAGGGACTGTGGGAGACCAGCAATGGAGAGGGGCGGTCAGGTGGAGCTCGAGCTCGGTGCAGCGATGCTCCGAGGGTCGGGCGACGCTGAGATATGGCTGGGAAGCTCTTCGGTGACCCTACAAAGCCAAAGAGAGAAGGAACAGGGTCAATGGTGGCTTGAGGACGGAGAATCGACACGGCAGTGGAGCTCATCGGAGTTGAAGAAGATGACAGCACCGACGGCGAATCCGAGTGGGAAACGGGGTAGGAGCGAGTGGAAAACATGCATTAGAGGGGAAGCGAATCAGCCGAGAATCGAAGAAAATGGCTGGCGGCCTCCATGGCTTCAAATGCGGCAGTTTCTGTATTTGTGAGGGGAAAACGAGGGGGAAATGACTAGGAATACTTGATTGATAGGCGAGGATCGTGGAGGCGTGGTTTATTCGGCGTGAAAAAGCTCGGGGAGGCGGCAAATTTTGAATAGGTGGCAGGATTTGTTGGCGGAAATAGCAGGCAGGAGGAGGAAGAAGCGAAGCCGAGCTGGCAGCTCGGCTCGAGCCCACTAGGCAGAGCGAGAGGGCAGGAGGCGGTGGCTCGGGCGCGGCGGGCAGCGGCTGGCTTGGGCACGGGGCAGGCCGGCTCGAGGCACAACGCGGGATAGGGAGGTGACCCATGCGAGCGGGGGGGGGGGGAGGGGGAGGGGGAGGGAGGAGATTGGGCCGGGCTTAGGAGGAGGGAGAAGTTTTAAATGAGTGATCTTTTGCAAACATTTTTTCAAGCATAAAACCCTATTGCAACTACTGCAGCATGAATGCAACAAACTTTACTATAACCTTTGACAAATTTAAATTTAGAAAATAATTTATTTCTATTTGATCAAAAATTACAACTCCTATTTAATTCTAGAATAATTTTAAACTATTGCAAAAATTGAAAATTTTGGGTGCTACAAACCTAACCCCTTTAGGTTGAATCTCGCCCTCGAGATTCAAAAGTTTCGGAGAAGAGATGGGGAAACTCTGCCTTCATATCATCTTCTCTTTTTCAACTTGCTTCCACTGCATTTTGCACATATAGACTTGCCTGTTCTTCTCGCATATCCAGTTCTTCTACTAGTAGCTGCTCTTTAGGAACTCTCAGATACTTTTTCAACTGTGACACATGGAAAATATTGTGTACTCCTGAGAGCTGAGGTGGTAACTCACGTTGGTAAGCTACTTCTCCTCGTCTTCGCAGTATCTTGTACGGACCAATAAACCAAGGTGAAAGCTTGTCTTTGATCTTGAATCCGCGTAGACCTCTGATCGGCAACACCTTACACGATGTCTCCTACTGCAAAAGTTAGTTCTCGGTTTAGATTATTTGCATAGCTCTTTTGTCTTGACTGAGCAGTTTTTAGATTATCTCTGATCTCTTGTACTTTTCTTTCTACTTCTCTCAGAACTTCTAGGCCAAAAACTTGGCTTTCTCCAATCTAGATCCAGAACAACGGGGTTCTACACTTTCTTCCATATAAGGCTTCAAAAGGAGACATCTTGTGGCAAGCTTGATAGCTGTTATTGCATGAGAACTCTGCATACAGCAGATTCTTGTCCCAACTATTACCATTCTTCACTGCACATGCTTTCAACATGTCTTCAAGGATTTGATTCACTATTTGCATCTAACTGTCAGTATATGGGTGATATGCTGAGCTGAAATTTAATCTTGTAGCCATAGATTCATGTAAGCGTTGCCAGAACTGTGAAGTAAACTAACTGCCATGACCAGATACAATTATCTTGGGTACTCCATGTAGACACACAATTTTGGACATATATAACTCAGCTAGTTTTAGACCTTAATAGGTTTCTTTGACTATGTTGAAATGAGCTATTTTTGTCAACCGATTGACTATGATCCATATGGAATCATATCGTGACTACGTTCGAGGTACACCCACTATGAAATCCATAGCCCTACTGGTCTTTGATGCACAGTTTTGACTCACTGATAGATATCACATAAAGCCACATATTCTACTGTTGCACATTTCATTCCATACCACCAATAATGAACTTTAAGATCTTGGTACATCTTGGTACTCCTTAGGTGAATGGAATATGTTGAATCATGAGCTTCTCTTAAAATTATATCTCAAGTAGCCTTCACGTCTGGAACACATATCATGTGCTTGTACCAACGACGCCACCAGCAGCGCCGCCATCGACATGGTACACGTGCTCGTCAACCACGACGAGAGGTACGTGATAATGATGACCCTTTCGGGAAGATCAAGTTTAGCATGCCCTCCTTTGATGGAAAATATGACCCCAATGCATATCTTACTTGGGAACTAGCGGTTGATCAAAAATTTGCATGTCATGATTTTCCTGAAAACAAACGTGTTAGGGCTGCTACTAGTGAGTTTACTGATTTTGCTTCTATTTGGTGGAGTGAATACATTCGAAGCCACCAAAACAACACTCCACAAACTTGGGAAGCTATGAAAAGAATCATGCGAGCTAGATTTGTTCCCTCTTACATGCACGAGATCTTCTGCATAAGCTACAGCTTTTGAGACAGGGAAACAAATCTGTAGAAGAATATTATCAAGAGCTGCAAACAGGGATGCTTCGGTGTGGTTTGGTAGAAAATGAGGATGCAGCTATGGCTAGGTTCATGGGCGGGCTGAACCGGGAAATTCAGGATATTTTGGCTTACAAAGAATACAATTCGATCACTCGTTTGTTTCATCTTGCTTGTCAGGCTGAAAGGGAAGTACAGGGACGGAGAGCTAGCACAAGAACTAACATTTCTGCAGGTAGTGCTACCTCTCGGACACCATCCAACCCCGCTGGTCAACTGAACCGAGCCACTGCACCATCTTCTTCAAGCAGCAAGCCACGCCCTTCGACGACAAATTCCTCACCTTGCCCTCCTGAAACAACAAAGGGGGCAGCTGCTGCACCAACCAAGAGTTCGTCCTCAATTGCATCTTTGGGGCGAACTAGAGACATTCAATGCCTCCGTTGCAAGGGTTACGGCCATATTCGCAAGGACTGCCCAAGCGCACGTGTGCTAGTTGTGCGTCCAGATGGTGGGTACTCCTCTGCTAGTGATTTAGATGAAGAAACATATGCTTTGCTTGCAGCTAACAATGCAGGGGGAGATGGGGAGCACAACCAAGATGAGGAGCACATTGGAACAGAACATGCTGAGCACTATGAGAGCCTTGTGGTGCAGCGAGTGTTGAGCGCACAAATGGAGAAGGCTGAACAAAATCAGCGCCACACTTTGTTCCAAACCAAGTGTGTGATCAAAGAGCGCTCTTGCCAAGTGATCATTGATGGAGGGAGCTGCAACAACTTGGCAAGTGCTGAAATGGTGGAAAAGCTTGCGTTGAGCACCTGGCCACACCCGCAACCTTACTACATTCAATGGCTGAACAGTAGCGGTAAGGTGAAGGTAACACGGTTGGTGAGAATTAATTTTGCCATTGGTTCTTATCATGATTCTATTGATTGCGATGTTGTGCCCATGCAAGCATGCTCTATGTTGTTAGGTAGACCATGGCAGTTTGACATTGATTCTTTGCACCATGGTAAAGCTAATCAATACTCTTTTATGCACAATGGCAAGAAATTTGTTTTGCATCCAATGTCTCCTGAAGCAATTTTAAAAGATGAACTTACTAGAGCTAGTAAATTGAAGAATCAGAAGCATGCTAAGAGTGAAAATCAGATTGTGGTAAATGAACTTGAGAAGCATAAAACGAAAAATGCCAAATCTGTTCATGATACTAAAAATGAGATTAAGCTGAAAGGGTCATGTTTCATTGCTACCAAATCTGATTTGGATGAGATCAATGCTACCACTGCTGTTTGCTATGCCTTAATTTGCAAACAAACTTTGTTTTCACTTGAGGAGATACCTTCTTCCTTGCCTCCTGCTGTCACTAACCTTTTGCAGGAGTATGCGGATATTTTTGCAAAGGAGGTGCCATCGGGGCTGCCACCAATTCGTGGGATTGAGCACCAGATTGACCTCATCCCCGGGGCCTCCCTGCCCAACCGTGCGCCATACAGGACCAACCCGGAAGAGACTAAAGAGATTCAGCACCAAGTGCAAGAATTGCTCGACAAAGGTTATGTGCGTGAGTCTCTTAGCCCCTGCGATGTTCCTGTGCTTTTGGTTCCTAAGAAAGATGGATCTTGGCGCATGTGTGTAGACTGCCGAGCGATTAATAACATTACCATCAGATATCGTCATCCTATTCCTATGCTAGATGATATGCTAGATGAATTAAGTGGCTCAATTGTGTTTACAAAAATTGATTTGCGTAGTGGTTACCACCAGATTCGCATGAAGCTAGGAGATGAATGGAAAACAGCGTTTAAAACTAAGTTTGGTCTATATGAGTGGTTGGTCATGCCTTTTGGTCTCACTAATGCACCCAGCACCTTCATGAGATTAATGAACGAAGTTTTACGTGCTTTCATTGGCAGATTTGTGGTGGTATATTTTGATGACATTTTGATATACAGCAAATCACTAGAGGAACATCTCGATCATTTGCGTGCTTTTTTTTATGCTCTACGTGATGCACGTTTGTTTGGTAACCTTGAGAAGTGCACCTTTTGCACGGATCGAGTCTCTTTTCTTGGCTATGTTGTGACCCCACAGGGAATTGAAGTTGATCAAGCCAAGGTTGAAGCCATACATAGCTGGCCGGTTCCCACGACGGTCATACAAGTGAGAAGTTTTCTCAGACTTGCTGGATTCTATCGCCGCTTTGTGAAGGATTTCAGCACCATTGCAGCCCCATTGCACGAACTCACCAAGAGGGGTGTTACATTCACATGGGCTACAGCACACAAGAGCGCCTTCGACACATTGAAAGATAAGTTAACACATGCACCTTTGCTCCAACTTCCTGATTTCACTAAAACTTTTGAGCTTGAATGCGATGCAAGTGGAATTAGTTTGGGAGGTGTGTTGTTACAAGAGGGAAAACCTGTAGCATATTTCAGCGAGAAGTTGAGTGGACCTAGTTTGAACTATTCTACTTATGATAAAGAATTGCTTGCTCTAGTTCGGACTTTAGAAACATGGCAGCATTATTTATGGCCCCAAGAGTTTGTTATACATTCTGATCATGAGTCTTTGAAACATATTCGAAGCCAAGCAAAACTGAACCGTAGACATGCTAGGTGGGTTGAATTCATTGAATCTTTCCCTTATGTCATCAAACACAAGAAAGGGAAGGAGAATGTCATTGCTGATGCTTTGTCTAGGTGTTACACCTTGCTTTCACAACTTGATTTCAGAATTTTTGGCTTGGAAACAATAAAAGAGCAATATGCACAAGATGCTGATTTTAAAGATGTGTTGCTAAATTGCAAGGAGGGAAAAATGTGGAACAAATTCGTCCTCAATGATGGGTTTGTATTTAGAGCTAACAAGCTATGCATTTCAGCTAGCTCCGTGCGTTTGTTATTGTTGCATTTAAAGATGTGTTGCTAAATTGCAAGGAGGGAAAAATGTGGAACAAATTCGTCCTCAATGATGGGTTTGTATTTAGAGCTAACAAGCTATGCATTTCAGCTAGCTCCGTGCGTTTGTTATTGTTGCAGGAAGCGCATGGAGAAGGGCTGATGGGACACTTTGGTGTGAAGAAGACAGAGGACATCCTTGCTAGTCATTTCTTTTGGCCCAAGATGAGGAGAGACGTGGAGAGATTCATTGCTCGCTGCACAACATGCCAAAAAGCTAAGTCACGCCTTAATCCTCATGGTTTGTATATGCCTCTACCTATTCCTAGTGCACCATGGGAGGATATTTCTATGCACTTTGTTTTAGGACTGCCTAGAACAAAGAAGGGGAGGGATAGTGTCTTTGTGGTTGTGGATAGATTTTCGAAGATGGCACATTTCATACCATGCCATAAGACCGATGATGCTACTCATGTTGCTGATTTGTTCTTTCGTGAGATTGTTCGATTGCATGGAGTGCCAAACACAATTGTTTCCGATCGAGATGCAAAATTTCTTAGTCATTTTTGGAGAACCTTGTGGACTAAATTGGGAACTAAGTTATTATTTTCCACTACTTGTCATCCCCAAACTGATGGACAAACTGAGGTTGTGAATAGAACTTTATCTACCATGCTTAGGGCTGTTTTAAAGAAGAACATAAAATTGTGGGAAGAATGTTTGCCTCATGTTGAGTTTGCTTACAATCGTTCACAACATTCTACTACTAAAAAGAGCCCTTTTGAGATTGTTTATGGCTTTGTGCCTCGTGCCCCAATTGATTTGCTGCCTCTTCCAACTTCGGATAGATTGAATTTTGATGCTAAACAACGTGCTGAGCTGATGTTAAAAATGCATGAGACCACAAAAGAGAACATAGAGCACATGAATGCTAAATATAAACTTGCTGGTAGCAAAGGAAAGAAGCATGTTACTTTTGAACCGGGTGATTTAGTTTGGCTGCATTTGAGAAAAGATAGGTTCCCTGATTTGAGAAAGTCTAAGTTGCTTCCTAGAGCTGATGGTCCTTTTAAAGTGCTAGCAAGGATCAATGATAATGCATACAAGCTTGAGTTGCCTGCAGATTTTGGGGTCAGCCCCATATTTAACATTGCAGATTTGAAACCATATTTGGGAGAGGAAGATAACCTCGAGTCGAGGACGACTCAACTGCAAGAAGGGGAGGATGATGAGGACATCCCTTCCAACGATACAACTACACCTACTGCACAACAAGGACCAATGACAAGAGCTCGGGCACGACAACTCAATTATCAGGTAAAGTCGTTCCTCGCTCTGAAAATGAGTTCTTCTTTGAATGGGTACTACTAAAGTCTTGTGATGATTTTCTTATGCTTAGGAACATGGGAGAAGAACCAGATGACTCAAGTGTGGACGTCCACTTCAGACATCAAGATCTTCAAGCTGCAGAAGTTTGCACATCAGGTTCAGACATCAAGTTCGGACAGCCAGGCTGGCCCAAATTGCTTGGTCCATATTTCTTGACTCCGAAGGTTGTTTGAGGCCCATGAGTACTTGTTGAAAAGATCTTGAAGTCTACTTTCAAATGGATCCAACCTCATTGCAAAACTCCACCGGAGCTGCTCAGAATCGACCAGAAGACGTTTAGACCTCCAGTTTTAGGCTGAGGTCCTTGTATCTAGTTCAGCCCACTAGGGGCCCATCTTGTGTTAGGGTTTCTTCACCCCACGCCTCCTGGCTGCCTTCTACCTATAAATAGAACCTCCAGCCGCCAGGAGCAAGGTTGGATTTTGTTTAGATGCAAGTTAGCTACTGCTATTTCCTTGTAAACGTGTGTGTCGATCAGACCACCCGATTTGCTTGATTCAAGACCCCAACTTGTGATTCAGATCAATCCTTTGGATTTCATTCCGTGAGTTATTTGCTTGTTCATCTTGTTCTTGCTTGTTCTCGATTGCTAGCAGGAGCAGCGGTGTTCTTGGCACGGCAAGAACATCACCAACGGAGATGGTGTACCTGTTGCTAAGGCGCAGCCCCTTGTGGTCGTTGTAGTCGGACAGCCAACGTCGAATCCACCCCAAATCGAAGTTATCCCCAACTCTCATCGAAGGATCAGGAACAAACCCTAGTGGGTTCCATTAGCCGCTCCAGGTACTAACTCAATGACGAACTCAATTTCACGATCGGGCAGCATACCTGGCAAATACTTTGGGAAGACGTCTAGAAATTCACTCACAACTCGGCTATCTTTCACTACATTGGCCTTGTTGAGACCGGCGTTGATAGCTAACTCCATTGTGGCTTGGAATTCCACCTTGGTACCAACTGTGTGTCAATTGTACTGTCTTCGTGGCACATCCAATAATTCCATTGTACTTAGCTAACCAATCTATTCCCATAATGATATCTATTCCCTTGGATTCCAGAATGATGAGGTTTCAAAAAGTCTACCCCCTTATGCATATACTTATTTTGGGGCATACATGCCTTGATTCCATTTCTACTCTAGGACAACTAACTTGCACCCGATTTTTCATTAATGCTCTTGGCAACTTATATGTATTGGCAAACTGAGATGATATGAATGAATACGTAGCACCATAATTGAACAAAACTGTAGCAAGGTGAGAGTTTGCAGAAAACATACCCAATACTACATCAGGAGCATCTTGGGCTTCTTCCACAGCAACGTGATTGACATGACCATGCATCGCATTCTTTTGATGTTGCTACTACTGATTGTTGCCCTGAGCCTGTGCTTGCCCTTGCTGCTTCTTGGGATACTTGTTGGCAAGGTGCCCAAAGTTGCCACAACTAAAACACGGGCTAATGTTGCCATATCATTGACCTGGGCGATTCTGCTGCTGGGATTGGTTGTTGTTGTTGGGTTGCTGCTGCTGGTAGTTATGACGCAACTACTACTGCTACACTATCTGCACTAGAGGCTTGCACACACCTGCAACCTGATTGGGCACCTTCTACGGTGGTCTCTAATGTTGAT
Source organism: Phragmites australis (assembly GCF_958298935.1). Taxonomy (NCBI): domain Eukaryota; kingdom Viridiplantae; phylum Streptophyta; class Magnoliopsida; order Poales; family Poaceae; genus Phragmites; species Phragmites australis. Next base: position 20,422,113 of record NC_084922.1, on the reverse strand, counting down.
TCTGTCCTCCATTGTGGAACATATGACTTGTGGCAAGGGCATTGAAATGGGGACGGGTGTTGCTGCCTGAAGACTGACCTTGCAGGCTGCGCTTGCGTTCTTCTCCCAGATCCTGTCACATCTTCTCCATAATGAAAGCTCTATCCACCAGCTTTTTGAAACTAGGGTACTCATTGGCCAAGAGGGCATACTGTAGTCCTGTGTTGACCTCCACGAAACATTCCTGCTTCTTCTCATTGGTATCAACATCATTGGGAGCATAGCGAGAGAGCTAGGTGAACTTGGTGAGGTACTCTCTTACTGACACGGGACCTTGCTTCAGACTGAGAAACTCCTTCCTCTTCAGATTTACTTCTCCTACAGGGACATGGTGTGCATGGAAGCTATTCCGGAACTGTATCCATGTGATCTCTTGGGGATCCTCACGAGCGGCAGTGTATGCTGTCCACCACTCTTTTGTTGGCCAAATGAGCTAGTGAGAGGTGAAGAGAACTCTTTCTCTTCTGGTACACTGAGCTATCTACAGCTTACTTTCAATTATCTTCAACCAGCCATCGGCCTCCATAGGTTCAACTGCCTGTGAGAAGGTGGGTGTTGAGTACTAAAGAAAGTTTAGAGGTTGGACTGTAGTTGCTATAGCGGTGCTTGCTAGACTTGGGTTTGATAGTTAATATCCTACACCAAGCCTTGGAGAATGGTCATCACTTGGTTAGCATCCATTAGAGGGGGCGGGCGTGGAAGATCATGCTGGTTAGCGTTGGTGTTGTTGTTAATGTTCTCGTTGTTGGTGTTGCCATGCCTGGTTTGCACCATCTGTTGGTAGCCAAGATACAATCGGGGAAACATAAGAGAAAAGCGAGAGCAAAAAAGCAAGACAAGAACAAATATAGCATGAAAGAAAGAAAGGGCTATTATTATATTGTTAACTGATGCAATTGTAGAGGAAGAACCTCGACATTACACTAACACACAGACAAAGATCCAACTCATGACAAGGTTCACACTAACACATAGACACAAGCCTTAAACACACACTAGAACAGACGAAACAAGACAATTAGAACACATAGGGATAAATGATTTATTCAGCTAAGGACATCCTCCTAGCTCGACACTACTACTCGCCTATTGTGCCTGATGGACCTGCTGCATCTGCTAGATGAAGCCTCTTGCTCGATGAGGAATGGGGTGGTGCAGCCATGGGTGCCTGGAGCCTCCTCAGGGAACTAGTCAGGGTGCTCCGGTAGAATCTGCAGCTCACGGATCTTTGCTCCTGTCCTACGTGATGCTGATGCATATCCTCTAGCTCAACGAGGGCTCTGTCGAGCTTAGCGTACAGGACAGTAGTGAGGCAGACCTGCTCTCTCAGACATCCATCTGGCTCAGTGTTGACAGACGCGAAGATGACCTCCAGAATGCCTGATGAGCGCTACGGGAACTTGCTGAACTGAGTGAGGTGGAGGGCCTATCTATTCTCCTTGTAGAAAATAGCCTAGCCTGATGGGCAGTGTCCTCGATCCTAGCCTCAAAGATAGCTCTGAGGATGACGATGAAGTGAACACGGCGAACCCGACGAAGACCGTCGTCAGTCTGCTTCTCAAACATGGTCACCTCCACTGACCATGAGTAACCATGTCCTCCAAGCGGAATTCTGACTCCCTTCTAGAGTGGAGCGTTGTGGTAGCCCAGACCCTGAAGAAAGTACCAAAGCATGAGAGCGAAGTAGTCGGTGAGCAGTCCGTCGGTGTAGAACTCGGTAGGGGGTTAGTGCATCGAGACAGCACCAGCGGGAATCTCCTGATCAGGAACCAGCACACACTTGCGTGGGGTGATCTTCGTACGGGCCATCTAAAATTTTGAAGAAGACAAAAAATTAGTAACAGTTTTATAAAGAGCAATAGATGAAGTAAGGAAAAACTGTAAGAAAAATAATTTTACAAAAGTAGTTTGTACAAACATAAGTCCTTAACACTTCCTTTCTATCTAGGCTGCGTCCTACGGTCAACACGGCTCTGATGCCACTTCTGTAATACCCAATTTTAAAGGAACAAAACTAGGTACAACACATGTATGCCAGAACCAAGTTTTCATACATACGTTACGTCATCAGTGTATTATCACTGTGCCATTATTATAATAACGTTATTAACATATTACAAAAGGACCCAAGGGTCTAAATGAAAATACATCGAAAAAAGAGCTTCAATGCCAGAGGGTGTTCCATCTTCCTTAGGAGTCAACCGGGGCACTCCAGCCTAGAACAAGAGCTCCAGGTCGAAGTCGTCCTCATTGAAGGATGGAACATCATTGATAGCTTCTGAACAGCAAAGGGATGCAAGAAAGGGGACAACTAGTGTGAGTACAATAATGTACTCCGCAAGTGTAGGGAAAGCATGATATGGAGCTTGAGTCAAGGAATGGTTAGACATTGGTTAACGACACTAAGTAACCTTAACCTATGACATCAAAAACAGGCATTCTATTTACTATGTGTGAAGACATAACTATAACAAAAGCAATGACTCATCAGATTACATTACCCGGCTACTCGACCATGCATACCAAAACCTTCATCCCAGCTAATTAAGAAGAAGTCGAAGCCGCTCTTGACCATGAGCATGGCTGATCGATCAGTTTGACACTCTGCAGAGTTTGCACAGTTTTCCCCATAAGTCGTGATTCTCATGTTGCTTCACACCTCTAGGGTGCGGAGTCGGTTCTTACTACAAAGCCTTTACAAAGCTCCCACCAACTTGCAGGCACCCACTGAGGTTTCACCACTAACATTGATTCCATCACTATAGAAGGCCCTCTTGTGCCACACAACCATCCACTGGTGCCCACAAAATCGGAGGGGTGGCTAATTAATTGGCCAGGCCATACCCATATAAGCCTTGTGGTTGTGTAGTTTAGCCAGGTTACATGCTTCAATAACCGGTCATTAGGATCTCACACAGGAATAACCACAAACCAACTGTGCATTACCGCGCCATCATCACACAAACATCATGTTAGGATCCCTATACCATGTGGCTATAAAATTACCATACCGGGTTCATGTTGCATAAACAATAGTCAAGATTATTATTTACCCAGCTATGACAGCGCTAGCATAACTTCTCATCATTCCCCATGATTCATCAACGATGACAAGGATAATCATACAAAAGCTAGTAACCCCTAACATGGGATTCCAAATTAGACAAGCATGCAATGAAGGATAAACAACTACAAAAATATCCTAAAATAGGAGCATGATGTTCAAGAACACTTTCCTTCAACTAAGGGTTGCTCGAAACCTTCAAAAGCTTGCTCTTGCAAGTTCACGAACTGCTCACCTCCTGAACGGCACAACAAAAAAGAACACACACAAAAGAACTACAAAGAACTACAAAGAACATTACAACAATAAGTACTTAAACTAGGTAAAAAAACCTATAAAAAGATTCTACACATTGCTACGAACATTTGAGCGTGAAAATAACCCAAATCGGAGCTGCAAGCAAAAAGTTATAAGCTTTAGAAGTTCCAGGGGCTATTCTACTAATTTTACATGATTTCCAAGAATAAACCAATTTGTTTATACTAAAAATCTTATTTATGACTATGAAAAGCAAAAAGGAAATGTTTTTCTATTGAAAAACCTATGGAATAGATTCATGGACCGATGGAGCACTGTCTTGAGGCCAATCCATGGTCCACGGTGGACCGATTACACAAAACAAAGGGTACATGATCTCAGCCGTTAGATCAAAATCAGACAGCTCTGAGGTGAAGGATTCAAACTTTCAATGGCTACAGCAGCCCTGCTGGTCTTTGATGCTTGGCTTTAACTCGCTGACAGATTTCACACAAAGCCTCATATTCTGCTATTGCACATTTCATTCTGTACCACTAATACTGATCTTTAAGATCTTGTTACATCTTGGTACTCCCTCGGTGAATGGAATATGCTGAATCAGAGCTTCTCTTAAAATTGTATCCTGAATAGCCTTCATGTCCAAACACATATCATGTGCTTGTACCACACCGTACCTTCCTCATCTTCAGTGAAATCTGGGGCTTGGCCGATTTTGATGAGCTGCTTGATTTCCAAGATATTTTCATCCTCAAGCTAACCTTTCCTTATATCTTGTTCAAGCGTCAAGTCTATTTCCATGGAAACTATCTCGGTGTTACACACCATTCCTAAATTTATCTCTTGAAGAGTTATAGTGTTGACCTAATATTTCCTACTGAAGGCATCAACCAGTACATTTGCCTTTTCTGGATGATAGTTGATTCCTAAATTGTAATCTTTGATAAGCTCTAACCATCTGTGTTGTTCGAGGTTAAGATCTGGTTGAGTGAAGATATTTTCAGGCTCTTATGACCTAAATAGATCTCACACCTTTGACCTATCAAGTAGTGTCTCCGGATCTTGTGTGCATGCACCATAGCGGCTAATTCTAAGTCTGGGTCGGGTTGTTCTCTTCATATTACCTTAACTGCTTGGATGCATATGCTACAACTGTGGGGGAACTGGTAGGTTACACTAGCCTCAAACAAAAAAGTTCTACTGCAATCACCTAGGTTGTCTAACTTTTAGCCACGAGTTGTGATATCCTTGTTGGCATGTTTTGCAAGACACTTAACACATGCCAGTGATATGCCGCCAGGGAAATCACTATGAAGCATGGTCCATCAATTAGGTCTTGGTACTCCAACGAATGCCAGTCAAGTGTCTAATCGATATGCTAAGCCTTACCCATATCTCGTGTTTTGTATGGCATTTCTTGGGTTTGTCGCTCCACGAACCGGTCCTTACATGTGACACTTGGGCAAAGACTATCCAACAGGGAAATAACCAACAAAACCTAACACCTTTTCTTGGAACGTATCCATAAGCCCACCACATGAACCACCATTATCAAACCAACTCCTTACCCAAGTTCTAGGGTTTCATGTTACTAAAACAAGCTCACCATCATCATTGCATATGTCCACTAACCATGAATAAGACACTTCACAACATCTCGACAGGATGGCTAAGCAAATCTACCCATGAACGACACCTAACCATAACCCACTTAGGCTTCAAGGGATGATAAGGGAAAAACTATGTAAACCCAAACATAGGTGACTACCCATCATATTAACAGACATTGCATTTTGTAAAACAAAACATTTAAAAAATGTTGTTTAGTGTTGTCAAAATCTTGGTCTTGAGATCCCTCGAACAGATCCGAAGAATTATCGGCTAATCACGGATTCTATCGACAAACAAAAATAACATCAAATAGACACCAAATAAACTCCAAATTGCAAAAAAATAATAGGAATAGAATGATAGACTGGGATTTTTGTTTGGGCTGGGCAAGGAGAACATAATTTGACTGTAGTTTTTAAGGGGAAGGATAAGGTTGTAGGGATCTAGATGTTACTAAGGGAAAATGCTGGAGCAAGAGTTCGTCTTGCCCCAGCAAGTACGGCTAGAGTTTCTTCTAAGGAAGTGACTCAATCTTGGAGACGAAGTTTAAGAGGAAGGAACACCATGAATATATTGATGGTAGAAAAAATGGATCGATCTGGGGGAGTATCACAGCGTTCGTTGTAGGCATGTTCTGTGTCCGTCCAGCCCTCCCTCTTGCCCAGGCAACCAGAGCTCCTATTTATAGGGCCATGCGTAGCTTGGCATACAAGTCATCACAATGTACAAATATCTGGAATCCGACCGATTTACTGGGCCTTATCTCGCATAACTACTTTTCTACCCTACACGGGAGATAAATATCTACCGTTGTAACTATCATGGTGCCTGCCCCTGAAGGGGGTGAGCCGGTCACTAATTGCCGCCCGATGCCGCACCGCCAGGGGTGTCATGATAAGTACCATCGTCCTGGGGTGTCAGAGTGGTGTCCACTAGTCTAGGCATTTAATGCCAGTCACTTCCTCGCAGGCAATGTATGACTGGTTCTTCCCTTTTAGCAGATTTTTTCTGAGGCCTAATGACTCACCCAGTAACCTCCGGGAAGTCGGCCCGGGCAGTGTTAGGCCAAAGCCTCGGGACCGGGCCCTCGGGAGACTGAGCTCTGGAAGGTCAGGGCTTCGGAAGGGGAGGCTTCGAGAGGCTGAAGCCTCAGAGACCAAACCTATGGGAGCCTGGGCTTCGGAAGGCGGAGATAAGCTTAGCCTTTGGGAGGCTGACCTAATTAAGCCAAGGGGCTGTCGGGGATTCTTAATAACGACCCTCTACAGTAGCCCCTTGCAGGGGCGGCTAGTGGAGCGGTCAGGCCCGCGGTTCCTTTGGAGCAAGGCCCCCAGCGGTCCCTGGCTTGTGGTTGATGGCTCATGGTTCGAGAATCGCTTGGCTTGCCCAGGATGATTTGACCCGGGTGATGGAACAACATGTTAGATGACGTTGGCAACAGGAGGCATTGAATGCGCCCTGGGGAGAGGTGTAGTCCTGCCCTATCTGGCGGAGCATGGAACGCGTGTCGTCTTGTCATTGGGGGGGGGGCAAGGGAGTCGATTTTGCTCCCTCATGATTTTGGCCTGGCAGGCGAAAGGACAGCGCGTGCGCCTATCGTCCGGAGGGGGCAAGTTGCTCCCTATTTGTAGCAGGAGGGGGATTGCCCAGAGCAACCCTTTTGCCGACTCCTTGTTCTCATCTGCCTTTGTCTTTGACACCTTTTGCCTTGCGTGAGTTGTTCCTTGATCTCTACTCCCCTCTCTCTCGTAATTCAGCGCCTTTCGCCACCCTCTTGTGGTTCATATGGCTGACCTGAGTACCCCGAGTGTAGTCGAAACTCGGGCGGCGGGGAAGATGGCCGGAGTAGCCGTGGCGAGGGACCCTCAGGTGTCATCGGCTTCCCCGTTGCTGATGGGGCCGCCGCTGGGAGTGGAGCTCCGGCGTTCCAGCAAGAGCCACTCCTGGCAAACCACTGCGTTGGGATCGTCTGTCATCGGTGACGAGGAGCTCGACCGGATGGTTAGGGAGGGGAAGATCCCCTCCCGAGCCGTCGCTCTGCCTTCGCTGGGCAAGGAGGTCCCGAAGCCTCTAGCCCATAAGGTCGTGGTGTTTGAAGCCTTCTTCGAGGTGGGCCTGGGTTTTCCTTCAGTGCTATTGCTTGAAGAGGTGCTCCACCACTTCTACGTGGAGCTCTCGTAGCTCCACACCAAAGCCATTGCCCGCCTGGCCACCTTTGAGTGGGCCATGCGGCGGAGGGTTGTGAAGGGAGGGCAGATTTCTTAGCGGCCCTCCACTTTGCCAGCTGCCAGCCAAAGTTGATCAAGGTCAAGGGGACAAAGAGGCCCCTTAGTTTTGGGAGTATCAACATCCAGATACGGCCGCAATGTCGCGATGCCTTCCCGGTGAAGGCCATCAACGGCTGGTGGTATACCGCTGGTTACAGCGATGGTTTTACTACAGCGTCGGCCCTGCATCGCCCCTTCGCTCCACGAACCGAGATATCGCGTATGTTCCGGAGCTGGAGATGGGGATTACGGATGACCAGTTCGCCTCACGGCTGGCCCTTCTGTGGGGGCTGGCCGAGAAGATGAGCATGTGTGACCTCATGGAGGAGTTCACCATGTTGCGTGTTCAGCCCCTCCAAACGGGCTGGAATTGCGTTTATGAGCAAGGTGCAGATGAGGGACCGAAGGTGTATTCTAGTCCATCTGTCAGCGCTGGTCAGTTCCTTTTGTAGTTGGGTTCTCGATATGCTGATGTGAGCCGTCTTTTTTCTTTTAGAGAGTTGCCTCCCGCTGAAGCGCGTGGTCGAGATCGCGGAGGTGATCTTGGGCCCCTACTATTGCGGAGAGGGAGCGGCAGGTGGCCTTGGCATAAAGTTGGAAGCGGTACAATCGTGTCTGCTTTTACCTTGGCGTGAGGGCTTCGGTAGGCTGGGATCCTCCAGAGCCTGGGGCTGCTGGAAAATGAGCGCGTGCAGGGCCCCCCATTCGTACGAGGACGCTCCAAGCCCGGCGACCTTCAGCATCCGGAGGCTGCATACTAGTTTGATGTCAGAGTCATCGGAGATGCCCCTAGTACACAAGAAGTGCCTAAGGCGGGTTGGGAGTGTGAGCGATCAGTCCGGAGGTGAGGGCCAGGGTGGCGGTGATGATTGGGGGAAGGACCGGGCCTCCCCGGATATTGCGGGTCACGGCCAGAGCCAACGGCGAGGCATGGCCTCCGTGGACTTCGACTTCGATCTTGTTGACTCAGATGCTGAGGATGCTACAGGTCCTCTTGTAAGAGGTTCGGGGGAACCAGGTGTGGTTTGCTTTGTTAACCATTCCCTTTTGGTCGTGCGCTAGGATCTTAATTTGTATTTCTTTTTTGTAGTGATCTTCGAGGTGGATGCGACCTTGACTCCACCCCTTGGGGCCTTGGAGGCCCAGCGGAGATCGCAGACTCCTCCGGAGGGGTCTCCAAGGGCTATCTTGGGGGACGTGGCTTCGTTACTATGGAGCCCGGGGTCACCTAGTGGCCCACCCGCGGCGGCTAGTGCCCGAGGCGCCGTGCCCTCCGCCGGGAGTCCCTTCGAAGCAGTTGAGGGGGGCCCTGGCCTCGGGATATTGACTCCGGATGACTTCACGCTGCGCCCGAAGGCGTCAAGGGCTTTCGCTGTGACCTCCTCTCTGCTTCAGAGTGGGAAGGTCGAGCGATCGTTGGCCAAGCGTCCCCTGGAGGAGCCGGAGGCGCGGTTGGCAGCGACGTCCCTTCAGGTCGGTAGTATTCGTTATGATCGCCAGGTTCGGTGTTGGGTCCTGGGTAGCTTATCTTGTCTTTTTCCATCTTTTTGTGGTGCTTTGTAGCAAGTAATTTGACGAGGGTGCTGGGAGGTGGCGGATGCCAGGCTTTGGAAGAGGCTCGAAAATGGGTGTTCACGGAGGGCCATTTTCATGAGGATTTGGTGCTTCATGAGCGTGCGGAGGCTGAGGCGCAGAAGGCTGCCGAAGACCTCTGGGAGGCGAAGGAGGTTGTCGATGCGGCCAACGCAGCCCATGTGTCTATCGAGAGTGACGTTGACACCCTTCGGGCGACGGTGGTAAATATGTGGCGAGAGCTGGAGGAGGTTCGGGCATCGGAGGGGGCACTGCATTTGGAATGCTAGTAGTTAACGGCACTAGCGTCTGAGGTGGCCTGGATTACCTCTAATGCCTTGAGCGGCCTAGGGGCTCGGTGTCCGCCATTGCCCTCCAACTTGGAGGCATCATTCATGCCGCTCTTCTGGCTTTGGTCTGCAGCGAAGGTTATGGTTAGGGCCACGGAGGTCTATGCGAGGTCCAACGCTCATGTGTCTGCTGCACTTCAGCTGACCCTGCTACACCAGGCGGGGGTTGGTCCCTTCGAAGCACTGGAGTGGCAGGTGCCAGACTCCGTGGTCGAGGCCTTCCAGCCAGAGGTACCTCCGGTGGAGATTGGCGCAGCCTTGGAGAGCTTCCGTCACAGCGTATGGGCGAAGCATGGCCGGAGCGTGACGTTGCGCTTTATGGCCGGTCAGGGGACTCCGGGTGCCTCGGGGGGCCTTCACCCGAGTTCTTCATTGGGAGGCTAGGTGCTTCACCTGGAGTCCATGGGTGCTTCGTGGCCCTTTGGGGGAGATTTGTCTGGCGTTGTTGCCCCTCTAGAGCCAAGCGTGGATGCCCCGGAGGTGTAGCTCTATCGTGGCTGTCTTTGTTTTCTTTTCTTTCCCAGGGAGGGGGACTGAGTTCTATTTTGTTGACCGCCCCCTTCTGCTTTATGTATGTAATCTTTCCTTTATTTGATGGAAACCGCGCTTGTCTTCCTGTGTTTTACCTGTGTTGTTTTTGGGATGTTTGAGCCTTTGAGTTTTAACTAGAGTCTGCTCTGCGTGTATATGTATGGCGGCTTGAGGGCGGAGGAGGCCTCCTCCGTACCTTTGATAATGCCTCTGGGGAGGGATTGAGTGCGTCTGGTGCATCGGGGGCTACTCTATTCGTTCGTCGGTGGAGTCGCTTTGTTATGCCCCGCAATTCCGATGGGTGTGTTGACCCGCAGGTGGCTACCGACGTTTTGGTTAAGGTTGAACCAGAGGATCCCCTGGTGTTCACTCCAGATGTATGCTTTACCGCAAGAGATGACTCGTGTGCGTCCCGAACAGCTTGGGGGGTTGCTAGCTCATGCTTCTTACGGCGCTTCGTCCTTCCCCGGGTTCTGACGGAAGGGTGCCTTCGGAAATTCTCGAGTCTATCTTGGGTGAGGTGAAGGTGGAGGTGGCACAGGCCATGGAGAACTCGTCGGTGGGGTAGGGGAAGAGTTGGACTTCTCGGCCTTCAACTCGTATCCCTTCCTGGCGGATCTTTCATCTTCCCGGGGTCGAGTCTCTGTTTCGGGCAGTAGCCCCTTTGGTCGAGGGGGCTCGTGTTGGCCTCCCATGCGCAGTTGTCCTGGCCGACTCTCCAGGTCCCGTGGTGTGTCCTGAAGGCATGGCGGTCGGGCACCCTCGTCTTCCCGTAGTGGTACAAGGGGCATAGTAGGCTAGCCAGTTTGCTGAGTATAGATTCGATGTACAACGGTTAACTGTATAAATAGACCTTTTGTATGTTCTTTTTCCTCTCCCTTTTTTATGATTGATTGCGCTGATGTTTTGCTTGTGCCCCTTGTCCCAGCCCCTTTGCATCCTGTGGTTGTCTGGCGGCCACAAGGTGCGAGACATCGAGGGGCATCGAAAGGGTCGGGTGACAGACTCAATTTTGTTGGGGTTTTTATCCCCTCCCCATGCCTAGGGTGGCCTGGCCTTAGAAATGACAGGGGTTGTTATGCCTGTCCGGTATGAAGGCACTACCTTTAAGATGCCAGAGTGGTCTTTGCCTATCCGACATTTTAGGTTTGCTAGGCCCAAATGATGATGGACGGAATGCCTGTCCAGCACGGAGACTTTTGCCTTCAAGATGCTAGAGTGGTCTTTGCCTATCCGCCACGTAGGTTAGCTAGACCTTAAAGATGGCGAACGGAATGCCTGTCCAGCACGGAGGCTTATGCCTTCAAGATGCTGGAGCGGTCTTTGCCTATCTGCCACGTAGGTTAGCGAGACCTTAAAGATGGCGGACGGAATGTCTGTCCAGCACGGAGGCTTATGCCTTCAAGATGCTGGAGCGGTCTTTGCCTATCCACAACGTAGGTTGACGAGACCTTATAGATGGAGGACGGAATGCTTATCTAGCACGGAGGCTTATGCCTTCAAGATGCTGGAGCAGTCTTTGCCTATCCGCCATGTAGGTTGGCGAGACCTAAAAAATGGCGGATGGAATGCCTCTCCAGCACGGAGGCTTAAGCCTTTAAGATGCTGGGGTTTCTTTTAGGTATTGAGGTTGGGGTTCTTTATACATAATACTTGCGGAGGGTCTCTGCATTCCAACTGTGTTCGAGGGGGCTCCCCCTCTGTATCGGTCAGTCGGTAGGAGCCAGGTCTATTAGACTTGAGGACCAGGTATGGGCCTTCCCATTTGTTGCGTAGCTTTCCCAGGGCTAGGGCGCGTCGAAGCACTAGTTCGCCAGGTTTGATGTTTCGCGGCACAACCCTTGGATCGTACCAAGCCTTAGTTTTCTTAATGTAGTGATCTAGGTTTTGAATGGTGTGGAGCCGCGTGCCTTCGGCAAGGTCGAGGGAGAGCTCCCTGTCTCTGTTAGTTTGTGGGAGTTGTACCCTGATTGAGTAGGCCTTGACCTCGATGGGGGTCATGGCTTTGTCTTCGTATAGGAGGCGGAAGGGTGTGAACCCGGTGGCCCACGTTATAGTGGTGCGGAGGGACCATAAAACCTTGGGTAATTCGTCGACCCATAGGCCTCGAGCTAAGCTAACGAGGCATCGATTTAGACCCGAGAGGATGTTGCCGTTGGCCCTTTTGATGGCTCCATTAGATTGAGGGTGTTGAACCACTGCAAAGAATAATTCGATGCCGAGGTCATCGGAGAACTGTCTAAAAGGCCCGGAGTCGAATTGTATATCGCTGTCCACCGTGAGCTGTCGTGGGACGCTGAAGTGGTAGATTATGTTCTTCCAGAAGAATTTCTAGACATTTTTTTATGTGATCGCAGTGAGGGGTTCGGCCTCAACCCATTTGGAAAAATATTCCAATGCGACCATTGTGTACTGGAGGTTTCCTTTGGCACGGGGAAATGGACAAATGAGGTTCATACCCCGACGAGCCAGGGGCCAGACAGGGGCGATTGGTTGCAAAGGAGTTGGAAGTCGGTGGCTTCGTCGTCCCATCCATTGGCATCCTTGGCAGGTGCGAACAAGTTCTTCCGCGTCGGACATGATCGTAGGGCAATGGAGCCTCTGGCGAAGTGCCTTACCGGCTAGAGCACGAGGCGCCATATGATTGCCACACAGGCCTTCGTGTATTTCCTTGAGGAGGGTGGCTCCTTCTTGTTTAGTAATGCATCGAAGGAGGGGAGCGCAGACACCTATCTTGTAAAGGGCGTTATTTATGAGATGGTAGCCCCTGACGCGATGTTGGTGCAATTGGGTTGTCTGGTTCTGCTGTTCCTCTTAGGAACAATAGGAGGGGGGGCCTCCAGTCTGCAGTTTGGATGGGGAGGATGGCGACGGCTATCTCGTCAAGGGTTCTAGCGGTCGGCTGGTGTAGGGTTTCGATGAAGGTGCCTATTGGTGGGTTTTTGCTCGTGGCGGCAGCTTTTGCTAAGGCATCTGCCTGATTGTTGTCCGCCCGTGGTATGCTTCGTATTGATACGCCTCGAAAGTGTGCCTCGGCTTTGCGAATGGCCTCGAGGTATGTTATCATGTCTGGATGGTGGACTTGGAAGTCCTTGTTGACGTGACTGGCGATGATCTGAGAGTTGCTAGTTCGGATGATGACTCTGGCTGCTCCTAAGGCTCGGGCCTTTCAGAGGCCAAGGAGGACAGCCTTGTATTTGGCTATGTTGTTGGTCATCTTGAAATCTGGGCAAGCGGCGTGTTGAACCTGTTGGCCTGTGGGGGAGATTAGGACCACGCCAGGTCCAGCGCCCATAGAGTAGTATGCTCCGTCGGTGTAGATGGTCCATATGTCTTGGGTGGGCGTAGTGTTGGGTTCGGTTGTTGCCGGGGTCCATTCGGTGATGAAGTCTGCCAAGATTTGGGATTTTACGGTGGTGCAGGCTACAAACCTTATCACAAAGGGGGCTAACTCTATCGCCCACTTGCCGATGCGTCCCATCGCCTCCCAGTTGCGAAACATGTTGCCTAGCGGGTACGAGGTTGGGACAGTGATGGTGTAGGAAAGGAAGTAGGGCCGGAGCTTGCGCGAGGCCATCAGCAGGGCGTAGGATATTTTTTTGACCTCAGTGTAACATGTCTTGGCCTCGGCTAAGGCCTTCAAGACGTAGTATACAGCCCTTTGAGTAGGGTGATTGCCACTTTTTTCCTCTCGTAACATGGCGGCGCTAACGGCAGATGCGGAGACGGATAGGTACAGGAGTAGTCCTTCGCCAGGGAGGTGCATCATGAGTGTTTTGAGGTGGGAAAGGTGCGCTTTTAGGGCCTCGAATGCTGCCTGGTAGTCTGGTGTCCAGCTAAACGGCTCGGGGCCCCTTAGCGTTTTAAAGAAAGGGAGGTTGTGCTCAACGGATTTTGCGAGGAAGCGACTGAGGGCTACGAGGTGGCCGGCCAGGCGCTGTACTTCTTTAGGATTGACGGGAGGCGACATTTCTACGATATCACAAATCTTGCCTGGGTTGGCCTCGATGCCTCTTCGGGAGACAAGATACCCTATCATTTTTCCAACTCTAGCTCCAAATACACATTTTTCTGGGTTTAGCCGTAAGCTTGGAGATGAAGTTTAAGAGGAAGGAACACCACGAATGTATTGATGGTAGAAAAATGGATCGTTCTAGGGGGAGTATCACAGTGTTCACTATGATGCGTGTTCTGTGTCCGTCCAGCCCTCCCTCTTGCCCAGGCGACCAGGGCTCCTATTTATAGGGCCATGCTTAGCTTGGCATACAAGTTATCACAATGTACAAATATCTGGGATCCAACCGATTTACTAAGCCTTATCTCGCATAACTACTTTTCTACCCTACACCGGAGATAAATATCTACCATTGTAACTATCATGGTGCCTGGGGCGAGCTGGTTGCGAATTGCGGCCCGGCACCACACTGCCAGGGGTGTTAAGATAGGTACCATCGTGCTGGGGTGTCAAAGTGGTGTCCACTAGCCTAGGCATTTAATATCGGTCACTTCCTCGCACAAAAAGTACAACTGGTTCTTCCCTTTTTGGCAGATTTTTCCTAAGGCCAGATGACTCACCCAGTAACCTCCGGGAAGCCGGCCCGGGCAGCAGGAGGCCGAAGCCTGAAGAACCGGGCCTTCGGGAGGCTGAGCTCCGGAAGGCTGGGGCTTCAGAAGGGGGAGGCTTCGGGAGGCTGAAGCCTCGGATACCGAACCTTTGGGAGGCTAGGCTCCAAAAGGCCGGGGCTTTGGAATGCGGAGACAGGCTCAGCCTTTGGGAGGCTCAGCTAATTAAGCCAAGGGGCCGTCGGGAGTCATTAATATTGACCCCAACAGAAAACTACTGTAAAGATATGAGGACTGCTATCTAAACTAGCATGGTTGGATAGATCATATTTTTAGAATTTTTGAGCGTTAGAATCACTCAAACGGAGCTAAAAACGAAAAAGATATGAGACTTTGAAGTTCCAAGGACTTTTCTGCAAAATTCCCTAATTTCCTGGAATTTTTGAAATTATTTTTGTACTAGAAAAGTTTGAATTGCTGACTGGACGTTGACTGGGCTGGCTCTGCTGATGTGGCAAGTTGACTGGATTGACACATCAGCAAAGATGCTATCGTGGAAGGATGGTGTGGCGGTTGACATGGCACATATGCTGACTGGGTTAAAGTGGACACGTGGAAACACAGGGTTGGAGGATGAAGGGGTAAGTTTGGATCTAATCTGAGCTTTTGATTTTGGATCGGATAGTTGGGAAGAGGTGTGGAGACAAACAACACTGGCAGCACAGAGAATACGGCAACGACTGGCTTGGGGTGCGATGGAGGCTCACCGGACTTAAGCGAAAACCTCGTCGTTGGCTTCAGATCACGATGGTGAGTGGCAGAGAGGTAACAGGGACGAACGGGGATCATACCTTGACCAATCATTAAGGTCAGAGAGATGGCGAGATAGGTTGGCGGCGAGAGGAGGCGATGACGGCTCTCCAAAATCAGTGGAACAGGCACTCAGACAGCTGAGAGGAAAAAGCAACAGCTGCGGCGCACTTAGGAGGTCACGGCGAAGGTTTAGGCGAGCACGTGGACATCGCTGTGGCCTTTGTAGCATGATTGATGAGCTTGATAGGAGCTCGACAATGGAGGCGGCTAGGATTTTCGGCGATTCGGCGAAATTAGCATGGGGAGGCTGCGGCTTGCGGCAGAAATGGGATGAGGATGAGACAAGGCATGAGGGTGCTATATAAAGGCTGTGGGATGAGGAGTCTGGGGCACGCATGTCAAGAAAGGTGGTGGTGGCTCAGTTGGCTCGTGCTCGACCGAGAGTCAGGGTTAGGGACAAAGAAGGACACGACTCACATGGCGGTGAGATGACAAAGGTGGCTTGGCGCTGGGCATCTTCCACTAGTTTGCGGCTGGTGGAGGCGGCGTCTGGGCCGAAGTGAGTACGTGCAGCCTAGAGGGGAAAGCTGGGAGTGGTGTGGGAATGAGCTAGGGCGGTCGCGTCCAGGTGGAGAGGGAAGGGTGGAGGGAGAGAGGAGGGATGGCTCGGGCCGATTGGCCAGCTGGGCCAGGAGAAGGGAGAGTGGGCTGGATGGGTGTGGATTAGGCCAAAATGACGGGAACCGGATCGGGCCAAGGAGAGAGAGGGAAAAGATAGGTTGGGTTGGGTTTAGATTAGGGTTGGGCTAGGACTTAGATTAGGGCTTTGGAAATTTCTACATAAGGAAGATAGCAAATAAAATCTAAATAAGATACCAGATAAAGCCTATAAGTTCTAAACTAATTCCTGCAAGCTTTTGAAATCATTTAGAAGCCAAATAAAATGTTTTGAACTCATGAAAACATTTTGGTGTTTTGGAAAATAAATAATAACTCAAATGAAACCAAATAAAAACCAAATGAGCTCAAATAAAATCCAATAGAATCTGGATAACTCCAAATAAAATAAAACCCTAATGTCTACTATTCAGCATGAATGCATATAAACAACTATAACCTAATTCAAATTTGAATTTAAATTTGGAAAATAGGATTTTTTTTTTCTACTCTAATTATTTAAGCAATTAACTAATCTTGGAAAATTTTAGAAATCTGATAAATCTGAAAATCAGGCTGTGACAGAGGTTGACTCTCTATCCTCATGTGTTGAGAACCCCCACCCATGAAGGGCGATGGGACCCTCTTGCGCTTCTTTTCCTCCTAGTGGTTCTTCAACTTGAACTCCACTGTGAGAGAGGTGCTCACTAGCTTGTTGAAGTCAGTGAACTCATGTGCCAATAGCCGGTCTTGCATCTTAGAGTTGAGGTCGTTCACAAAGTGGTATTGCTTCCGTTCATCAGTGTTGACCTCATCCTGAGTATACTGTACAAGGTGATGGATCACCTGCACATATTCCACCATATATCTGCCTCCTTGCTTGAGTTTCATAAACTCCTTCCTCTTGATCTCCATAAGGCCCTTAGGAATATGAAAATCACGGAATGCCTGGCGAAACTCCACCCAAGACACCCGGTGATTGGCGGGGTGCATGGCTAGAAAGTTGAACCACCACACGTGGCCGCACCCTGAAGCTGATGGGCGGCGAAGAGCTCCTTCTCGTGGTCCTCGCACCTGAAGAGAGCAAGCTTCTACTCGATAGTCCAGAGCCAGTGGTCGGCATCCAGAGGATCCCCAACCGGCTTGAAGGTGGGCGGCTGAGTTTGGAGGAAATTCGTGAAGTCATCTCGGTGCCCGGCACCATGTTTTGCTCTATCTGCATCAACATATCTACTATGCTTAGCGGTTGGGGCGGCACGGAGTTATTCTCATTGGAACCTTCAGCATGATCTCTGAGATTTTAACGGGCCTCATCCTATTGTGGCGATAAGATAAAAAGAGAGGTGAAAAAGTCAAATTCCAACATGGATCGATGCTATCTTTGCTATGTCGGATTCAAACAAGTAATGCGCACTAAGGCATCGTATATCAAAGAAAATGCATGTTCAAATGTATGGTACAAAATGAACAATGGAACATGAAAGTATGCTCGATTCTTATCTTCACGTTTATTTTCCAAATGCATGTCTCCCCAAACAATCATCGCAAACATATACATCACCTTTCGCACGAAGATAATAAGTATTCGTATGAATGTTGCTTGTGCAACTCACCGCACAAGCGACACTTCATACGTGGTTGCCCAAATATTCACTTCCCGTACCTTCGCCTTACGTGACACCTCATGTAAACGCCACATAAGTAAACAACCATATCTACCATCGTATGGTAGAGGTTCATACGTTATCGCTAATGTATTCACTTTTCGTACCATCACCGTACGGAACACACCAGACCCCTACCTCACACTTGTTGAGCCCCCAATATGTGCCGCTATCGGGATGCATCAGTGCAACATAATCAACAAATGCATCACAATGAGAACACCACACAATGCATAAACAAACAATGCAAGTTCATCACTTAAGCATACGTTACACTTAGGGGCATAATATAGCAAGTTCATACATATTAATCATGAGGAGCCATAAAGGAAACTTTAGTGGGTTACTTAGTGGGTTTGACACATTTACTAAACAATACTCTTACCATTTTTAGGCTACTTCATTAAACCAAGCTCTGATACCACGTTATGAGGAATTGTCCAAACAATATTCTAATTAATTATTAATTCGATTATTTTTTAATCACAACTTCAATAATTAATCAGAATATCACTCTGGTAGTTCTAGCACGTGTTTGTGCCCAAGATCGGAACACATACCTTTCCAACATTGAACATCACAACAAAGCTTAAGAAAGAGCGAGTAATTAACATTATATTACAACTTCTTAAGCATGCACCAAGTTAATACAATTTACAGCAAAAGAGAGCTAAGAGAAAACTAAAACCGGGTCAACTTCTAACCAACAGAAACTACATAGCAAAAACAAAAGCTAAAGACAACAAAAGATGGGTGCAGCCATATGGCATTAGGTGTCACCCCGAACGCACAACCCCCAAGAGTATGATGCACTACTCATTCCCGCCACTCACATCGGTGGGTGTGAAGTAGCCAAAAACCAGCTCCTTCTCACCTACAAAACCTGTAGAGCAGCTGAGTACAAAGGTACTCGCAAGACTTAATTCATAACTGGCACATATAAGTAGCCCGACTCCAAGGATTATGCATTGGGATGTTAGCAAGAATACGGCCACATGGTTAAGTAAATTCATATGCAAATGCAAATTTGACATAAACATGTGTGAGCATCTATACTTGACCAAAGTAACAAACTAGCCCATCAACATCAACTGAACATAATGTAAAAAGAACCATAGTAGTAACATCTATAACAAACTATCTCAACATCTTAACCATACCAAACCACATTCGTAATTCTACGACTGCTGCAAATAGACAAAAGCATTCTCATGACTGAGAGCGCGACATTTGAAAATGTTTTTACACCCTGCAGGGGTACTCTTTTACTTACACGACTTGAGGACCATACAGCTTCCATGACCATACAGGTCCATACATGGGGTACTCATGTCAACCTTTTCTAATAAGTCATGATCGTTTGATCATAAGCCAATAGGTGCGTGGGTTATCCAGAACTACTCCCAGAGCAAACTAGATACCCTAACCGGCCTCGTGCCCGACACAATCAACCCACACACCAAAGAGCCACAGCTACAAAGGTAATTGTCTTATCGTTCCCATATACAACATGTAGTAAGCACGAAAAGTGCTAAAACCAACTGCAACAACGATCGATGCTTAAACGATGCAAGCATTCTATAGTGTTCGGGTCCCTCTCCTATCCTACCCAGGGGAACTCCATATCCAGGTAGGACAAACACCCATAACACCACCCACATCTCACCTCATCCACCCCCCCCCCCCATCCAACCGATACCATCAACCCATCATTATGATCCTTGTACAAATAATTAAAGCCTATACTCACGAGCGAACGTAATATTTCACCGCTCAACTTCTACCGAGGACATAAGCACTTGCTAAGCATCACGAATAATATTTTAAGTTAGACAACATCATATTAAACCTATGCTACAAGGATATGGATCAACAATTATTCAAGATAGAAGAATTAGTGCATCAACATAGGTTCTACTAATCATAAACCGACATCGACTCGAACTCATACATAACATACATAAAGTGTAATTTACCTCATATGACGCATATGATCCAAATTAATTGGAGAATTATTCTTAGATACTTGCCTTGATGCTCGTGTTAGCCTTATGCTACCCGCGTAACGCTCGCAAAACTCTGGCAGACTGACATCACCTTGAACCACGGTCACAACATGCTCCGGTTGTTCATTCACTAAAGAAGAATGGGAGCAATGATGAGCATGAATAAAATGCTCAATGTATGCTACAATATGCATAACAGCAAGCTAAATGTGTAAGACATACAGAGAAATAATGAAACTTGCGATCTAACAACACTGCAAAAGTAACAAGAGGCCGGAGACTCCGGGTTAAAATCTGAGTATCCAGGTTCCGAAACCTCTGGGTGATCGTCCAGGTGAGAGCTCCCAGTTAGCCATTTATGAAATAACCTGGAACCTCCGGGTGAGTCCTGATACTCCAGATTGGCCGGACACTCCAGGCGAGGCTCCGAGTGAGGCTCTCAGCTATTTACCTGAACCCTCCGGGTCGAGTTCGGATACTCCGAACTGGGTCAGACACTCTGGGTTGATCCGAACTATTCGGGTTCTAGTAGAGTTGAGTTCTAAAGTTTTTTTCACGGCCGATTCAACTCGCATGCTAAATCTATTCAACCAAAATATGGATATACACTATACAAAGGTTTCTACACTCGAATTGCACCCTAAATCGCTATAGTTCACAAGGACAATTCAATGGGGTTAACCCGAAGTATTCGGGTCAATTTGGATTATCCGGGTTGTCCAGAGAGCTTGCTTCAAGGGATAAATTTTGGCCAATTTGTTTGTGAGCTTATCCAAAACAAAGGGAAACATGTTTGAGAGAGTTTATAGAGTCTAGAACTCACACCAACCTAGCAACACGATTCCTAACTCAAAACTCACTCAAATCCTTATTTTAGCTCCAAAGCTCAAGAAATCAAGAACCTTGCAACCGAAGCTTCAAGTCAGGATTCATCCAACCAAAACGTGCGTCTATGCCATGGGAGCCCAGGAGACTCACCCAAGATGCTTTGCCAAGCTTGGGAACTGTCGGTTGAAGGAAGAAAAACTTGGAAAGAGGAAGAACACTGGTGCTCTTTGTTCTTTGTAACACCTTGATTTTTAGAATTTATAACTTTTTAAAATTTTCCAAGATTATTGAATAGCTTCAATAGTAGTATAGGTTTAAAACCTATTTTCTTAATCAGTGAATCAATATTGGTTATTATTTTGTATGCATTGCATGCTGAGTTCTGTTAGGAGCCAGGTAAATGCATTAGAGTTCTTTTTCCTTTTCTTTCTCTTTGGTGTTTTGAGTGAAAAATATTTTGAAAAGTTTTTTACAAAACTCAGTAGTAAATAAGTTAAAGGATCTTATGGTTGGAATTCAAAATCTCTGAATTCATCATCCATTCAATCCTTGATTATACCTGATCTTTCTCCAGTTCAATTCAAATATTATCCAAATCCTTGTTTAAAGTCAATCTCTCCTCTTTCTCAAATTCTACCCAAATCCAAATTCAAATTCCTTATCTACTCCTATTTTTGTTCAACGTCATTTTTTGTTTCTCTTAAATTCACTCCAAACTCAATTCAAATTCAAACCCTATTCAAATTTCTCTTAAAAAGTTTATTTTCTGAACCCTAGATATACCTAAAGTGTCTTTGGGCTCAATCTTTCTCAAGTCCAAACCCTTAGCCAAGTCTTCTAGATGGCCCAACAAAGGATCTATGGAACCTGTAAATTTTCACGGAGTCCTAGACAGCCTCATCTTCTCATGAAGTTTCAGAATTTAAAACGGCCTCAAATGCAAATCTTGAAAATACCAAAGTATTAGGTCTCGTCAAGAACTTCGATTTGAACCTATGGAAGTCCCCTTTTGGATAATGGAGCTAGGAGTTATGGCCCCTGAAACCAGTGCTGCGCAGATAAGTCCGAGTTCAAATAGTTTATCTTGTAGTGCACTTTTGGAAATCAAGATGGCGTTTTCGGAAGTTCCATTGAATACCAAAGTTGTAGATCTTTACAAGTACTTCAATTTAGAGTCAAGCAACGTCCAATTTGGAGTTCGGATGATGGAGATATCATCCTCGGGATAGAGAGCTGCGAAAAAGGAAGCCGTAACCGACTCGAACTTGAATCCGATTCGTGTTCGACTTGGACTCCACCTTAACCAGCCGCTCCTAGCCCTATAAATACGAGTTGCACGCCCTCTCCTACCTCTATTACATGCCACCAAACCATAGAAGTCACTGCTGCCCTATCCGTGTGCCATCATTTGCCGTCCCCGCCGTCGCCGTCGCCGCTCGTGATGCGCTACCTCATCTTCTTCTCCACGAATCCTCCTTCCTCGACCACCAAAGCAAGGTGAGGACCCCTTGTTCTCTTCCCTTAATACTGTTTTAGCATCATACTAAGTCCCTAGCTAAGCTCTAGCATCTGCCAAAGCCCGATTTATGCCACCACGATCGTCGCCATGGCGGACAGCGGCACTGTAGCTGATTGGCATCGACGTTTCCGATCGCCCAGAGGTCAAATCACCAAGCCCTTTCACCGGTGCATGTCCCATGATGTTCCCCACACCCTCACCAACCAGGTCGGCCAGTAGAGTAGCCAAACTACCGTAATCAAGGTCGACATACCCGCTGCCCGGTTTCTGGAGGCATTCTACGCGCATGCCAGATTTGCATTCGCATTCCCCATCAATCTGAAAGTTGTATGGATGCACTAACCGTGTCACAGCGTGTCCCATCGAGTCTTCTACATGACCCTAGGAGCCCCTCCCCGTTTGTGTAGTGACACGACTGGGACGTCATTGCCAACCGCAGCATGTCGCAGCCATCACCCATCTCATCTCTGCAGATTGTTCTTCCTCTCAGTGGATGATCTACCCAAAACTATGTCGTAGCATTGTGTTCCCGGGATATACGAATATCTCTGTTCAAACGGTTTCTCAAATTTCCTACGTCAGTTCACAGTCAACACCAAACCTAGCAGCAATCATCGTTGTTTTGCCGCTACCTCGGATGACCCCTTCCAAAACCAACCATATCACTGAGTTAGTCTTTCCGTGTTCTACACTATGCTTCCCTCATTTCACTGAAACACCACTGAAGCCCGACATCGATGTCTGTGGCAATGCGCCCGATCGCTATCTCTGACAAAACCCGAACCATCACCGCAACATAGAGTCACTAGTAGTATCCTTAACCTAGAAGCACAACATTCGGCCTTTTTGATCCATCAGAGGTGGTTGATACTAGATCTCAGCATATCCCTTCTTTAATCCAAGATGGTACTTGCATAGCATACCAAGTCAGTACCACATCATTATCCTTAGCCTAGTCAGCGAAGTCTAGTCTGCCCTACACTTTTTGAATCTTGCGCAATAATGTTATCAAGTCTGACACAATGATTGTGCAATAAAGCCTTTCCTATAGGAAGATAGTTCCGAAAAATTAGCATTTTCTTTTCAGTCCAATCCATCTCTTGAAAGCTGTTCTGTTTTCATCGTAACTCCGATTTTGGCGATTCTTGCGTATAAATGTTTCTAAAATCATCCCTATCCAACCATAGTATTTTTAAAGTGTTTTGATGATGTTTGGTATGTTGTTCTTAGTGTTTTCCTTTGTGTTGTTTGTCGATAGTTCTCACGATTAGTTGATAACGTTTCGAAGCAGTTCAAGGGACTTCAAGACCAAGATTTCAACAACACTAAGCAGCATTGGTTAAAAGGAAAGTGTCCTTGATCATGTTGAACCTATGTTTTTAAATGTTTTATTTTACAAATTGCACGCAGTGTCTATCAATATGATGGGTAGTCACTTATGTTAGGATTTTCCCTAGATTTTTTCTTATCATCCCTTGAAACCTAGATGGTTTATAGTTAGGTATTTTTGTTGGGTAGATTGCTTAGCCATACTTTGGGATACTGGGAAGCGTCATAAACTTGACTAATGAACATATGCAACAATGATAGTTAAATTGTTAATGGTCTAGCAACATGAAACCTTAGGTCTTGAGCATAGGGATGTTTGTGATAGTGGTCATGGTTATGATGTTGGTTTAGTGTTTGCTCAAATAACCTAAGTAAGGACCGGTACGTGGAGCGACAACCCGAGAAGTTCCATACAAACACGAGACTGATATGGGTAGGCTTAGATGATTAATTAGAATTTTCCCAGTACTGTTTTGGCCAGTTGGAGGCGCTATATACTGAAGGTTGCGTACCTTAGGAACAGCAAGGCACAAGAGGGGGCTTCTAGGTTGGAAGGGAATTCCGTAAACCCTAGGGATGAAATCTAGAGTGATGGTGACACATACTGAGAGGATTCTTTGTAAAGGCTTCATAGAGATCTCCTGACAATACGCCACTGGTGTGTGTATAGTGCTTGACCGGCATTGCAATATAGAGACTTTAGTCATCTACTTGCAGGTGATGAAATCATGATTCGTGGGAAAGTTGTACAACCTCTACAGAGTGTAAAAACTGTTATAACAGCCGTGCTCGCAGTTATGAGAGACTTGAATCCTCACATGATTAGTGGGTTGTGATTATGGGTTGTGGTTATGGATTTAGTTGTGGTTTTGGTTATAGTACATGGAGTATTAGACGGTTATGGTATGCAAGGTGAGGAGCCTTGTGGTGGATGTTGAACTGTATGGGTTATATTCACTTAATAAATGTTTAATGCTTTTGAGTCCAAATATCTTTTCATTACTCACATTTACGCAAATATACAATGTGTTAGCCTATTCTGGATATAAGCCTGCATATCATTATCTTTCCCACACTTGCTGAGCGTGTCATGTGCTCACACTTGTTATTTTCCCTATGCCATACGACATGTGTGTTGCTGCTCAGTGAGTGAAGATGTTGAAGACTATCAAGATGAGGTTGCAACGTTCTAAGCGCGTGTCTCCCAGTCGGTTACTTGCGGTGTTGTTGGGCATCAGTGCTTCTGTTCCGCTGCTGATATCTTCTTAGAAGACAATATATGTCAATTGTTCTAAGGGTTTAACATTTATTTTATAGAAGTATTGCTTTTGTTACTTCACCTGTGACGTCCTTATATGTGTTGAACATCCTGGACACACATAAACCGCATCTACTTTTGACCGTTAAAACCGGGTGTGACATGCTTCAACCAAGAACATCAAAAGATATCAAAACCGACTCAACTCCTTCGGGAAAATAAAAATGAATTGGATGGGTGAATAGCTCATGAGCTTGTGATCGCGTGAGTACCACATGCATGCCTCAATTCCTTCTCTTGAGGTGGGATTTTGGGGGAGAAGGACATTGAGAGCTTGAGAGGGAGAGAGAGAAGGAGCTTCTTGCTCTTGGGGCTGGTGGGGAGCATGGGAGTGGAGTGAGGGAGAGAGAGGGGGAGCAGGTGGGTTACTGCCAAGTGAAGGGAGAGGTGGTGGGTCCGACCAAGTGGGCCTACGTGTTAGAGAAAATGGTCCATTTTAACTGTGAATTTCATTCTTTTCTTTCCTGAAATTCTTTCTCTAGCCCGATTGACTTTAAACAAATTGCACTAGCTTTCCAAAATAAATTTCCTCAAAACTAGTGACGCTAATGACACATAATTAGACTGAATCATGCGATTAGATGTACAGTTGGGATTGTGGTAGTCTTGTTCAAATCTAAGGACTGACTCGTGGGGTGATTTTTCCAACCACAAGCCTGGTATGGGACAGCCTAGCCAATTAATTTGCATACTCCCAACATGGTATAGACCAATTGCTTGTGGAACAGAAAAGTGTGATTCTAGTATGTTCCATTGGAGTAAGAGAGGTTTCCTTTGTTGAGGTCCATTCATGTGGTGGTGAAACCATAGCAGGGATGCACATGCTGAGAGGGGCATCGTAACGGCTTTGTAGTAGATTCCTAGCGCACACCTTGGAAGTGTGTAAGAATTTTCCATCAGCCAACAAATTCTCTGTGAAATGGGATAAAACGTCTTATGGGTAAAGTGTGCGACCTCTGCAAATTTTAAAACTTGTTAATCAGTTGTGCTCATGGTTATGAGCGACATGGAAAATCTACCATGATTAGAACTTGATGGATTGGTTAGCTTGGTCAACGGCGATGGTGGGAATCATAGTTGAGGTGTTGTCAATCATAGTGATGTGAACTATTATTGAGGTGTATTCAACCTTGGTGGTGAGAACCTTGGATGAGGTGTTGGAAAGTTGGTTGAGTCAAGATGGTTGAAATCTTGAGATGGTTGGTCAATTGCAATTATTTACTTAAATACTACTGCTTTTCAACTTTTTGTACTAAAATGTTATTTTCTGCAAAAGAGCTATATTGATATATTCTTGTTAAAGACTTCATGTGCATATTATTTTCTTCACAACTTGCTGGGTATGACAAGTGCTCACTCTTAATATCACCAAACACTCTGTTGGAGAAGGTATGAAGGAGTTCGCCGAGGATGGATTGTTCTAAGATGTTTTCTACGTCGATCATGCTTGTGGAAGAGTCATAAAGGATTAGAGTATTCGTAGTTTATTTAGAGTTATTTGGTTCTTCGACCCTCAAAGGTCACTTTTGTAAGACGCTTTATTCAATTATAGTATGAAAAGTGTAATCATTATCATTAATGAAGTCACTATGCGTTGGGATTGATTACTAGGATCGAAATATGGATTAGATCAGTTTGTTCTTTAAACCAGTCTTGACACACTTGAGAGTTTGTGATTCCACCTCCACCTTCCACCACCTTGTAGCTGATAGGGATAATATATTTTTGTGGTCTCCTGTTTGCTACTAACCATGGCAAGTGAAGCATCGGATGCCGAAGAGTGTGTTTTCAGGGAAGAGCTCATTAAGGTATTGGATGAACACCGCCATGCTATTAATGATGACATTGATAGGAAGCTTGTGAAAACAAATACTACATTACAATGACTCAACGATAGAATTGTAATGCATAATGCATGTTTTGATAGGTTGGCTAGTCCACCACTGAACAATAGGCGTGTGGATCCTCATGGTGTAGCCCATGAACTTGAGGTTGTCGATGATGCACAACCACGATGCCTTTGGTGCACAACAACAGAATCGATTAAACTTCAACCATCAAGGTATGAGAGGTAATAAGTTTCACGAACATAACGCATGTGTTAATGATGATCCATTTGCTAAATTTAAGTTTATCATACCATCTTTTGGGATGTTTATGGTGCTAAAATGTATCTAAATTGGGAGATGATGGTAAAACAGAAATTTAATGCTCACTTAGTTCCTAAAGTGTATAGAGTGAGGCAAGCCACTAGTTAATTTAAAAATTTTGCTATCATCTGGTGGAATAGGATATGCAATGATTGGTTAGCACCTACTACATAGGAAGCTTTAAATGTTGATATGCGTAACAAATTTGTTCCACCCTCTTCTAACTGTGACTTGGATAAGAAATTACAGTGCTTAAACCAAAGAAATAGACCTGTAGAAGAATATTATTAGGAGCTACAAATTAGTACGTTGTGTTGTGATATTATTCAGGATGAAAAGGCTGCTATGGCACATTTTTATGGAGGGTTAAGATATGAAATTTAGAACACAGTTGATTACAAAGAATATGATAGTATTCCTAGACTATTCCAATTTACATGTTTGGAAGAAAAAGAATTGCAGGGACGACAGCAGCGGTCAAGGAATAATTTTGGAAGCATGACTACACCATGATCATTATTGGGACAAGTAAAAAACAGCCCCACCTTCTGCTACAAGGTCTGCTGCCCCCTCCTTGAGTAGGGTGCGTTCAGCAACACCTTCAAACCATCAAATGCATTTGACGTAAGCAAACCTACTAGTGTGTAGGCTCCATCCAAGAGTTCTTCGGTTGCTTCCATGGGTCATATGTCTGGTATTGTTTGCCGTCGTTGCAAGGGAATGTGCTATGTCATGAAGGATTGCCCAAGTCAGTGAGTGTACATTGCAATAGAAGATGAGGGCTATGTAAGTGCTAATGATATTTAGGATGATTATGTTCTTGCAACTCACCAAAGATACTTTGCCGAGCTTGGGGACCATCGGTTGAAGGAGGAAAAGCTTGGAAAGAGGAAGAACACTGGTGCTCCTTGTGCTTCAACCAAGAACACCAATAGACATCAAAACCGATTCAACTCCTTCGGGAAAATGAAAATGAATTGGATGGGTGGATAGCTCATGAGCTCGTGATCGTGTGAGTACCACATGCATACCTCGATTCCTTCTCATGATGTTGGATTTTGGGAGAGAAGGACATTGAGAGCTTGAGAGGTAGGGAGAGTGGGAGCTCCTTGCTCTTGGGGCTGGCGGGGAGCATGGGAGTGGAGTGAGGGAGAGAGAGGGGGAGTAGGTGGGCTACTACCCAAGTAAAGGGAGAGGTGGTGGGGCCGACCAGGTGGGCCCACGTGTTAGAGAAAAGGATCCATTTTAACTGTGAATTTCATTCTTTTCTCTCCTGAGATTCTTTCTCTTGCCCGATTAACTTTAAACAAATTACACTAGCATTCCAAAATAAATTGCCTCAAAACTAATTATGACGCTAATGACACATAATTAGACTTAATCATGCAATTATGAATTTGAGACATGATAGATGTACGGTTGGGAATGGGGTAGTCTTGCTCAAATCTGCTCAAATCTAAGGACTGACTCGTGGGGTGATTTTTTCATCCCCTAGCCTAGTATGGGACGGCATAGCCAATTAATTTGCATACTCTCAGCATGGTATAGACCAGTTGGGTGTGAAACAGAAAAGTGTAATTCTAGTATGTTCCATTGGAGTAAGAGAGATTTCCATTGTTGAGGTGTATTCATGTGGTGGTGAAACCTTAGCAGGGATGCATGTGCTAAGAGGGACATCGTAATAGCTTTGTAGTAGATTCCTATCGCACACCTTGGAAGTGTGTAATAATTTTCCATCAGCCAACGGAAGCTCGGTGAAATGGGATAAAACGTCTTGTGGGTAAAGTGTGCGACCTTTGCAGATTTTAAAACTTGTTAATCAGTTGTGCTCATGGTTACGAGCGACATGAAAAACCTGCCATGATTAGAACTTGATGGATTGGTTTGCTTGGTCAACGACAATGGTGGGAATCATAATTGAGGTGTTGTCAATCATAGTGATGGGAATTATTATTGAGGTGTATTCAACCTAGGTGGTGAGAACCTTGGTTGAGTTGTTTGAAAGTTGGTTAAGTCAAGATGGTTGAAATCTTAAGGTGGTTGGTTAATTGCAATTATTTACTTAAATACTACTACTTTTCAAATTTTTTACTAAAATGTTATTTTCTGCAAAAGAGCCATATTGATATATTCTTGTTAAAGACTTCATGTGCATATTATTTCCTTCACAACTTCCTGGGTATGATAAATGCTCACTCTTGATATCACCAAACACTCAGTTGGAGAAGGTATCAAGGAGTTCGCTGAGGATGGATTGTTCTAAGATGTTTTCTACGTTGATCATGCTTGTGGAAGAGTCATAAAGGATTAGAGTATTCATAGTCTTTTTAGAGTTATTTGGTTCTTCGACCCTCGAAGGTCACTTTTGTAAGACGCTTTATTCAATTAAGGTATGAAAAGTGTAATCATTATCATTAAAGAAGTCACTATGCGTTGGGATTGATTACTAGGATCAAAATATAGATTAGATCAGTTTGTTCTTTAAACCAGTCTTGATACGCTTGAGAGTGTGTGATTCCACCTCCACCTTCCACCATCTTGTAGCTGATAGGGATAATATATTTTTGTTGTCTCCTGTTTGCTACTAACCTTGGCAGTTGAAGCATCGGACGCCAAAGAGTGTGTTTTGAGTGAAGAGCTCATTAAGGTATTGGATGAACACCGCCATGCTATTAATGATGACATTGATAGAAGCTTGCAAAAATAAATACTACATTACAATGACTCAATGATAGAATTGTAATGCTTAATGCATGTTTTGATAGGTTGGATAATCCACCACCGAACAATGGGCGTGTGGATCCTCATGGTGTAGCCCATGAACTTGAGATTGTCGATGATGCGCAACCACGATGCCTTTGGTGCACAATAACAGAATCAATTGAATTTTAACCATCAAGGTATGAGAGGTAATAACTTTCACGAACATAACACATGTGTTAATGATGATCTATTTGCTAAAGTTAAGTTTTGTCACACCCAGTTTTTACGGCCAAAACCAGATACGGCTTATGGGTGCACAGGATGTTCAACACACATAAGGACGTCACAGGTGAAGTAACAAAAACAATACTTTTATTAAATAAATATTAAATTCTTACAGCAATTGACCTATATTATCTTCTATGAAGATATCTGCAGCGGAGCAGAAACACTGGTGCCCAACAACACCGTAGACAACTGACAGGGAGACACGCGCCTAGAACATCACAACCTTATCTTGATAATCTTCAACATCTTCACTCACTGAGCAACAGCACACATGTCGCATGGTATAGGGAAAATAGCAAGTGTGAGCACATGATGCACTCAGCAAGTGTGGGAAAGATAATGATTTGCAGGCTTATATCAAGAATAGGCTAACACAAGGGTTTATAGTACAGGGAGTACTAGACGGTTATGGTATGCAAGGTGGGGAGCTTTGTACTCCCTGTACCAGAACCATAACCACAACCAAAATCATCCCACCACCAACTAATCATGTGAGGATCCAAGTCTTTCATAACCGTGAGCACGACTGATATATCAGATTTTGTACTCTGTAGAGGTTGTCCAACTTTACCCATAAGTCGTGATTTCCGTGTTACCATATTTGCAAGATACTTAACACACGCTAGTGGTATGCCGCTAGGAGATCATTACGAAGCATTATCCATTGGTTAGGTCCTGATACTCCAACAAATGTCAGCCAGGTGTCTAATCAATATGCTAAGCCTTACCCATGTCGGCCTCGTGGTTGGTACGGTAATTCTTGGGTTGTCGCTCCACGAACTAGGCCTTATATGTGATACTTGGGCAAAGGCTATCCAACAGGGAAATAACCAACAAAACCTAACACCTCTGCTTGGAACGTATCCACAAGCCCACCACCATTATCAAACCAACAAATTTCTTGGAACGTATTCACAAGACCACCACATAAACCACCATAATCAAACCAACTCTTTGGCCAAGTGCTAGGGTTCCATGTTGCTAAAACAAGTTCATCATCACCCTTGCATTTATCAACTGAACATATATATGACACTTCCCAACATCCCAAAAGCATGGCTAAGCAATTCTACCCATAAGACACCTAACCACTAACCCCTTAGGCTTCAAGGGATGATAAAGAAATATCTAGGTAAAAACCCTAACACAGGTGACTACCCATCAAATTGACAGACATTGCATGCAGTTTATAAAACAAAATATTTAAAAACACAGGTTCAATATGATCAAGGACACTTGCCTTTTACCCAATGCTGCTCAATGTTGTCGAAATCTTGGTCTTGAAATCCCTCGAGCACATCCGAAGCGTTGTCGACTAATTCTGAATTCTATCGGCAAATAGAAGAAACATCGAATAAACACCAAATAAAACTCCAGAAGGAACAAAACGATAAACTGGGATCTTAGATTAGGCTGGACAAGAGAAATAGAATTGACCGGACTTCTATTGAAGAAAGATGAAAATATAGGAACTAGGGTTTCACATGAGATGATAAGAAAGGATTCACATGAAATGATAGAAAAGATTAATTGAAGTTCTTCTAGGGAAAAAGATATGGTTGTAGAGACCTAAATGATAATGAGGAAAAACTACTGTAAAGATGTGAGAATTGAAACTTGAAACTGGCATGGTTGGATAGATCATATTTTTAGGAAAATTTGAGCACAAGAATCAATCAAATCGGAGCTAAAATGAAAAGGATATGACTAAAACAATTCTAGGGTTTAATCTGAAAAAGAAAAGGTGATGAGGACATCACTTTCTCGGATACATACAATGATCCTCCATTGAACTTTCAAGGTCCAATCACAAGGGCTCGCGCACGACAATTAAATTTAGAGGTGAGCTCGTTCCTAAGCAACTCTTTATATAATTTTGAGAATAGATTACTACCTAATGATTATGTGTTGCTTAGGAATCATGGAGAGGACAAGGAGACACATAGAGGAAGGCTTGGAGGCGTGGAGGAGCAGCTAGGACATCCAACAACAGCAGGAGGTCCAGTCCAACTCGAGTCCGAATCAGCCTCGACCTCCAGGACCAGCGAGCAGTAAAACGGACGCCCAGGACGCATCCGGACTCCGTTTTCGACGATTCACATATGGTTGGAAAGATAATTTCATAAGGAAACCAATGGCATTGGTTTGAGGTCCAAATTCCTTCTGAGTCAACGGGAAACGTCGAAACAAGTCAGCGTCCAGAATCTGTCCCGGTGCTGCGTCACCGTTTTTGGTCCGTTGGGCCATGTATCGTGTTGGAGTCCATTAGGAACGCGTCCAGGGGTCCTTGGTCGACCCTAATCCTTTATATACAGTAGCCGCCGCCCTAATTAGGGTTGGGTTTTGCTTAGATTATTCTGTCAAGAACAGTTTCGCCGTTTCGTCGGTTTGTGAGACCCCAACTCGTGAGATTAATCATTCATCTGCAATTTGGTTGCATTCTTCCTTGTTCTTGCTTGTGTTCTTCGATTCGCAGGCAAGGATTTTAGCCTTCTTGGTGAGGTCAACCGTGCAACGCCGGTTGATAACCAGAGGAGACGTGGTGCTGCGATTGCGGGGTTTCGGATCGTGTTGTTCGGAAGCCGGATCGACTTGTGCCTCGTTTCCACCAAATCGAGAGTTACCAGAACCTTTCGGAAGATCGGGAACCCTTGTTCATATTAAGTGGTATTCAGAGCTTCAGGTATACCGTCAGGTTCATATCTACCCTTAGTTTTGAGTGTTTTCGCCTTCATTCCATAGTCCACTGCCATATCGTTTTTTTTTCCTGTCCTATAACCCTTCCGCGCCTTTAGCTTTTGCATATTTCAGTTTCAGAGTTCGTCGTGTTGAGTTTGTGTCCTGGTCAAGGTCTTGTTGCTGGTTAGGTCGTGTTAGAGTCCAGTTCGTGTGTTTTCCCCCACCGTTTCCATCAAACCCTAGCCTCCGTCGCATATTTTCCCCACTTTCTTCCCGTTTTGTCCTCTAATTCGGAGTCGTTTCTCAAATCGGGCATAACTTTCGCGTACGAACTCCGTTTTCAGAAAAGTTACAGAGTTTTTCGCATCGAAACGGCGTTTCGGATCCGTTCGTCCCCCGCTTTGACGGGTTCGGCGAAATCAGAACTCCCAAATTCGCCTCCGAAGTTTGAGTTTTCAATTTCCAAATATTTTTCTCATTTTCCGGCTGAACTTCAGAAAATTCTACAGGCTACGTCTTTCACTTGTTTAAGCTCAAATTTTCTGTGGTTCCCTCTTGTGTGCTCCTAAGTGAAAAAAAAAATATCAAAAAAATAAAAAGAAAAAGTCGAATTTTCCCAAAAAAATAACGACAGCCCAAAAAAATAGAAAAAAGAGAGGGGCAAAAGAGGAACAATATCTAGAGGAGCACATAGAGAAGGGCAAAGTGAGCTGTGTTAGCGTGTGCTGTTTAGTTCTTTGTTTCTGTTGCTCTTGCTATCCATCATACTTGTTTCTCCACCTTGTTTATCACACATACTTGGTACTTGCAACACTTTAGGCCAGCAACGAGAACAAGTACTTGGGACTATAATTCAGTATTACTATCTGTTTCTGATTTGTGTTCCACATATACATATTTGTTCTCTTTGTGTGCCTTCCAAGCTCCACAGATTCTTCTGGACAGCACTGGTTTGCATCCCTGCAATCGCTCGCACGCCTTCCAGGTATCCTTTGCTTTGCTGGTAAGAACCCTGGTAAGAGCTTGGTAAGGTGTCTACCTTTGCTGATCTTGATTGAGAGGCACCACTCCACCTTTGTAGTACGATTATTAGGGATAACCTTCACTGTTTGTTGTTGTGTTTATTTCCACAATGTCAGTTGAAGGAGATAAAACGCCAAAGGACTTCAAGGAGTGTGTCAGCCAAGAGCAGCTACAAGCTGTTGTAGACAATGCTCAGAAGGAGATGAAGGAGACAGTCATCAAGGCTGTCACTGAAGCGATAATTGAGATGAAACTCGCAAACACGGTTGAGCGGGTGGACAAACGGTTATCCGAGCTCACCGACAGGGTAAATGCGTTGGAAAACCGTCCTGTGCACAACGAAGATGTGAATGGAAGCAACACCGGTGATGAGTTGTATGATGACGATGTTAATGTTGATCCAGCGGCGACATTGCAAAACAGATTACGGCGTCGTCTTCGCACTAACACCACAGGTATGGGTGGCGTTCCACATCACCACCACCATCGAGGTATGTATAATCGAGCTCCTGAAGATCCTTATGCTAAGGTTAAATTTACTATACCTTCTTTTTCGGGACATTATGATGCTGAGGGATATCTTGATTGGGAGATGACAGTAGAGCAAAAATTTAGTGCCCACCAAGTACCTGAACAACATAGAGTTAGACAAGCCACTAGTGAGTTTAAAGATTTTGCTATTATTTGGTGGACTGGTTTAGCTGCAGATGGTGCCACACCTCGTACATGGGAAGAGCTTAAGGTTGCTATGCGTGATAGATTTGTTCCCCCATCTTATCATAGAGACCTGCGTAAGAAATTGATGCGCTTAGAACAGGGAGATAAATCTGTGCAGGATTATTATGGTGAGCTTCAAAAGGGCTTGATGCGTTGTGGCATAGTAGAGGGCAACGAAGATTCTATTTGTCGATTTTATTCGGGTTTGAGACGTGAAATCCAGGATATTATTGATTATAAAGAATTTAACAATGTCAACCAGTTGTTTCAGTTTGTTATGCTTGCAGAGAAGGAGTTGCAGGGGCGTGAGTAGCAGGGCAAGTACAAGGCCAGCACCACATACACGCCGCGCACAGGACCATCCTTTGGGCTGTCCAAACCATCCACTTATAGGGCTCCCTCACCAGCGAGCAAGCAACAAGCAGCTACGGCACCAAATCCGGTCACTACACGACCTTCAGGCTCAGGTAAAAATTCTGTTTTGCAGGGACCTTCCAAGAGTGCTTCCTCTGTTGCATCAACGGGACGCACCTCTGGCATTCAGTGCCGTCGCTGCCATGGATTCGGTCATGTGCAGAAGGATTGCCCAAGTCAGCGGCCATACATTGCAACGGAAGATGGGTACATCAGCGCCTCTGACATTGAGGAAGAAGAAGAAGAAGAACCAGTTGTTGAGGAGAGCAACGAAATCTTGGGCAGTGATGACACAGCGACCTATAGGAGCATCATTGTGCAGCGGGCGCTCAGCACAAAGGTACAACAACCAGAGAAGCTGCAACGCCATAACTTGTTCCAGATTTTCTTCGTCATCCAAAATCGGCGAGCACGTGTCATCATCGATGGAGGTAGTTGTAATAATTTGGTGAGTTCAGATTTGGTCAAGAAGCTTGGCTTGACCACACGCCAACACCCCCATCCATATAACCTTCAGTGGTTTAATGATGCTGGAAAAGCTAAGGTAACACAAACTTGCAGAGTTTCTTTTTCCATTGGTTCCTATGCTGATTATGTTGACTGTGATGTGGTACCTATGGAAGCTTGCTCACTTTTATTGGGTCGACCTTGGGAATTTGATAATGATGCTATACACCATGGTAGAAGTAATACATATACTTTTATGCATAAAGGAAAGAAAATTACTTTGGTTCCTATGACCCCTGCTGAAATTGTACAAGCTAATAAAGAACGAGCTGCTAATTTGCGTGATACTAAATCTGAAAATCAGCAAGTTGCTAATTCTCTTTACCCACCTAAAAAGGATAAGTCTGCACCTAGTTCTAAGGTAGAGGGCATAAAATTGAAGGGTGGTGTTATGCTTGCACTAAAAAGTGACCTTGCTGAAATTTCTAATAATGATATTTGCTACACCTTGGTTTGCAAACGAGTTTTGTATTCGCTTGATGATGTTATTAGTTCGATACCTCCTGCTGCCACTAACCTTTTGCAGGAGTATGAGGATGTGTTCCCAGCTGAGATACCCCCGGGACTGCCACCTATGAGAGGGATAGAGCATCAAATCGATTTGATCCCGGGAGCAACATTGCCAAATCGTGCTGCGTATCGAGCCAATCCCGAGGAGACTAAGGAAATTCAGCGGCAAGTCCAAGAGCTTTTGGACCGCGGGTATGTACGTGAGAGCCTTAGTCCTTGTGCTGTTCCTGTGATTTTGGTTCCTAAGAAAGATGGTACTTGGCGTATGTGTGTTGATTGTAGAGTCATCAATAACATTACTATTCGATATCGCCATCCTATTCCTAGACTTGATGATATGCTTGATGAGTTGTGTGGCTCTGTAATTTTTACAAAGATCGACTTGCGTAGTGGTTACCACCAAATTAGAATGAAACTTGGAGATGAATGGAAAACAGCTTTCAAAACTAAATTCGGATTATATGAGTGGTTAGTAATGCCTTTTGGTTTAACTAATGCACCTAGCACTTTCATGCGTTTGATGAATGAGGTTTTAAGAGCTTTTATTAGACGATTTGTGGTGGTTTACTTTGATGATATATTGATTTATAGCAAGTCTTTGGATGAACATATGGATCACTTACGTGCTGTTTTTAATGCTTTACGTGATGCACGTTTATTTGGTAACCTTGAGAAGTGCATCTTTTGCACGGATCGAGTCTCTTTTCTTGGCTATGTTATTACTCCACAGGGAATTGAGGTGGATGAGATGAAAATTGAAGCCATAAAGAGTTGGCCGGTGCCCCAAACCATCAAACAGGTGAGAAGTTTTCTTGGACTTGCAGGTTTTTATCGTCGTTTCGTGAAGGATTTCAGCGCCATTGCTGCCCCCTTACACGAGTTGACAAAGAAAGGTGTGGTGTTCCATTGGGGTAAGGCACAAGAGGAGTCTTTTGACACTTTGAAGCACAAGCTTACGCACGCACCATTGCTGCAACTTCCAAATTTTGGTAAGACCTTTGAGCTAGAATGTGATGCTAGTGGAGTTGGCATTGGAGGTGTTTTGATGCAAGAAGGTAAGCCCGTTGCATACTTTAGCGAAAAATTGCATGGCCCTGTTCTTAATTACTCTACGTATGATAAGGAATTGTATGCACTTGTACGTTCTTTAGAGACGTGGCGTCATTATTTGTGGCCTAAAGAATTTGTTATACATTCAGATCATGAATCGCTTAAGTATCTTCGTTCTCAAAATAATCTGAATCGTAGACATGCTAAGTGGGTGGAATTTATTGAATCTTTTCCTTATGTTATCAAACACAAGAAAGGGAAGGATAATATAATTGCTGATGCTTTGTCTAGACGATATGCTTTGTTGTCCCAACTTGATTATAGAATTTTTGGACTTGACTCAATAAAAGAACAATATGTGCTTGATCCTGATTTTAAAGATGTATTGCTGAACTGTAAAGAGGGACGTACATGGAACAAGTTTGTGATCAATGATGGATTTGTGTTTAGAGCTAACCGTCTATGCATTCCAGTTGGTTCCGTTCGTCTTTTGTTGTTGCAGGAAGCACATGGAGGAGGATTGATGGGACATTTTGGTGCTAAGAAGACGGAGGCTATGTTGGCCACACATTTCTTTTGGCCAAAGATGAGGAGAGATGTTGAGCGGTTCGTGGCACGCTGTACCACATGTCAAAAGGCTAAGTCTCGCTTGAATCCACATGGTTTGTATATGCCTCTTCCTGTTCCTTCTATTCCTTGGGCAGATATTTCGATGGACTTTGTTTTGGGATTGCCTAGGACTAAGAGAGGGAGGGATAGCATTTTTGTTGTTGTGGATCGTTTTTCTAAGATGGCATATTTTATACCTTGTCATAAAAGTGATGATGCCGTTTATATTGCTGACCTCTTTTTCAAAGAGATTGTTCGCTTGCATGGTATGCCTTCTACTATTGTTTCAGATCGCGACGCTAAATTTTTGAGTCACTTTTGGCGCACTCTATGGAATAAGTTGGGTACAAAACTATTGTTTTCTACTACTTGCCACCCACAAACTGATGGCCAAACGGAGGTAGTGAACCGCACTTTGGGTACCATGTTGAGAGCTATTTTGAAGAAAAATTTGAAGATGTGGGAAGAATGTTTACCCCACGTGGAGTTTGCTTATAATCGGGCAACACATTCTACCACCAAGGTAAGTCATTTTCAGGTAGTGTATGGTTTTACCCCTCGCGCTCCTATTGATCTTTTGCCTTTACCTACCACTGAAAGAACACATAGTGATGCTAGTGCACGTGCTGATTTTATTCGTAAGTTGCATGAAACAACTAAAATAAATATCGAAAAGATGAATGAAAAGTATAGAATTGCTGGTAGTGAAGGTAGGAAAGAAGTCAAACTTGAACCAGGTGATTTAGTGTGGTTACATTTAAGAAAAGATAGGTTTCCAGAGCTGCGTAAGTCTAAATTAATGCCAAGAGCTGCTGGTCCTTATAAGATAATTGAGAAAATAAATGATAATGCATATAAACTTGAGTTGCCACCCGAGTTCGGGGTTAGTCCTTCTTTTAACATTGCAGATTTGAAACCTTACTTGGGAGCCGATGATGAGCTTGAGTCGAGGACGACTCCAATTCAAGAGGGGGAGGATGATGAGGACATCACTCCCTCGGATACATACAATGATCCTCCATTGAACTTTCAAGGTCCAATCACAAGGGCTCGCGCACGACAATTAAATTTAGAGGTGAGCTCGTTCCTAAGCAACTCTTTATATAATTTTAAGAATAGATTACTACCTAATGATTATGTGTTGCTTAGAAATCATGGAGAGGACAAGGAGACACATAGAGGAAGGCTTGGAGGCGTGGAGGAGCAGCTAGGACGTCCAACAACAGCAGGAGGTCCAGTCCAACTCGAGTCCGAATCAGCCTCGACCTCCAGGACCAGCGAGCAGTAAAACGGACGCCCAGGACGCATCCGGACTCCGTTTTCGACGATTCACATATGGTTGGAAAGATAATTTCATAAGGAAACCAATGGAGTTGGTTTGAGGTCCAAATTCCTTCTGAGTCAATGGAAAACGTCGAAACAAGTCAGCATCCAGAATCTGTCCCGGTGCTGCGTCACCGTTTTTGGTCCGTTGGGCCATGTATCGTGTTGGAGTCCATTGGGACGCATCCAGGGGTCCTTGGTCGACCCTAATCCTTTATATACAGTAGCCGCCGCCCTAATTAGGGTTGAGTTTTGCTTAGATTATTCTGTCAAGAACAGTTTCACCGTTTCGTCGGTTTGTGAGACCCCAACTCGTGAGATTAATCATTCATCTGCAATTTGGTTGCATTCTTCCTTGTTCTTGCTTGTGTTCTTCGATTCGCAGGCAAGGATTTTAGCCTTCTTGGCGAGGTCAACCGTGCAACGCCGGTTGATAACCAGAGGAGACGTGGTGCTGCGATTGCGGGGTTTCGGATCGTGTTGTTCGGAAGCCGGATCGACTTGTGCCTCGTTTCCACCAAATCGAGAGTTACCAGAATCTTTCGGAAGATCGGGAACCCTTGTTCATATTAAAAGGGCTTCTTTTGAATAAAACAGAAAGTTCAGGGACCTTTTTGTAAAAATAGGGGGACCTAATTGTAATTATGGAAAAGTCTAGGGACTAATCTATCAAAAGATAGGGCCTTCTAGGTAATTACAGAAAAGTTCATGGGTCTAATTGCAAAAGAGCTATTTCTTGGAATTTTCGGAACTATTTTTGTACTGGAAGTTCTTGAAATATTGACTGGGCTACTTTGGCTGACGTGGCACGGTGACAGGGATGACACATAGGCAGTTTTGCTGATGTGGTGACGACATGGCGGCTAACATGGCACATATGCTGACTAGATCAAGTGAGACACTTGGCAGCCTTTGATTGGTAGATGAAAAGGTAAGAAAAGATCTAATCTGGGGTGTTGGCTGAAGATCGGATGGTTGGAGCTTGCTCCCGAAGGGTTTGGCCGGCGCCGGAAACTGGGCGGCGGGCGAAGCTCGGGATGGTGGCGGATTTCACCGGAGTTGGCTGGATCGGTGGAATAGAACTAGGGAGGCGTCGGCTTTGGAACGAGACGAGAATGGAAGGGGTTCCTGAGCTTATATAGGTGAGCTAGAGAGGCTTGGGCGCGTCGGGACTCTAAGGTGGCGGTGCAGCGTGTTCGAGCCGGACTCGGCCGAGAGTTCATGAGGAAAACGACCGGTGTGGGTCCACATGGCAGCGGCACGCGGTGAAGGCGGCTTCGGCACGGGGCGCCAACGGCTGCGGGCAGTGCGGCTCTGGGCTGAGGCACGCGCGAGTTGGGCCGAGGTGGAGGAAGAGCAGGGAGGAGCAGCGGGCCGGCTCGGGCTGGCGGCCCAAGTGTTTAAAGGGAAAGAGAGGGAGAGGGAAAGAGGAGGGTTGGCTTGGGCCGGTAGGGGAGCTGGGTCATGCCCAAAAGGATGGGGGACCGGATTGGCTATGGAGAGAGAGAGAAGATGGGGTTGGGCTGGGTTTGGATAGGATTAGGTTTAGGGTTTTTATTTGGTTTTGGAATTTCTAGAAGAGAAGGAAAACAAACAAATACCCAAATAAAATCTAATTACTTTAGGAAAATTCCATCAGACTTTTGAAAACATTTAAAAGCCAATAAAAATGTTTTGAACTCATGAAAACATTTTGGAATTTTGGAAATTAAATCTAGCTCAAATAAATTCGAATAAACTCCAAAAGGGCTCAAATAAAAATCCAAGGAAATCCAATAACTCAAAATAAAACCTAGATGCCTATTTCCAGCATGAATGCATTAAAACAATTATAACCTTAATTCAAATTTGAATTTGAATTTTAGAAAATAGGCTTGTTTTCCTATTCTAATTATTCAACCTGTAATCAAATCTTGGGAATTTTTAGAATTTTGAGAAATCTGAAAATCAGGGTGTGACAAGTTTATCATACCATCTTTTGGGATGTTTATGATGCTAAAATGTATCTAAATTGGAAGATGATGGTAAAACAGAAATTTAATGCTCACTTAGATCCTAAAGTGCATAGAGTGAGGCAAGCCACTAGTAATATAAAGATTTTGCTATCATCCGGTGGAATAGGATATACAATGATGGGTTAGCACCTACTACATGGGAAGCTTTAACGGTTGATATGCATAACAAATTTGTTCCACCCTCTTCTAAATGTGTCTTGCGTAAGAAATTACAGTGCTTAAACCAAAGAAATAGACCCATAGAAGAATACTATGTGCTTTTATTAGAAAATTTGTGGTGGTTTATTTTGATGATATCTCTATTTATAGAAGTCACATGAACTACACTTTGATTATTTGCGTGTTGTTTTTAAGTTTATGATAGATGCACGTTGTTTGATATCCTCAAAAAATGCACCTTTTAGACCTATCGAGACTCTTTTCTTGGTTATATTGTTAGTCCATA
The DNA here is from genome assembly GCF_958298935.1 of Phragmites australis. Classification (NCBI taxonomy): domain Eukaryota; kingdom Viridiplantae; phylum Streptophyta; class Magnoliopsida; order Poales; family Poaceae; genus Phragmites; species Phragmites australis. The sequence continues at coordinate 20,381,294 of NC_084922.1, read as the reverse complement.
GGGAATAGAGGTGGGTGAAGTAAATGATCAAAGCCATAAAGGGCTGACCAATTTCTGTGACTGTCACACATGTGAAAAGCTTTTCTGGTCTTGTGGGGTTCTATGGGTGCTTTGTGTGGGATTTTACACCATTGCTGCCCCCCTTGAACGAGTTGACAAATAAAGAAATGGCTTTTAGATGGGGACCTGCATAAGAAAAGGTATTCTGGTTGTTGAAAGAAAAGCTCACCCATGCTCCATTGCTCCAACTCTCAAATTTTTGTAAGACTTTTAAGTTGCATATTTCTACCTATGATAATGAATTGTTTTCTTTAGTTCATGTGTTTCAAACTTGGCAACATTATCTATGACCCAATGAATTTGCTATACATTTTAATCATAAATCGCTAAAACACATTAGAAGTCAAACTAAATTGAATAAATGACATGCAAAGTGGGTAAAACTTATTGAGTCGTTTTCATATGCCATAAAGTATACGAAAGGTAAGGACAATGTGAGTGTTTAGGCTGCTCACGTCCCACTCTATATATATACAATAGCCAATGCTCACGTCCCACTCTATTTTAGACGATTTTGTCATATATAGGTTTATGGAACCCCAACTTAGAGTACTTTATTAGTAATTAGCAATATTTAGATTGCATCTACCTATTCTTGCTTGTGTTCTTGATTCACTTGTAGGAAAAGCATTATTGGTGAGGTCAACCACATTTTGTCACGGCTGATAACCCAGGAGTAGTGGTTTAATGGTTGTGAGGGTTCTCGATCTATTTTGGTCAGAGCCTTTGGATCATCAACATCGAAACTCTACCAAATCAACTTATCACATTACCTTTTGGAAGATCGTGCAACGCTTCCACCACAAAAGCCCTCTCTTGCACCTCATAGTTCCTAGGAAGTCTCATCCCTTCCCCGTACCACCACCTGGTCTACTCTAAAACTAATTATTCAGCCAGGCTCATCCCATACCAGGCTTCTGGTTGTATAGTAAAGCTTTCTCAGATCGCGCCATGAATCGGTCCTTAACTGAATTGAGAAAGACTACCATCCACCTACCCTTAGCAACCAATCCAACCTCTTGCTCAATTTCCTAGTCCATGTTGCTAAAAACTCAATTTTATCTCATTGCATAAAACCTTGTTAAGTTATCAAACAAAGTTTTTCCCAAGCAACGCTAAGCATTTCTACCCTTGATCCCACCAAAACTAAGGCAACAAGGAAAATTTGGAGGAACTAAGGTATAAGCCTAACATGGGTTCCAACTACAAATGTAAGCACGCAATTTCACAAAATGAAAAACATTTAGAAAACATAGGATCAAAGTGCATCAAGGACAACTTGCCTTCACCGTGGTACTTAGCGGAGTCTTCGAATTCCTTATCCTGTAAACCTACAAAGTCTTCCTCCAGGACGGCGACATCTAATCACAAAAGAAAACAATGCAATAAACACTAAAAGCCAAGAAAGAACTAAAAACACAACAAATAATTTGATTTATTATTTTTATGATTGTTGGTGAGTTATTGGCGAAGGAAACGATTAGATCGGATTTGCAACGCTGGAGATATGGCATGGAAAGGGTGAAAGAAAGGCGTAGGAATTTTTCTGGGATTTTCTAGAGGCTCCTAGTATTTTCTGGGAAATTTCTTATTTTCTAGGATTTTAGGAATTAAAAAATACTATAAGGAATTAAAGAAACACTAAAAAGATTTAAAACAAAATATTCCAAATTATTTTACTCAATAAAAACCTTTTCCATAATTATTTTCAAATTTTCTAGAATTAAAAGCATTAAAGAAAACCTATTAAACATTATTCTAGATTTTCTAAATCATTTTCACAATTAAAACATTTATTTTATCACTAAAACAGAATTAAAAACATTTTCCTTAAATCTATTTCACTGAGAAAACATTTCAAAACCTTTATTTAAAATTAGTTTAGCAAGGAAGTCATTTAAAAACATTTTCCTTCTTTGTTAAAGAATTTACAGAATTATTATATTAAAGAAAACCTATTTTCTGGATTCATTGGATTTTTAGAATTATCTTTGTAAAGGAAAATTGATTTATGATGTTGGTAGAGAACTTCTAAAAGAAAACAGGAAACGAAAAGCTGATGTGGCACTGACTGGGCCGATTGTGTTAATGTGATCTTTGATCCGACAGTAGAGATTTGCTAGCGCGAAGGGGTATCTCACTTTTTAATCTTTGCCATACGCGGGGAATCGGACAGTTGTGCGTCACCTGCTCCTTCTCCGTTGTGTTTAGACAACAGCGACGGCTCGGGTGCGGTGGCTTACGGTCGAAGAGAGGCGGATGAGACATTTGCCTCTATTGGGGACCTCTAGTGAGCGGCAAAAGATGACGTGGAGGTGACGGTGAGAGAGATTAGGGACGTGTAGATATCAAAGCAGCTCGCAGTGGTGCAATGATGGCAAGGCACCGCGGTGGAGGAGGAAGCTCGTCGGAGAGGGCTCTAATTAGTGTGGATGTCGATGATGAGCGGCGGAGTAGCATCCTAGGACCTCGGTGACTCCGTTTGAGGGGAATGTCAGTGCTGGGGTGGCCTCCAGTAGCTTGGCAAAGGTGGGGGAGCTCAGCGGTAAAGCACCTAGGTGGCGCTCTCACTCGGGAAAGGTGGCCTTTTGATAGGCTCATCCTTGGGCATCACTATCTCTGCCTCTAAAAAAGTTTCCGCGTCCCTACGCTCCCTCCGAGCTTCTAGCACAAAATTGTCGAAGCTCTCCCCGAACTCTGAAGCCTCAATATTATACGCATCTTGGATAGCAAGTGTTCACGATAATAATATTTGAAGTCCTTGTCAGAATGCCGAGTAGAAACCTTTGCTAGGTTGCACGAAGGATGTAAAGGCCTTTGTAATTCATGACCAAAGGCCATACATCCTTCAAACACCCCTTCGGCTCGGGACTTGAAGATGAAGTTTTCTCTCGCCTCCGAAGGGGCCAAGGATCATGTCCTGCTACTCATTTAAAATGCTAAAACATGTAAATACAGTGTGCCAAATGAGGCACGAGGGGAACAAAAAAATTTCATTCATAAGAAAGCATGATTTATAAAACCAGGACAAGATAACACCTAAGACATTTACAAAAGCGAAGCAAGCCTTCAAACTACAACCTATCATATGACCTAATAAATGTGGCAGAGCCAGGGCCAAAGGTTCACACTCGGGTGCTATTATGCCGCCTTCGCCACCTCTGTGCCATCCCCCGATGATGCCTCATCCCAAAGCCATGGTGCTAGCACGAACGCTCCTCACGGAGGCACTAGCCTCTGCACAATCGTGGGAGAACCATTACTTTTGGAAGGAGGCCTTGCATGCCTTCCTCACTCTGTGGTTTGAGGCCTTCGCATCTACTGAGCTGGGACCTTGTAGTCAAACACCTTGAGGGCCTCAAAATGCATGCACCCAACCACCTTCAACAATCTAAGGGTGCCCTTAGTAGCGCCCTAGTGTAGAACTCATCAAAGGCATGCACACCGGCCTCGAGGGCATGTGTAGTGTGACGTAGTCGACCCAGGGCCCCTCGCAGATCAACCTTGTCCGAAGGATAGGAGGCTTCACCCAGGCCCAGATCTTTGAAAAGTTGGGACACCTCGGTAGAGATCATGTCAGTGTCCTCGGTGTTTTCCACCATCCCTAGCCTTCGAGCCATCTTCTCCTCCATGAGGGTAGCATCTACGACGAGTCGCTGCCTTTTTTCCTCCTCAAGGGCGTCGGCTACGGCGTCATGCTCGCCCCTCTTTGCCTCAAACATGGCATACGAGGCAAGTTGCTGCATGCGCTCCACCTAGAGGGCAGCCTGAAGATTTTTGGCCTCCTCTTCGGCGTGATGGCACTTATCTAGGGCCTCCTCCAGCTAAGATCCGGCTTTGGTAATAGCCCTTCGAGCACCTCATGTTAGAAGCATATTCTGTGAGAATTAACAAAATCATTTAAGTAGTAGAAAGTGATGATGACTAAAGAATCAACTGCGAAGCCTTACCCTCATTTACATGGCAACAAGTTGGTCCATCAAGATGGATGAGGTGAACTCCTTAGCCACCACTTCAACCTCCGTCTACAGAAACACCTCCCCAAGTGCAAGAAGGGAGCGCGGAGTGATTGTCCTTCTGAAGAGATCTGAGCTATCGAACCCTTTGAAGGCCGAAGCTCTACCACTTGTCCAGGGGACCTCGAGTGTCCCCATTAGCCCTTTGCCTTTTCCGGGTCAGAATGAAGGGACTTCTCAGAGCAAAATACTTTTTGCTCAAGAACAAAGTATTAGCTATTGCAATTAAAAATGAAGCGAGGATATAAGACATTTACCTGAAGTTTCCTCTCCAGTCAGGTCATCGGAGTGCACCTCGAGAGACACCTCATGAGGTCTAGCTTTAGGAGGTCCTTCGGGGGGGTATCATGAGGGGAGGTTTCGGTGGCAATGACCTCCTCATCTGAGTCCAGATCGAAGATGCGGAAGGCATCCTACATCTCGAAGTCCTATTCCACCATAGGAGGGATGAAGGTGAACAAAATCATAGTGATTGGGGGAGCGTCGATGATTGAAGGCTCTTCTACAGCCTCCACGGTGACGGGTGCGATCGCTAGCTCATCGTCATCGGTAAGCAGAGCCGAAGCAGGTGAGCTTTCGCCCTATCCTTCGACTGTGGTGGCAGCCCTTCATCTAATGGGGGCTGAGGCATGCGAAGCCCCCTTACCATGACATTTCACCATCAAAGTAGCAGCGGAGGCGGAGGCATCATCAGTTGCGACCTAGGCTTCTACGGCTGTGGAGAGAGGTGTACACAACTTGGACTCCGAACCCGACACGCTTACAAGACTCGGTAAGGGTCAAAACGGTGACATAACAGCTTATTTCAATAACTCTAACTAATTCTTAATGAATCTAAGGGTGAGACCAGATCCGTTGGAAAGGCCATATCATAAGCTTTCCAGCAAGTCCAATAACGCCTCAATTATACTCCATATGCGAAAGTTATGCCCATTTTATTGACATGCTATCATAAGACTCTGAGTAGACTTTGGAGTCTGACTAGGACTCAACTTTGAGTCCGAGTATACTTGGCCGGTGATGTCTAGATAAGGTTGTGGTGCATCTAGATAAGGTTAATACTTCGCCTATGTTCCTAAGCAACAAAACAACACAAAAACTTAGTAGTATCCAATTCTTTACCAAGAAAGTATGAATAGCGAGGAACGATTCACCTTATGTTTGTATCCATAGTAGCGATGCCCTCATCATGCTCCCCTTCTTTGCAACAAACTGTCCAGGTTTTGCGTATAGCATTATCTTGCCCATAGACTTCTACACAAAGCCAAATGCGCAAGGAACTCTCCTTATGTAATATCATAAGTTCTTTATCCAACAATTCTAATTCTCTTTTAAATGATTGTACCTGATCATAATTGGCCATAGTAGACAACATCGGTACAATATATGCATGGGTCACTTCTTGCTCCCCTTCTTTAAAAGAAGTGATATTGCATGACATCCTGTTATCAATTTGCATCTTCTGTTCAATGAAAGGTGAAGCAATGGTTGTGGTGTATGGTAACATCCAATAACTCTCTCATTCTTGTGAACTATTCGGTGGTATGCAAATAGAACTAGAAAAATTTGGCATGACATTATTTGTGCTACTGCAGTCCTTTAAATGATCAATTTGTGACACAATAATACAATATTTCAGATTTGAACAAATATAAACTCGATGCACCATAAATTCTAATTTATCATTGTATTTGCCAGTAACATGAAAAGTATCCTGTGACAATCATGGAAATTTAGAATTAAGTTTTAAATTCTCCTCTAAACTATTCAGATCACAAAGGACATCAAATTCAGTATAACCTAAAGTATTTAGAGAAGATATCAATTTCAGCTTTCCTTGCTCACTAGCAATGCATTGAATATGTTTAATTTCAGAAAAACTATTCATTTGTAAAACAAAATTAATACGTTCATGCACAAGTTGTTGTTGTGATATAAGTAAAACATTACCACACAACTCTTTTTTATCACAAGGAGTAGCAAGCAAATCATCTTTTGACAAAGATAAATCAGGAATTGGTTCCACTAACATTTTCTCTACATTAGCATCATTGGTGGGCAACTTCTATACATCAAAACAATTCCGACCTTGAGTGATTGTTACATATTTTTCATTACCTTTGTTCTCTTCCTCAGCTGATATAGGTGCATAGGTATTTGTACCTTTGTGTTACATGCATGGGACAATAAGTGTCTCCTCTTTCTCCTTGTTCTTCTTCGCTTCAATTAAAACTAAGGCATTGAGTTTGTTATCCTGCAAAAGGTTAGCAATATTAGGAGGCAAAGAGCTAGATATATCTTCAATTAAAACTAAGGCATTTTTGCATTTCAAAATGTAGCATGACATCTCATTATCATAAATTTTAGCAATATCAGATTTAGTTGTAAACATAACTATTGGGGAACGGGCAGGGTACACTAGCCTAAAACAAAAAATTTCTGCCGCATTCACTCAGAAAATCATGCTAGTAGGAGATCATAGATTGTTACCACTCGACACGCAGTGCAGCGGAAGAAGAGTTGGCGTAGACTGATCCAACGTCATGCGCATCAAACTCCTCAAACAACTTCTCAATCAGATCCGCGACCAGCCCAGCGTAGGTGGTCACACTCCTCGACCAACTCCGAGCAGGTGGTCGTGCTCCTTGACCAACTCCTCAACCAACTCACATTCGACTTGCCAAGAAGATCAGCGCCACAATAGCAACAGCGCCTCTACGGTATCCACACGTACTGGGCAGAAACACCGAGTGCCGATGTGCTAGCACCACACACACGGCTAGGGTTTTGGGAGATCATGTGGATGGTTGCGGCTCCCTACCCACGCCTCTTCTTATATAGAGCTTGCCAATGGGCTCTCACATTGGAAGCCCTTTAGGATTCTAACTTCTCATGGATCACAATCCAATCAAAATCCATATACGAATCCAATTTGCATGTTTTGTTTCAACCCATTAAGTGTGTGACCCATTAGGATCATGTACAAATGGCTACAACTCGGAAACCATTTTCAAATCGAAATCAATAGCAGTCCCTAGCAGGATATGTTGACTCCTGAGTATACATAAAATATCATATCGGCTGAACCTTGATATACACATGCACCGATCCCTTCGCCTCACGATACCTGTCAAGCTCAAGGCGAGATACGTGCCACCCTTGTGATAGCCCGACCATTCACTCGATCAAATAGTTGATTCATCATAATTAACTCTTTAATCATATTGGCATGGCTATTCACTTTATCAATCCAACTACCTCGAGGGGCCCAGAGATATCTCTCCCGTTATCAAGGAGAGGCAAATTCTATCTTGATCGCTCATACCCCACGACATGTTTCATGACAAACCCAAAAACTACCTTTATGACTACCAAATTACGGAATAGCGTTTGACAGCCTCAAAGTATGCCACTACACATTCTGAGAATCAATGACGATCTCAGGTCTGAGGATCCTGCAGGTACACTATTTGAGATAACAACTAGTGGCACATCAGAAATAACAATCCCAGCAGTATCTCAAGGTGGTTCTATCCAATATTATATTCTCTAACATAAATATCCACATTATTGACCCGGTGTCTCTATACCTATGATCCATGAAATGTGATCATCAATCAATACATGTGCAGATCTTATGTATCATCACAATGATATGCGACCAGGGATCGACTAAGAATAACATCATGAAATAAACAAAGAGTTTCATGAACAAGTCACATACTTACCAATCAATGTAAACAATGTCCATTCTTGGAATAACACATTATTCGGTATTACATGGACACAGATGTGTGATACAATCATCTCTATGATTGCCTCTAGGGCATATCACCTTCAATAACACACCCTTGTTGAATTTTAGATTCATTCTTAAGCACTTTTCTCTCATCTTCAACTATCTCTTTTTCATTTGATAATTTCAACAGGGGTTAAAGGTAGAAAAGTTATGTTCTGTCCTTTATGCATGAGAGTGTACTTATTACTTCTACCATGATGTGTTGCATCAGTATCAAACTCTCATGGTCGTCCTAACCAAAGTTAGCTTGCTTGCATGGATACTACATCGAAATTAGTATAATCATGGTATAAACAAATAGAAAAATGCAACATATCTACTTGGATTACCTTCACCTTACCACTATTGTTGAACCATTGAATGTCATATGAATAAGGATGTATTCACGTCAGCAAGTAAAGCTTCTTTATCAAATCTGAACTTACCAAATTGTTGCGGCTCCCTCCATCAATAATGACACGAACATGAAAATCATTGACTATGAGGAACATTTGAAATAAATTGTGGCGTTGTAGCTTTTCAGCTTGCTCCATTTGAGTGTTTTGTACTCACTACACAATGAGAGTCCTATAATTCTCCATGGTAGTGGCATTGAAGACTTACTCGATATCGCTATATGTCTCATGTTCGTCCTCATCACCTGCATAATTAGCTGCAAGAGCATATTAATCCTCAACATCACTAGCACTTACATATCCACCATCTTCTGTTGCAATGTACGCTCATTGACTTGGGTAATCCTTCATAACGTGGTCTATTCCCTTGCATCGGTAGCAAACAATCCCAGTCATACTGCCCGTAGAAGCTAATGAAGAGGTACTCTCTGCTGGAGCCTGTACACTAGTAGATTTGCTTGCATCAGGTGCTTGTGACGGTGTTAGAGGTGCTGTTGAATACGCCCTACTCGAGAAGGGGTCAACAGACCAAATAGCGAAAGGTAGGGCTATTTTGACTTATCCTGATGTTGATCTTGGTGTAGTCGTGCTTCTAAAATTGTTCCTTTACATCTGTTGTCATCCCTACAATTCTTTTTCTACCAAACATGCAAGTTGGAACAATCTAGGAACACTATCATATTCTTTGTAATCAATTATATGCTGAATTTCACACTTTAACCCACCATATAAGCGTGCCTTTATAGCCTCTTCCTCCACAATAATATCACAACACAATATACTAATTTGTAGCTCATGATAATATTGTTCTACGGATCTATTGCCTTGGTTTAAGCGCTACAATTTCTTACACAAATCACGTTTCTTACACAAATCTGCTACGCATAGCAACCTTCAAAGCATGATATGTCATATGCGCTAACTCACTGTTGCATACCCTATTACACCATATGATAGCAAAATCTTTAAATTCACTAGTGGTTTGCATAACTCTATGAACTTCAAGAACTAAATGAGCACTAAATTTTTGTTCTACTGTCATCTCCCAATCTAGATACATTTCAATATCATAAACACCCGCAAAAGATGGTATGGTAAACTTGACTTTATCAAGTGGATCATCATTAACACGTGCATTATGTTGTGGAAAGTTATTACCTCTTATACCTTGTCGATTGAAGTTCAATCAGTTCCTTTGTTGTCCATCAAAGGCGTTGCGTTCTTGCCTCAAAATGTCATCATCCACGACGGACATCTCATGTTCATGGGCTGCACCATGAGGATCCACATGCCGGTTATTCAGTGACTGCTTGATTAACCTATCAAAGCGTGCATTGAACATTAAAATACTACCATTGAGTTGCTGCAATGCAGAATTTGTTTCTGCAAGCTTCTTATCCATGTCGTCATTAATAGCTTGGTAGTGCTCATCCAACACCATCGTGAGTTCTTCCCTCAAAATACATTCTTGAGCATCCGATACTTCACCTGCCATGGTTAGTAGCAAACAAGAGACAACAAAAATTTATTATCCCTATCGACTACTAGGTGGTGGAGGTGGGATCACACACTCTCGAGCGTCTTACCACACTCTTGCAAGTGTTCTTATCAATCACAACAGGTGGCATAATCAGTGGCTGGTTCATGATACCGTATCGGGTGGGAGTAGGTGGTTGCAAGGGAAGAACTGTTGTAATCAAGAGAATATAGAGCTCAAATAAGCAATATTTAGTAGCAATAAATAACTATAACGAAATTAGATTAACAAAGCTGAATAAAAGTCCACAATACACGTCACAGTTGTTGGCCTGAACGTGTTCCTAGAACTACTTCAAGCAAGATGGAAAATAGCATAGATACAAGTATAATAGAACAAAATTCGCAATGCGGAGTGAATTCTCTTTCTTTCTTTTTCTTTCTAATTTTTGTACTCTTTTTTTGGCACTCTTTGCTTTTTACTTACTTTTTTATGGCACTCTTTGCTTCTTGCTTTTCTTTTTTTTTTCCCTTTTTTCACGAATGTTACACAAACTCAGAACTCTTGGTGTGTGTGTCCAAGAGCAACCAGAAACAGAAAGACTCCAACTAGGTTGTAGGGACAAAACCGAGTATGTGGGCGAATTTGACTAGGTAGTTGAACCTGAGTAGGTGGTCAAATCTGACTAGGTGGTTAAACTCGAGTAGGTGGTCAAATATGACTAGGTGTTCGAACCCAAGTGGGTGGTCGAATTTGACTATGTGGTCGAACCTGAGTAGGTGGTTGAATCCGACTACATGGTCGAACCTGAGTAGGTGGTCGAATCTAACTACATGATTGAACCCAAGTAAGTGGTCGAATCCGAGTAGGGGATCGAATCCGAGTAGGTGGTGGAAGCGGCTGGTAACACAATCTCATCTATAGCAAACAAAACCCTATTTACAACGGATGCAGCCAATGGCAAGCTGAGATACACGATGACCAAAACAGTAAAGACTCGATGCTATAAACAAGAACATGATGACTCGAGCAGCAATAAAAACACTAACAATGGACTCAAACTCAACAACGCGAAAACTGAAAACAAAATTGTAAAAGGCACAAAGTGGTTTGGACAGCGGAAGAACTAATATCTAAATATTTTTGTGGGGCAATTTTCTGGACTCTAGGTAATGGAACACGACTAAACAAAAAGGGGATAAATGATATTACCTAATTGGCAACCGAAGCATTGATACCATTCGATGGAGAGCATTGCCCGATCTTCCAAAAGGTAATGTGATAAGTCAATTTGGTGGAGTTTCGACATTGATGATCCAAAGGCTCCAACCAGAATAGATCAAAAACCCTCGCAACTACTTTGGAATTATCAACCGTGCCAAAACATGGTTGACCTCACCAAGAAGGCTTTTTCTACAAGTGAATCGAGAACACAAGCAAGAACAGGTAGATGCATTCTGAATATTACTAATTACTAATGAAGTATTTGTAGTTAGGGTTCCACAAACTGATATACGACGAAACTGTTTAAAATAGAATAATCTAAGTAAAACCCCAGCCTAAACTATGATGGATATTGTATATATATGGGGGACATGTGAGGAGGTCAAATTAGGGTTGTGCGGCCATGGAGAAAGGTGTACACAACCTAGACTTCGACCCTAACATGCTTACAAGACCCGATAATGTCCAAAACGGTGATGTAGCACCTTATTTCAATGACTATGACTAATTCCTAGTGAATCTAAGGGCGAGACCAAATCCATTGGAAATGCTCATCATAAGCTTTCTAGCAAGTCCCTTAACACCTCAATTGGACTTCGTATGCGGAAATTATGCCCATTTTATTGATGTATTGTCTTGAGACTCCAAGTAGATTTTGGAGTCCAACTAGTGTTCGACTTTGAGTTCGAGTAGACTTGACCTTCGATGGGTGACATCTAGATAAGATTTTGGTGTGTCCATATTTGTGGTGCTTCTCCCATATTTCGAAGCAACAAAACAACACAAAAACTTAGTAGTATCCTATTTACCAAGAAAGTATGAATAGTGAGGAACGAGTTCACCTTGTATGTATCCGAAGGAGTGATACCCTCATCATTTTGTTGTGGAGGTTATTTGTGTCATGCAGCAGTGAAAACTCAGTGGGTAGACACTTGTTTGGAGAAACTTTGTAAAGGCCTTACAGTGATAATCTTGGCCGCATACATCAAAAGTGTGTAAGTGTCTAGCTAACATGGGCATAACGGATAATTACGTCATGTGGGTAAAGTGTACAACCTCTACACAGTGTAAAACTGATATATCAGTCGTGCTTATGGTCATGAGCAGTGAAGAATGCCAAACATGATTAGAATGTTTTGGAAAACCTTAGTTTGGATGGGTCATTCATGGTTGTGGGAACTATGTTTGAGGTGGTCAACTTCGGTTGAGGTGTTCAACTACGGTTGAGGTCAACTTTGGTTGAGGTCAAGAATGTTAATTCTTGGGGTTATTTATTTTTAGCATTTACTTACGCTTTTATTAAATGTTTTTACTAAATTTTGCCTTTATGCAAATAAGCCCCTACAAGCTTTATTATTTGTGAATGCCTTCATATCATATTTTACCACAACTTGCGGAGTAGGAGACGTACTCACACTTGCTATAGTGTAAGTCAGGGAAGATTTTGATGACTACTGTAAAGAGGACGTGTTCTGAGGTGGTGCTCTCCATCGACTGCCTGTGGGAATGAAAGAATAAAGGATCTACGCTAGCTATAGTTTTATTTGTTTCTTTTCGACCCTCGAAGGTCCCATTGTAATGTCGGATAATAATGATAAGTTGTGATATTGTGCTTTAATTCTCATCTATGAAGTAAATCTATATTGAGATTGATTCCTAGCTCAATTTATGGTGTGGGTATTGGTATGTTCTTAGACAAGCCCCTACAGAGGTGGGCGAAGGCATCAGAGCTAGGGGCCTGACCTTGGGACCTCTAGGCCCACGCAAAGGTGGACATTCAGACAATGGCATTCAACACCAGTTGTTGGATCTCTAGCTCGTACAGCTCCAACACGCTAGCTAACACCTCTGATTATGTGTAGTAGAGGCCGATCGCGAAGAACTCGATGAAGACTACAACTTCGCCGTTGAGAGGATGCGTCCTCATCTCCTCTGGAGAAGGCACCCGGGTTTAAGGTGGAAATTTTTCCTCATCACCTTTGTCAATTATAGATAATTTCATTTAAAGTTAATCACCATTTTAATGATGTTTTTGAGTTGACTTTGGCAGGCCAAAGGAGGGAAACTGAGCGAAGGGGTACCATCCCGCTTTTTCTAAAGAATCTTGGCTTCAGCCCCGAAGTCAAACCTTAACTACTAGGGGCCATTATTGGGGGAATGGTATTATTTATGTTGGTTCTCTACCCCCCCCCCCACCGGTTCGCTTCGGCCAGCCTTGAAAAATCCCAAGTAAGGATGAACAATGCTAACATAATGGAGAATTGGTTATGTAATTTCTTGCAGAGATTGGACCAAAGGAGAAGGCCATCACCAAGTACCAAAGTCAGAGGTCTCAGCAGGCATGCCAAAGGCTCAAAGAGATGCTGGGCGGAGGACGAAGGCCCGGAGGCTAAAAGCACCCATTCGGGAGGTCGAGATGGCTCGAGGAGATGCTGGGTAGATGATAAAGGACCGGAAGCCAAAAGCACCCCTTCGGGAGGTACGGGCGAAGAGCGGAGCAAAAGGCCAACCACGACGAAGTGAGGGACCAGAAGGAGAACCTGGAGGTGATCAAGCACTAGCCAAAGGGAGACTCGAAGATGGTTCGCCATTGGCCTGAAAGGGTTGGCCATTGCATGTGGTCATAGACACATTGCATGTACTAGTTGATGTAATGTTGCAATAGTGTATTGGCTGTAATACCCCTAGAATATTTTTAATAACATTCTGGAGAACAAGGGCATTAATGTAATGATGACTTGGGTGGTCGAGGTATGACTATAAATACACCCACCCAACTGATGTGATGGAATGAACAACCAATACACCATTAATTTATAGTCCATTCTGTGAGCATTGTTCCCTCTGTTTTGATCAAGGTCCCAACACATATGATTCTTAGGGTTTTTGTCCAGATTGTAGTGTTATGGTTTTAAATTGGGTATTTCTTGATATTTATGATAGCATGTAACTAAAATTTGAATCATTTATAAATGATAGGTAATTTGATGGAACAATTTTATAAAAACGAAGGCACCGGAGCCAGATAGCAACAATGATGCATGGAACTCATGTCCTAATAATATTTATTGGGAAGAGGAGATTAAATATGATCCAGGCTAAAGAAAAGAAATTGATGTGTACCATCCTAATTAGAGGGAGAGGGTGAGAACAAAGTACTTGGAGAACATGCCTCGACAACCATGCAAATGCAATTTTCCATTTCCACACGAATGAGAAAGCCTGAGGTCTAATCCGGAATGGTTAGATGAGTTTAGAAGTGGCATGAATACAATGAGTCCAAAGATAGAGCATATTGTTTTGTTGTTTCTTGTTTAGAGAAAAGAAGGATGCCGGATTTGAAGCATTTGTTGTGAAGGGTTGGAATGGTTATCATAGGAAAGATAGGTTAAAATTGCATGTAGATGGTGTCGATGGCTTACACAATAAAGCAATGAATAAGTGTGATGCTTTATTACAGTGAAATCAACACATAGATGTTGTTTTCCATAAACAAAGTGGATTATTTTACATGGCCAAATGGGTGCATTGATACTGCTAGGTTGTAATTAAAGCAAGGTTTGCCTTTTCGGGGTCATGATGAGTCGAATGAATCCTACAACAAAGGGTACTTCAAGGAGTTTTATGGTTCCTTAGTGTTACCATTAGTTATACACCACATTTAGCATTCATTTGAGCTGCTATTTTATTGATATTTGATCAATTGTGCCACTTGGTGACTAACATTAACCCCAAACATACAAATGTTGTCTGTCCTGCATGGTTTTGTTGTACCATAAGAAATAACAACATTATGGCAAACACAATGGAATCATGGAGGAACCTGCAAGAACCAGCCCATTGATGGATGGTAACAATGAATAATGGATAGTTACTATATCTAGGTACCCCAAGTTCCTGTAATTCTTAGGGCATATCTTTATCTCTAGGAAAGGAACTTCTAGAAGAAAGGAAACTACTCGCAAGCACCCAATGCATCCTGTAACTGGGAAGATCTATCTCCAAGAATAGGAAGGAAGAGTCTAGAGGACATACGACACTCCTATATATATATGGAATCGAGGGACCCTACAGAAAACAAGCGAGAACAAGTCGTCACAAGCGATACGAGTTCCACAAGCCCATACAAGCCAACAGAATCCAAGGAAGAAGTCACCGACTAAGTTTAGATCCATTTAGGCTAGCCACACCCTCTTGTAACAGGCTCAGATTAATACAAGACAAACATGACGTAGGATTATTATCCTCAGGGAGGCCCGAACCTGTCTAAAAACTCCTTTGTATTTCTCTTGTGATTTGTCTACTCAAAGCAACATCCTATTCTTTAACAAGTTTGTTAGATCAGCGATTTATCAATTGTTGACAATTGGCGCTATCCGTGGAGATCATTACAAAAAGCATTGAAGAGTCTACCCATGACATGCCATCGACATCACCTAAAGCTTCGCCAAAAACTAGTTTTTCGGATGAGGGGTTCTATGATAACTTTACATCTCTTCCCGATGAACCGGTGATCAATCGGGTAGATTTTGAAGATGAACATTCTGGGACGATTCAAACGATGAGATAAGTCGGTTTATGGATCAATGCACCCAGGATTACGATATTGAGGTTGAACCACTCGGTTGCCAATACAACTTTGAATATCTTATTCACAGCAAGTCAGGATCAATCCCCGCAATGTTTGACAATATGGATTGTCAAGATACCAATTCAGGGCAATCTGATGAAGCATTCATGATGGATCTAGACACCTCCTCCAGCAAAGGTTACCCTTGAGAAGTTTTCACCATCTGAAATGGGGGTGGTGATCTATGTCATCATGATGACGACCCTGTAAATGCTTGGGGTCCTTCGGTCCCTGCGACAGGCAATGGTCAGCCTCAAGCGGACACACCACCTCTAGCCCTTATCAGGGCCCCTGTCATACAGTCTCTTGATAATTAACAAGGGGCTAACCATTTAAAATCCACAGCCGCAAAGGGGATCCTCCTTCTACAGGAGGCCCTCAAGCACCCTCCGACCACAAATCTGGCTACCCCAGCTGGTAAGGATTGGGTAAACTTGGCGGTTGACTTGACGAAAGAGATCATGCTCCAAGACGAGAACTCTCATCTGACCCTTGCCAAAAATAGTGTTAACTAGGTCAGGCTAGGCAATTCTCCGTCACAAGATGCATTTGACCCGGAGAGGTGTAACCCTTGGAACAGGATTTCCTGGGATGACTATCGAGCAAACAATCACCGCCATACCTCACCAGTCAAATGTAATCCGATCAACGACTTGCATCAGGTCATCAACAACTGCTGAAGACACCCAGAGGCTTCTAAAGAAGCTTTGTCTACCCCCCATCGATCTAATCAGGAAATGTCCCAACATCGATCAAATCGAGACCAATCTCGAATTGCTGTGGAAAAGACTCCAAGGGGTGTTGGAACCAAGCAATGCGCCATCAACGTATACCTGGCCTTCTCTCCAGACTTATAGAACGTAAGCTCATCGATAAGGTTCCGCCCTGGGACGATCGAGAAATATGATGAAAGCAGAAATCCCATTAAGTTTCTCTAGATCTATACCATGACTATCCAAATAGCTGGTGGGAATGAGAAGGTAATGGTGAATTACCTCTCCATGGCCCTTGAAGGGGCAGCCAGGACATGGTTGACCAATCTATCACCAGGGACAATCTACACGTGGGAGCAGCTCTGCGACGTGTTTTGAGCTAACTTCTAGGGCACGTATGTTCGTCCTGGAATGAAGAATGATCTCCACCCATGTGAGCAAATGGCGAACAAAACATTATGTGAGTTTGTGCGATGCTTCAGCAATACCCAGAACACTATCCCCAATATTAGTGACTATGATGTTATCCAAGCACCCACTAAAGGGGTTCAGAGTCGATGTTGCGTTGAAGATATTGCTAGAAAAGAGCTTGAAACGATTAAGGAGCTCATGCAAATTATTGAAAAGTCTACCAAGGCCGATGATGTGTTCCTCCACATCAAGGAAAAGACTCAGGGCATCAAGCGTCCTCAACCCAGGCTCGGCGGTGACAAGGTTTAGAAAAGCGCAAGAAAAACACCAAGGAGGTAAGAGCAAGAAAGCTAAATCTAATGAAGTTTTTGCATATCTGCCCGATGTTCATCCCAACCAACGCTTTGGTATTTCTCAGAGCAGAAGCTTTATACTAGGCACCTTGGTGCGACTTCTGCCAAACTGACAACCACAAAACCTATGAGTGCCGCCTTTGGAAAAGGTTGGTCAAGGTGGAAGTAAAAAAGACAGCCAAGGGAAAGAAGGCCCAGGTTGTGACCCAAAGCATGGACTCCGACTCAGATGGCAGAGGATGACATGGACACGATGTCTTTCCAGCCAGAGGAGAGGATGATTGACCACATTTTCAGTGGTTCGGTGTCCTACAAGTCCAAGCGGCATAACATGATAGTGGCCTGAGAAGTCATAGCTACTATTCCTAAGATTCATCAAGTCGTGAAGTGGTCAGATGTAGAAATCTCCTTCGGCTAAGGAGGCTGCCCTGATAACTTTGTACGGTCAGGTCGCTTTCCGATAGTGTGGGGAACCGTCCAAATAATATTCTAATTAATCACCAGGAGGATCATTATTCATAATCACCACCTTGATGATTAATCATAAAATCATCCCGGTAGTCCCGACATGTGTTTTGTGCCCAAGGATCAGAACACATGCCTTCCAACATGTACATCACAAAAGAACTACGCAGTGGAATGTTAAACTTAAGAACAACAAAAGAGAACGGCGTCGCATGCCCTCAGGCACCATCTCAACACGCCACCTTCAGAGTAGGATGTACTCTTACCCGCCGCCCTGATCAGTAGGCACGAAGTAGCCAAAAACAACATCATCCTCAGCAGCAGCAGAACCTGCAACAACTTAAGGATAGCACCCTAAGTACAAAAGTACTCGTAAGACTTACACAATATGGATATATAATATTCCGACTCCAAGGATTATGCATTGAGCTATTAGCAAGGACATGCCATAAGGTTAAGTAAAACATATGCTGTAAGCAACCTAGATATATGTGTCAGCACCTA
This sequence comes from Phragmites australis, assembly GCF_958298935.1. Lineage (NCBI taxonomy): Eukaryota > Viridiplantae > Streptophyta > Magnoliopsida > Poales > Poaceae > Phragmites > Phragmites australis. The sequence goes on along the minus strand of NC_084922.1, from coordinate 20,363,247 downwards.
TACTTAACCAAACATGACATTCTACCCTGCAATAACCAACTGAACATAAATGCAACTGTAACATAAATGTAACCTAAGTACTTGAACATAAAAGTAAATTGAACCAACTCATCCATCACCATAATAACTAAAACATCAACCACATATCCGAACCATCAACCACATACGAGAACTCTACGACCGAGTGCAAATGAAACAATAGCATGCTCATGACCGAGAGCGCGGCAGTTCGAACTATTTATACACTCTGCAGGGGGATACTCGTGGACCCATACGACACGAGGAACATATGGCTTGTGCCACCCGCTAAAGTGCACACAAGGGGGTACTCGTGACAACCTTTCCCAACTAGCCCCAACCGTGTGGATCGTGCATCGCTCGGCGCAATGGTACTAGAACTACTCCCGGAGCAAACTAATACCACTTACAAGCCCGCCCGCTCACACCGTCGATGTTCAGGCCCACAAAGCCACAGCTGCGAAGGTATTTAGCTCGCCTTACCATTAGATCAGTATGTGGTGAGTACGGTAAGTGCTAAAGCCAACTACCCTGATAATCGGCCTTAAACGATGCAAGCAGTCTACGATGCCCGGGTTCCTTTCCCAAACTACCCCCAGGACTTTCCTTCGAGGTAGACGTCACCCCTAACACCGCCCACACCTCGTCTCACACTCACCACTCATTCAATCATCATCCACATAACCATATACATGAACAAGTAATCAGCCCTAAGCTCGCGAACAACGGTCGAACCATTGCTCCTTTTCTACCGAGGACCTATGCATTGCTAAGCATTTCGATCAACTCTTAGAAATTTACCACGTTACCAAGGCTACAAGGATATAGATGAACATCTCAAGGTAGGGATTATGTAATCAACATAGGTTCTACTCATAAAAACCCGACATTGACTCCCCATACATGCAAACCTATATATAAGCATAGTTTATCAATATTTAGACTTCATTCAATTCGACAAAGGTGCAATATGATATATGATTACCTTGCTGCTCAGGTAGCTACCTATAGTTACCCACGCAACACTCACCGAAATCCAGAAGATCGGAGTTGTCTTCGACTACGGTCGCCTCCCGCTCCGACTCCTTGTTAGCTAAACAAGATTGCGTGCAATGATGAGCATGAACGAATGCAACAAGGCATGCTACAATGCTTAACAACATGCTAGAAGTATAAGATATGCGAATCAATGCAATACTAAGCGATCTAAATGAAAACCAAAAAAATAATAGCCATCCGGAGTATCCGGATTGGTTCGGAGTATCCAGGCTCAGACCCTCCAGATGACCCTTCGGAAGAGGTGCTCGGTTAATGCTTTTTACTTGATTGGCCCGGAGTATCCGGGAGAATCCAGAATGTCCGAGTTCTGGAGTATCCGGGTCGTCCTCCGGTGAAGGCTCTCGGTTAGCACTATTCTAACTTGACCCGGAACCTCCGGGTTGGTCCAGACTATCTGGTACCATACACTCTGAGTGAGATTCCAAACGAAGCTCTCGGCTACACGATCACATAACTACCCGGAGTCTCCGGGTTTGACCATATTATCTGAGTGATACAGACTAGGGTTCTTCATGATTTTTTTCCCTCGGGTGATTTGACTCATTTTACAAATGTGTACTACACAAATGTCCATATGCCCTATCCAAAAGGTTCGAAACCAAACTCGCACCCTAAACCCTAACTAATTTTGAACACAATTCAATGGACTACTTTTGCTAAACCCGAAGTATACGGGTGAGTCCGGAGTATCCGAGCCAGCCCAGAAAAGTTGTTCTTTAGTGGATTTTTGGTTGATTCGAGTTGCGATCTTTTCCAAGCCTAAAGGAGACATGTTAGGGATAGTCCAAGGGTACTAGAACTTACTCATCAACTATCAACACGACTCTAGAGCTCATTTTTGACTAAAACCCTATTTTGCTCCAAAAAGCTCAAGAATGCCAAGAACTTCAAGAACTACTCGATCCTACAATGAAAACGAAAATAGATTGGATAGATGAGTAGCTCATGAGCTAGAGAATGCAATGGTACCACATGCATACCTTGAATCCTCCACTTGAGCTCAGATTTTGGGAAGAAAGGGAGAGTAAGCTTGAGTGGGAGAGTGAGAGGGGAGGGGACAGCAGCTGTGTGCTGCACGGTGGGGCGTGGAGAGTGAGGGAGGAGAGAGAGAGGGCAGGTGGGGCTGCCCCATTTGGTGAGTGGGATGATGGGGCCACATGTGGGGCCCACAAGTTAGAGAAAATAGGTATTTCCAATGCAACTTCAATTATTTTCTCCCCCAATTTTCTTTCTATTATCCAAATGATTTTTTAATGAAGTGCATTAGCGCTCTGAATTACCATTACGCAAAATTAAGCACAATGCTTAAGAAGCATGATCTTGCTTAAATGTGTGGTTAAGAATTTGGGACGTGACAGATAGTGGTTGAGCCAATGATAAATAACTGTAGGGTTACCCGAGTCCTTATTGATGGTGGAAGTTCCTTGAACATCCTCTTTGCTAATGCACTCAGAAGAATGCAAATATTTTACAAGTTCATAGGATCAGTTGTTCACCAATCGTCGACAATTGGCACCATCTGTGGGGATCATGACAATAGGCATTGAAACATCTAAACACAACATGCCGTCAACTTTTCCCATGCCTACATTGAGGATCGGCTTCTCGAGTGAGGGGTTCTACGACAACTACACCCCTTCAACGGATGAGCCGATGATCGGTCAAGTGAACCTCGACTAAGAACTATCTGGCGATGATTCAGGTGACGAGGTAAGTTGCTTCATGGATCAATGCGCCAAGGACTATGTCATCGAGTTTGAACGGCTGCCAAGATAATAGTGAATGCGATATTCACCGCAAGTTGGGATCCACCCCAGGTAGCTTCCGACAACATGGATTATCGAGACACCTACCCAGAGCAATCCAATGAAAAATCCATGATGGATCTGGACTCCTTCTCTGGTGGAGATTACCCCTGAGAAGTCTTTGCCATCGGAGATGGGGGTGGTGGTAGGGTCAATCATGATGACGATCCTACAAACACACAGATCCCTACTGCTCTGGTTCCGGGCGACAGCCAGCTTTTGCTGACCATGCCTCCTTAGATCCAAAACCCTAATAAAGCACAGGGTTTGTTATCTCCTGACCATCAGTAGGGGCTCAGCGCTATAGATCTGCAATGGCGCAGAAGCTCCTCCTTTTACAAGAGGCTCTATTGCACCCCCAGATTAAAGATCTGACAACCCCCGTTGGTAAGAGTAGGGTGAACTCAGCGACTGGCATGACAAAGGAGGTTCTCATTCAGGTCGAGAACTCCCATTTGGCTGCCACCGGGAATAGTTCTAACCGAAGGAAGTCTCACACTGCTCCTTCTCTAGATGGATCATACTCAGAGAGGAATAATCCCTAGAATAAGATGACCTGGGAAAACAACCAAGCAACTAACCACTGTAGGACCTCGACAGTCAAAAGTCATCCTACCAATGACCTGGGCGAGGTTATCAATGAGCGGAGGTGCTCGAACACCCTTGAAGCGGCATCAACTGTGCCTTGACGATCTAAACGAAGGACATCTTGGCACTGCTCGTGCCAGGGCTAGTCTCTGACCCTCATGGATAAGACGTCCGAGGCCGCTCGAACCAACAAAGGTGCCATCAATGGGTGCCAGGCCTTCTCTCCGAATCTACAAAATGTGAACTAGCTGGCAAGGTTCTGCCCTGGCTTGATCGAGAAGCACAATGGGAGCACGAATCCCATTGAGTTCCTCCAGATCTACACCATGGCTATCCAAGCGGCTGATGGGGACAAGAATGTAATGGCAAATTACCTCCCTACAACCCTTGAAGGGGCATCTAGAACCTAGCTGACCAATCTATCACCAAGAACAATCTACTTGTGGGAGCAGTTCATGTGCTACTTTAGTAACACCCAGAACATCATCCCCAAGATCAGCGACTACGCTATGGTCCAAGTGTTCACTCAGGGGGTTAGGAGCCGATGATGCATTGAAGACGTTACTAGGAAGGAGCCTGAGATGGTCAAAGAGCTCATGAAGATCATAGATATGGCTGCCAAGGCTGAAGGGGCACTTCTCTTCGTCAAGGAGAAAGCCCAAGGCATTAAGACTGCAACTGTGCTCAACAATGACATGGCCAAGAGCAAGCGAAAGAAGAAAATCATAGGAGGTAAGGGCTAAAAAGCTAAAGCTGATGAAGTTTTCTATAAATCTACCTGACACCCGTCACGACAAGTGTTTCGGTTCATCCTGGGGCAAAAGCTATACACCAAGCACCAATAAACACGATGGTAAGCATTAATGTGATCTCCACCAGACCAACAACCATAGCCTCCACGAGTACCACCTCTGGAAGAAGATGGTCAAAGCGGAGATCAAGAAAGCGACTAAGGGAAAGAAGACCCAGGTCACGGGTCAAAGCAGGGACTCCATCTCCAATATTAGCAAGAATGACTCTGATTTGATGTCTTTTCAACCAAATGAGACGACCGTTAACCCCATGTTCAGTGGTTTCATGTCCTATGAGTCCAAGTGGAAGTACAAGACGGTGGCCCAAGAAGTCTTAGCTGTCATCCCCCAAGGGTCGCTAGCCCATTAAGAGGTAGAACATTGTAATTCTTTCAACCAGGATGAGCGCCCAGAGAACTTCATATGACCAGACCACTTTCCAATAGTGGTCGAGCCCACAATAAATAACTGTAAGGTCTCCCGAGTGCTTATGAATGGATTGAGCTCCCTCAACATCCACTTCACATGTGCACTTGAACCGATGCAAATCTCCCAATCTGCCTTCAAGCTGGTTACACAAGACTTCCAAGGCATACTACCTAGATCATCGGTGATAAGCACACGCCTAGGCAGCACGTGTAGCAAGTTGTTGTGGCCCGATCTTCTCGTAGGATCTGCGAACTTGATAAATTGTCGCTGCGTGACCTGGTGAAGAGGCAGCGCACCGCGAGGCTGTCCACGCGACGAACTACCGAGACAATCACCCTTCCACGTATCGACGAAACAGCCCACGCAATCACGCCCTATAGACGTGAAGGCACGAACTGGGTGAACCGCAGTTCGGCGTTCTACAACTCCCTCAGGGGTCGAAAGAACAAATGTTGCAAGCCTCTCAAGACTCACGCATAAACAAACTCCACGAATTTGTGTATTCTGAATTCAATAAAAAATAAGATCTGTCTTTTCATTGTCTAGTACAAGATATAGAGATAGGGGCGTTCAGCTTTGAGTAAATGGCTGCATGCGCATGCTCTAATGGATTTCGTGGCTGGTTCGCGCGTCTTTTCAGCTTCTGGCAGCAGTTACTAAAATGAGCATAACTCCTTATTGGGACGTCCAAATAATGAACCGTTTGATGGGCTGGAAAGTAGACTTGAAGACGCTTCCATCCACTTATAGAACACCGTCTAACTCCTTGTATTCTGTCCGCAGTGATGCTTGGAATTCGTACCATGTGTCAGTCATCTAGCTTCTGGTTGCATTCCCATGCTAAGGTGATGAACCACCATTTTATTCATGCACACCATAGGCTTCTTGGTTCAGATGTCCAGAGGCTTGAATCCATCTTGATCCCATGCTGGTTCATACACTCCATCATTCCTAAGGACATTGAAACAAGAACTCAAAAGCATAGGCTCATTCAACATAGACTGATTATTAAACATAAGGTTAGCGTTCACCTGAGAATGAATTTCCTTCTGCAATTGTTTAGCTCTACTCCTTGTAATTGGACCAGCTATATCAAGTGGAGTTTCATTTGAAGATGAGTGAATGCTAGGCATGTCCTCATTAGCCTCCCCCTCTTGAGAAGGAGTCGTCCTCGACTCAGGCTCACCAACAAATGGAAGCAAGTCTTTGACATTGAATGTTGTACTCACATTGGAATATTCAGGTGGTAGCTCAATTTTGTAAGCATTATCATTTATCTTTTGGAGAACCTTGAACGGACCATCACCCCGAGGAGATAACTTACTCTTACGCTGTTGGGGAAAGCGATCCTTTCGTAGATGCAACCATACAAGATCTCCTGGCTGAAATGTAACCTTCTTCTTACCTTTGTTTGCTTGCTTTGCATATTGTGCTGATTTCTTCTCAATATTCTTTCTTGTCTCCGCATGTAACCGCTTGATAAAGTCTGATCTTTTTGTGGCATCCAAGTTAACTTGTTCCTGTAATGGTAAAGGCAAAAGATCCATGGGAGTATGCGGTTTAAACCCATAAACTATTTCAAATGGACAAGAGTTTGTTGTGGAATGGACTGCCCTGTTATAAGCAAATTCAACATGTGGAAGGCAGTCTTCCCAGAGCTTCAAATTCTTTTTCAACACAGCACGCAACATGGTTGACAAGGTACGGTTGACAACTTCAGTTTGCCCATCCGTTTGTGGATGACAAGTGGTTGAAAATAACAACTTTGTGCCAAGCTTAGCCCACAATGTCTTCCAAAAGTAGCTGAGAAATTTTGTATCCCGGTCTGAAACAATAGTCTTTGGAACTCCATGTAAACGAACAATCTCCCTGAAAAACAAATCAGCAACGTGTGAAGCATCATCGCTCTTATGACAGGGGATAAAATGTGCCATTTTAGAAAAGCGATCTACAACAACAAAAATAGAATCCCTCCCCCTCTGAGACCGAGGTAACCCCAGAACAAAGTCCATAGATATATCTTCCCAAGGTACATGTGGAATAGGTAATGGAGTATATAAACCATGGGGATTGAGGCGGGACTTAGCTTTCAAGCAAACGATGCAGCACCCAACGTGCCGCTGGACATCACGTCGCATATGTGGCCAAAAGAAATGATCGGAGAGCATGTCCAATGTCTTTTTGACACCAAAATGACCAGCTAGTCCACCTTCATGTGCTTCCTGCAAAAGAACTGGGCGAATCGAACAAGCTGGGATGCATATTTTGTTAGTCCGAAATAAGAAGCCATCATGCACATAATATTTATCCCAACCTTTTCCATCAATGCAACGAGAGAAAGGTTCTTTAAAATCAGCATCAGCAGCATAAAGTGTTTTAATGGATTCCAAACCAAGCACTTTTGTATCTAGTTGTGTAATCAATGCACATCTTCTAGACAAGGCATCGGCAACAATGTTATCTTTACCACGCTTATGTTTGACAACATAGGGAAACGTTTCAATGAACTCAATCCATTTAGCATGTCGACGGTTCAGCTTGCCTTGGCTTTTAAGATATTTCAAAGCTTCATGATCAGAATGGATTACAAATTCTTTAGGGAACAAGTAATGTTGCCAAACTTCCAAAACACGAACTAACGCATAAAGCTCCTTGTCATAAACTGAGTAATTTAGATGTGGACCATTTAGCTTTTCAGAAAAGTAGGCAACAGGTTTACCTTCTTGCAGCAGTACACCTCCTATGCCAATACCACTTGCATCACATTCGATCTCAAATGTCTTACCAAAATCAGGAAGTTGTAGCAGCGGTGCTCCACAAAGCTTTGTTTTCAGCTCATTGAAGGCTTGGTCTTGTTCATCTCCCCACTTGAATGGAACATCCTTCTTTGTCAAATTATTGAGGGGTGCAGCGATCATGCTGAAATCTTTAACAAAACGCCTGTAAAAACCTGCAAGACCCTGAAAGCTTCGAACTTGGCTCACATTTACCGATGTAGGCCAATCCTTTATTGCTTTAACCTTCTCTTCATCAACCTGAATACCATCTGCGGAAACAACAAAGCCAAGGAAAACAACACGGTCTGTGCAAAAGGTGCACTTAGCAATGTTGCCATACAATTTCTCTTCCCTCAAAACAGCAAGTACTTGACGGATATGATCAAGATGTTCATCAAATGATTTGCTATAGATCAGAATATCATCAAAATAAACAACTACAAACTTGCCAATGAAAGCTCGTAAAACATGATTCATTAAGCGCATAAAAGTTGAAGGAGCATTTGTCAAGCCAAATGGCATCACAAGCCATTCATAGAGACCAAATTTAGTTTTAAACGCTGTTTTCCATTCATCACCAAGTTTCATGCGGATTTGATGATAACCACTACGCAAATCTATCTTGGTGAAAATGATAGAACCACTCAATTCATCTAACATGTCATCAAGTCGTGGAATGGGATGGCGATATCGAACAGTTATAGCATTGATAGCACGACAATCAACACACATGCGCCAAGAGCCAGCTTTCTTTGGGACTAAAAGAACGGGAACTGCACATGGTGATAAGGATTCACGAACATACCCTTTGTCCAAAAGCTCTTTTACCTGTCGCTGAATTTCCTTTGTTTCTTCAGGATTGGTGCGGTAGGCTGGACGATTTGGAAGCGAAGCACCTGGTACTAAATCAATTTGATGCTCAATTCCACGGAGTGGAGGAAGTCCAGCTGGTATCTCATCGGGAAAAACATCTTCGAAGTCCTGTAAGAGATCAAGAACAACACTAGGCAGCGATGAAGGTAAATTGTTAGTTGAAAGTAGGACCTCCTTGTGCAAGAGCACAAAGAATGGGGCTGTGGTGTTTCTCACTTCTCTCAAATCACTCTTGCTCACAAAGAGACACTCAGTGTGGCGTGGCTGTTTAGGATTGGCATGAGGCTTTATGTGGCTGGATGGGTTAGAACTCTCTCCCTTACTTGGGTTGGGGGTCTCACTCAATTTTCTTTTGTCTGATTCCTCTCTTTTCTTGCGAGCCATATCTGAAGTATGTATCTCCTCTGGAGATAATGGAACAAGAACCACCTTCTTGTCATTGTGAATGAAAGTGTATTTGTTAGACTGTCCAAAATGCACCGAGTCCACATCAAATTGCCAGGGCCGACCAAGCAGCAAATGGCATGCTTGCATGGGGACAATATCACAATCAACCTCTCCATGATAATCACCAATAGAAAATGACAAACGAATCATCGCTGAAACCTTAACTGTCCCAGAATTATTCAACCATTGCATATGGTATGGATGTGGATGGCGACGTGGCTGCAAACCAAGCTTATCAACAAGCAAAGCACTAACAATATTATTGCAGCTCCCACCATCTATGATGAAACGGCACACTTGTCCTTTCACTTTGCATCGGGATTGAAACAAATTATGGCGTTGTCCTTGTTCAGCAGCAACAAATTGAGTGGAAAGAACTCGCCTAACCACCAAAGAAGGAGATGGTGTGTTCATTATAGAAGGCTTCAAATCAGGAAAATCAGCAAGCAACTCATCAAAATCAGCACTAGTAATCTCGTCGGAAGATGGAGAAACTACATCGTGTAATATGTCATTGTGAGCAAAAGTTGGAATAGGTTGAATGGCTAAATAATTCAGACCTAGCTCAAATGTACCATCCTCTGCTGAATACTCACAAGTGTCAAGATTAAGATCTGCAAATACAGTGGTAAACTCGTCCTCCTCTTCACTTTGTGAATCATAAGAACCATCAGCAAGTGCAATAATAGTACGACGATTGGGACATTCAGCTTGCTTATGCCCATGACCACCACACTTAAAACACTCAATCTTGCTTGTCTTGCGTTGGGTGGCTGCAGTAGAAGAAGTGGGCTGATTTGAACTCACAGCTTTACCTTTCGCATCCAATTGTTTCGAAGAAGTTGGAATAGATCTATTTGCTCCACGAGATGAGGATTTGGGCGTTGCAGCTCCTTGCTGTTGGAATTGAGGCGTGACATCCCCTTGCTGTTGGGAATGACGCCATGAAGCATTGTATTTGTAAGACGTAGCAACTTGCCGTTCAGCCCTCTTTGCAAAATGAACCAACTCAGTGAGACAAGTGTAATTTGTCATATCCACTTTATCAGCAATGGATTTATTGAGGCCAACCATAAACCGGGCCATTGTGGATTCCTCATCTTCAATTATCCCTGTACGAAGTAAACACATTTCCAATTCTTGAAAATATTCATCAACAGTACGAGTACCTTGCACAAGACGTTTCAGCTTCAAATGTAGGTCACGAGAATAATATGCAGGAACAAAACGACGTCGCATTTCCCTCTTCATGTCTTCCCAAGTTATACGGTCATGCCCAACTCTATGATATTCAGTACGGATCTGATTCCACCAAGTTATGGCATAGCCTTTGAACTCAATGGCTGCAAGCTTTGCCTTCTTTTCAGCAGGGTATTCATACAAATCAAATAGTTGCTCCACTTTGGTTTCCCATTCAAAGTAATCATCAGCATTCTCCTTGCCGCTGAATGGAGGAATGGACACTTTAACCTTGCCCAAACCATCATCATTGTGACGTCGTTCATGATGACGCCGACGGTGATCACCATAACGACCACGGGTTCCAAAACGGCCAAAGTTGTCACCACCATGATCATCATATGCACCACGGCGACCATAAGGATTACCTCCATGTTCAGCACTATAATTTGAAAACGTTTCAGCATCAAAATCAGGAGGATGCCCAACAGGGACACGTCGTGCACGACCAAAACCAGCAGCAAATCCTCGGCCACGGCCACCTGCAAAGTTATCAAAACCAGCAGCGAATCCTTGGCCACGACCACCACCACCGCCACCGGCATGTTGATCATCATCCTCAATGTGTTCATCATCATGAGGTGGATGCTCCCCGTGTTGCTGCTGTAGTGATTGTTGAAGCGCTTGCATCCCTTGCATCAATTGTTGCATTTGTGCACGCACTTCCTGAATTTCTTGAGCAGAAACAGTGTGAGAAGGGGAATCTTCATTTCCTGCCATGTTAGTAACAAAGGGAGAAAGTAATAGGACAAAATATATGTGGAATCACTCCCTCACCACTTACAAAACAAGTTCTTTCTCTCCCTGAAAAGAGCAAGAACCGGGGCTGCAATTTGTAGTGGAAGAGTGATTGTAACAGCGACGACGGTGCAACAACTCACGGTGCTTTTTAAGTGGAGCTTGGTGGGGTAATATGTAAGTGGAATGCGCTGAAAAATGTAGTGATGCAAAACCGAATAATAATCCAAGAACACAAGTCTAAGTTGCTGAATATAAAGGAAAAGATGCACAAAGAAAGGAACAAGATGTAGGAAGTGGATAGATGAACACCAATTGCACCAAACAAAACTTGTTGCTGCCCAAACCCCTTTTTGGTGTGCTGAACACAATTCTCTTTTATTTCTTTTCTTTCCTTTTTTTTTTTGAACAAGAACTCGTTGTTTTCAGTCCTTCTTTTGACCAATATACATCTTTTCTTTTAACATTTGTGACAACACAGCACAACTTTCAACTGAGGGGGCGCACAAGGATCAACCAAGATGGATGGTGCAGCACAAAAACAAGAAACTCGGGAGGGGAATATGTGGCGGGTAGAAAACAAGGGTGGGACGGGTGGGTATTTTTTTGTTTATATATATGCAGCAAGCAATGACGATCAGATCAAGGATGGGATGGAACAAAGATATCAGGTAGAACGATGAGGGGGAAAAAAAATTCAGCAACTAGACAAATCTTAAAGGATTAAAACTCGATAAAGCAAACTACAAAATCAGTAGCACGTATGAATTTGGGCTGTAGGTTTTCTTTTTGGCTATTAGTGGACAGTAGGTATATAAAATCTATCCTACCAAAAACAAGAACAATCCTACTGAGGAAACGGAGGCTTTGATACCAGATGATAAGCACACGCCTAGGCAGCACGTGTAGCAAGTTGTTGTGGCCCGATCTTCTCATAGGATCTGCGAACTTGATAAATTGTCGCTGCGTGACCTGGTGAAGAGGCAGCGCACCGCGAGGCTGTCCACGCGACGAACTACCAAGACAATCACCCTTCCACGTATCGACGAAACAGCCCACGCAATCACGCCCTATAGACGTGAAGGCACGAACTGGGTGAATCGCAGTTCGGCGTTCTACAACTCCCTCAGGGGTCGAAAGAACAAATGTTGCAAGCCTCTCAAGACTCACGCATAAACAAACTCCACGAATTTGTGTATTCTGAATTCAATAAAAAATAAGATCTGTCTTTTCATTGTCTAGTACAAGATATAGAGATAGGGGCGTTCAGCTTTGAGTAAATGGCTGCATGCGCATGCTCTAATGGATTTCGTGGCTGGTTCGCGCGTCTTTTCAGCTTCTGTCAGCAGTTACTAAAATGAGCATAACTCCTTATTGGGACGTCCAAATAATGAACCGTTTGATGGGCTGGAAAGTAGACTTGAAGACGCTTCCATCCACTTATAGAACACCGTCTAACTCCTTGTATTCTGTCTGCAGTGATGCTTGGAATTCGTACCATGTGTCAGTCATCTAGCTTCTGGTTGCATTCCCATGCTAAGGTGATGAACCACCATTTTATTCATGCACACCATAGGCTTCTTGGTTCAGATGTCCAGAGGCTTGAATCCATCTTGATCCCATGCTGGTTCATACACTCCATCATTCCTAAGGACATTGAAACAAGAACTCAAAAGCATAGGCTCATTCAACATAGACTGATTATTAAACATAAGGTTAGCGTTCACCTGAGAATGAATTTCCTTCTGCAATTGTTTAGCTCTACTCCTTGTAATTGGACCAGCTATATCAAGTGGAGTTTCATTTGAAGATGAGTGAATGCTAGGCATGTCCTCATTAATCGGCCACTCCCATCAGCCAGATATCGCTCCCCATTACATTCGGGAAGCATGACAACTTCCAGACGAAAAAGATTTTGTTTGATGTGGTCTTCGTGATGACGCACAATGCCATCCGAGGACGACCAACTTTGGCAAAGTTCATGGCTGTCACACACTATGCATACCAGTGCGTGAAGATCTCGGGGCATGAGGGAGTGTCCAGGGCTACCCAAAAGCACGCCTCCACTGTGACAAGTGGAGCCTCAACATGGCAACACAGCACCAACCCGATAAGGAGACAAAGAACTTGAGGCCTAAGGTGGTCGTAAAGTCCCATGGCGAAGTCAAAAACAGTCCCCTTGGATCCAGCAGAGATGTCCAAGACCTTTCAAATAGACTCTAACCTGGATCCTGAATAGAAATTCGCGCTCGTCACCTCCCTTCGGGCGAACGCCAACGTGTTCTAATGAGGACATGTCCAGTAAGGATCCAATATCCAAATCTGATACAAGTGCTAATGACATTGTGGGACCAATCACTAGAAGCAGGTCTAAGAAACTAGAGAAGGAAATACAAGCCCAGGTGAATGCTAACCTTTATTCATCTAATTCTGATATCTCAGGAAATATGCTACTTTCATATTCTTCTTTTATGATTCTCAGAAATGACGGTTTACCCAAAGGCATTTAGCATATGAAGGCACTGTATCAGAAATAAAGAGCTACAAGCAATTAAATCATTGAACAGCTCTTAATAAAGGAGAGAAGACACTAGAGGCAACCATTGCGTGCAGAATTGAGTGGCTGTTACCTGCTGTTAAAAAGAAATAAATAGCCATAAAACTCATAATAGACTTTATGCCCACCATCTGCATGCATGCATGTGTGCACGCACAGATTTCAGTTTCTTGTAAGCATTATATATAGCTATGTAGAGGAAGGCAGGGGGACTTTTTTGCCATTCTGTAATCAGAACATATATTTGTGATAATATGAATTCTAGTGAGCCTTGAGGGGCTTACAACCTTTGTTATTTCGATTCCTGAGGGGATTGCAGAACGCTGAACTGCGGTTCATCCCGTTCGTGCCTTCACGTCTAAACGGCGTGATTGCGTGGGCTGGTTCGTCGGTACATGGAAGGGCGATTGTCTCGGTAGTTCGTCGCGTGTGCAAAATCTTGTGGTGCACTGCCTCTTCGTCAGGTCACGTGGTGACAGTTATCTCAATTACTTACTTCCACCGTGAAGATTGGGCCACAAAAAGTGTTCGCGTGTATTTCTGTAAGCGCGATCCTATCATCTTGATATCAGAGCCTCCGTTGCCACGGTTGGATTATTCTACCCTGTTAGTTTAGATTAATTTGTTTTCTGTCCTATAGTCCAAGAATATTCTAAAAAAAAATATTACCTAGCCTCTTTTTGCATCTGGTTTTAGTTTGTATTTTCGATTTTTAATCCATTGGGTCATTGTCTAGTTGTTGATTGAATATTTCTGCCTTTGCTGCTACAGTACTATATTCAATTTCCCACATACTAGTTTTACTTCTTGAACTACAATGTGTTTCATGTGTATCAATCAGCCCACAAAAAATAGCCTGAACTTTCACATATATCTTTTCATGCATGTTCCTAGACCAGCCTATTCTGGTGATATGAGTTTGTTCCGCTGAGAGTGTATATGCAGAACAAAAAAAAAAGAAAGAAAGAAATACATTCAGAAAAAAAAAAGAGACACCTGAAAAGATTGAAAAAAAAAATAGAGTCGTTGAAAAGAAAGAGAGAGAACATAGTTTGGGCTAGCATTCAGTTGGTGCAGATCTTTCAAGTACTTGTGCTTTCACTGTGTTGGTTGCATTCCTATCCATATATCTTTGATCAGCAACATAGGCTTGTGATTCACTTGGATTATTATTCGATTGTGCATCACTGATTTGCAGATTGCAGCCCTGTCAAAAAAAATTTCCCACCCAACCCCACCCAAAGCAACCCGAGAATTGTGCACCGTCGTCTCTAGTACAATCATTCTTCCGCTGCTGATTACCGCCACGGTTCTCAACCTTTAGGGTGACAAAGAACATTGGTAAGTAAGGGGTGAGGGAGTGATTCCACATACATACACATATTTTTTTCCTACTACTAACATGGCAGGCAATGACGATACACATGCTTCCACTTCAAATGTGGGTGCTGGTGTTTCTCTTGAGGAGTTCCAGCAGATGCGAGCACAAATGGCACACCTTCTACAGCTGATGCAAGGTCTGCAGGTTACACCACCTCAGGTGCCACCTGCGGCTCATCTAGTGGATGGCAATGATGACCGTACAACTTTGGAGAATGAGGCTGCACGTATTCAAGCAGAGGCTGCAGCTCGTGCACCTGCATCTGCCCCTTATCTTGGACAGGCCACTGGTTGGGGCCGATTGGATGGCCTCAACAATATTCCAGCGGTTCTTGGTCGACCATAATTTGTTGGTCGTGCCCGCAGAGTTCCTATTGCACATGCTGGTTATGAAGAACCAGACTTCATAGACTATGATGACCATCAACATGGTGAACATATTGGTCGTCATCACGATTACGAGGATCGCCCTTTTGCTGGTCAAGATGGTTGTCGTGCCAGACTGCGTGGTGCTCCTGAACGACGTTGTGATGATGATGGTTTGGGAAAGGTTAAAGTGTCCATCCCTTCATTCACAGGAAAAGAGGATGCTGATGCTTATTTTGAGTGGGAAACCAAGGTGGATCAAATATTTGATTTATATGAATATTCTGCAGAAAAGAAAGCAAAGCTTGCTGCAATTGAGTTTAAAGGCTATGCTGTCACTTGGTGGAACCAAGTCCGTGCTGAATTCCACCGTGTAGGACATGATTATATCACTTGGGAAGAAATGAAGCGAGAGATGAGGAGACGTTTTGTTCCTGCATATTACACTCGTGAATTGCATTTGCGGCTGAAGCGTTTAGTCCAAGGAGATCGCACTGTTGATGAGTATTTTCAAGAAATGGAAATGTGCCTACTTCGTACAATGATCAATGAAGATGAAGAGTCCAAGATGGCTCGTTTCTTAGTTGGGCTGAACAAACAGATTGCAAACAAGGTGGACATGACAAGTTACACTGATATGACTGAGTTAGTTCATTTTGCTAAGCGGGCAGAATGACAGATTATTTCCGAATCTTCTCAACGTCGAGCTACTGTTGCAGTTGGTAATACTTCAGCTCCCTGGCGTTGTCCACAGCAGCAAGGTGCTGGATCGCGATCATCTGCATTTCGTGCACCTTTTACACCTTCACGTCAAGCATCGTCAACAGCAAAGCCATTTGAGGCAAAGAACAAAGAAGCACCTTTCAATCGTTCTACTTCTTCTCATTCCGATAGCAAGAAGAAGACAAGTAACATTGAGTGTTTTAAGTGTGGTGGACATGGCCATAAACAAGCTGAATGTCCTAATCGTCATACTATTATCGTTCTTGCTGATGGTTCATATGATTCACAAAGTGATACAGACGACGCACAAGATGACATACTTTCAGAAGATGAGAATATGGAAACTTATGAGTATGAGGCTGAGGACGGTGACTGTGAGTTGAACCTGAATTGTTTGGCACGCCCATCATTTCAGTTTGTTGGTGAGCTGAGTGGTCCATCAATTACCACTCCAGATATTGCCCAAGATATTACTCATGCTGATTTTGATGCTCTTCTTGCTGATTTGAGTGATCTGGAAGCTGATATTTCTGCTCCTGTATTGCTGAGCACTCATTCAATAGTAGATAAGGTTATTTGTGTCCCTGAAGTAGGCGAGGAGTTGCCACTATTGTCTTTTTCATCTACTCCATCTCTCCAATCTACTTCTTCAAGTTTGTTCCATGACATGGATATATCAAATCATTCTTTGGTGGTTTGTCGTGTTCTTTCTACACAGTTGGTCGCAGCTGAGAAAGGACAAAGGCATAACTTGTTCCAATCACGATGCAAAGTGAAAGGGCAGGTATGTCGATTTATCATTGATGGTGGCAGTTGCAATAATATTGTAAGTGCACTACTTGTTGAGAAGCTTGGTTTGCAGACACGCCGTCATCCACATCCGTATCATATGCAATGGCTCAATAATTCAGGAACTGTCAAAGTGTCCTCCATGGTGAGGTTATCATTCTCCATTGGTGATTATCATGATGAGGTGGATTGTGATGTTGTTCCTATGCAAGCATGCCACATACTGTTGGGGCGTCCCTGGTAATTTGATGTGGACTCTATACATTTTGGTCGCTTTAATAAGCATACATTTGTGCATAAAGAGAAAAAAGTTGTTCTGGTTCCATTATCGCCGGAGGAAATCCATGCTTCTGATGTTGCTCGGAAAAAGAGAGAGGAGAGTGAGAAAAGACAATTGAGTGAGAACCACAGTGGTAAGAGAGCAGATCCTAAGCCATCCTACTCCAAAAAGCCTACTGACAACACCACACGAGTTCAACAAAAAAATGAGTGTTTGTTAGTGAGGAAGAGTGATTTGAGAGATGTGAGAAATGCCACAACACCATTCTTTGTACTCTTGTACAAGGAACATGCTGAAACTAATGACTTAACATCTATATTGCCTAGTGCTGTTCTTGATTTATTACAGGATTATGAAGATGTGTTCCCTGATGAGGTGCCACCTGGTCTTCCTCCTATTCGCGGCATCGAGCATCGAAACAAAGGAAATTGAAAAGCGGGTAAAAGAACTTCTGGATAAAGGGTACGTGCGAGGGTCTCTTTCTCCCTGTGCTATTCCTGTGCTTTTGGTACCTAAGAAAGATGGATCTTGGAGAATGTGTATTGATTGTCGTGCCATTAATGCTATTACTGTGAGATATCGTCATCCCATTCCTAGGCTTGATGATATGCTAGACGAGTTGTGTGGATCTGTCATTTTCTCCAAAATTGACTTACGTAGTGGTTATCATCAAATCCGTATGAAACCTGGTGATGAATGGAAAACCGCTTTCAAGACAAAGTTTGGGTTGTATGAGTGGTTAGTCATGCCATTTGGTTTGACTAATGCACCTTCTACATTTATGCGTTTAATGAACCATGTCTTGAGATCTTTTATTGGCAAGTTTGTTGTTGTATATTTTGATGATATCCTGATTTACAGTAAATCTTTGGACTCACATATTGATCATATTCGTCAAGTATTAGCAGTTTTGCGAGCTGAACAGTTGTATGGTAATATTGCAAAGTGCTCCTTTTGCACAGATCGTGTTGTTTTCCTTGGTTTTGTTGTCACATCACAGGGAATACAAGTGGATGAAGGGAAAATCAAGGCAATAAAAGATTGGCCTACACCTGCAAATGTGAGCCAAGTTCGAAGTTTTCATGGCATTGCTGGTTTTTACCGCTGATTTGTGAGAGATTTCAGTACAATCGCTACACCTATGAACAATTTGATAAAGAAAGATATTCCATTCAAGTGGGGAGCAGAACAAGAAGAAGCTTTCCAAGAGTTAAAAAGATGACTTTGTGAAGCACCACTACTACAACTACCAGATTTCGGTAAGACTTTTGAAATTGAGTGTGATGCTAGTGGAATTGGTATTGGAGGTGTGTTACTCCAAGAGGGAAGACCTGTTGCATATTTTTCTGAAAAGCTAAGTGGTCCACATCTGAATTACTCTGTTTATGATAAAGAACTCTATGCCGTAGTTCGTGTCTTGGAAAATTGGCAACATTACCTATGGCCTAAAGAGTTTGTTATCCATTCTGATCATGAGGCATTGAAATATCTTAAAAGTCAAGGAAAGTTAAATCGTTGTCATGCTAAATGGATCGAATTCATTGAAACATTTTCCTATGTTGTAAAACATAAGAAAGGTAAGGATAATATTGTTGCTGATGCTTTATCAAGAAGATGTGCTTTGATTACTCAACTCGAAAATAAAGTGCTTGGTCTTGAATCTGTTAAAACACTTTATTCTGGTGATTCTGATTTTAAAGATGTGTTTTCTAAGTGTGTTGAAGGGAGAGGTTCAGAAAAATTTTATATACATGATGGATTTTTGTTCCGCGCTAAAAAGTTATGTATTCCAGCTTGTTCTGTGCGTAGTGTTCTTTTACAGGAGGCACATGCCGGTGGTTTAGCTGGCCATTTTGGAGTTAAGAAGACCCTAGAGATGCTCTCAGACCATTTCTTTTGGCCTCACATGAGGCGTGATGTCCAGCGCCATATCGACAGATGCACAGCATGCTTGAAAGCTAAGTCTCGCCTCAATCCTCATGGTTTATACATTCCGTTACCTATTCCTAGCGTACCGTGGGAAGACATTTCTATGGATTTTGTTCTTGGATTACCTCGGACTCAGAGGGGGAGGGATTCTATCTTTGTTGTAGTTGATCGGTTTTCAAAGATGGCCCATTTTATTCCATGTCATAAGACCGATGATGCTTCACATGTAGCTGATTTATTTTTCAGGGAGGTCGTCCGTTTACATGGAGTACCGAAGACAATTGTTTCTGTCGTGATACAAAAATTTTGAGCTATTTCTGGAAGACATTGTGGTGTAAACTGGGAACCAAGTTACTATTTTCGACTACATGCCACCCACAAACAGATGGTCAAACTGAGGTTGTCAATCGTACTTTATCAACACTGCTACGTGCTATCTTGAAGAAGAATTTAAAGTTGTGGGAGGAGTGCCTTCCTCATGTTGAGTTTGCTTATAACAGGGCGGTACACTCCACCACTAATTTCTGTCCTTTTGAAATTGTTTATGGTTTTAAACCCCATACTCCAATAGATCTTTTGCCCCTACCATTGCAGGAGAGGGTGAATTTGGATGCTGCCAAGCGCTCAGAAATAATCAAGAGCTTACATGTCGAGACGAGGATGAACATTGAGAAGTATGCAAAACATGCCAACAAGGGCAGGAAAAAGGTTACATTTCAACCAGGTGATCTTGTGTGGTTACATCTTCGTAAGGAGCGATTTCCTCAAAAACGCAAGAATAAGTTATCCTCAAGAGGAGATGGGCCTTTCAAAGTACTTGAACGAATAAATGACAATGCTTACAAGATCGAGTTACCATCAGATTACACTGATGTCAGTGCAACGTTCAATGTCAAAGACTTACTTCCATTTTTTGGAGGAGCTGAGTCAAGGACGACTCCTTTTCAAGAGGGGGAGGCTAATGAGGACATGTCCAGTAAGGATCCAATATCCAAATCTGATACAAGTGCTAATGACATTGTGGGACCAATCACTAGAAGCAGGTCTAAGAAACTAGAGAAGGAAATACAAGCCCAGGTGAATGCTAACATTTATTCATCTAATTCTGATATCTCAGGAAATATGCTACTTTCATATTCTTCTTTTATGATTCTCAGAAATGACGGTTTACCCAAAGGCATTTAGCATATGAAGGCACTGTATCAGAAATAAAGAGCTACAAGCAATTAAATCATTGAACAGCTCTTAATAAAGGAGAGAAGACACTAGAGGCAACCATTGCGTGCAGAATTGAGTGGCTGTTACCTGTTGTTAAAAAGAAATAAATAGCCATAAAGCTCATAATAGACTTTATGCCCACCATCTGCATGCATGCATGTGTGCACGCACAGATTTCAGTTTCTTGTAAGCATTATATATAGCTATGTAGAGGAAGGCAGGGGGACTTTTTTGCCATTCTGTAATCAGAACATATATTTGTGATAATATGAATTCTAGTGAGTCTTGAGGGGCTTACAACCTTTGTTCTTTCGATTCCTGAGGGGATTGCAGAACGTTGAACTGCGGTTCATCCCGTTCGTGCCTTCACGTCTAAACGGCGTGATTGCGTGGGCTGGTTCGTCGGTACGTGGAAGGGCGATTGTCTCGGTAGTTCGTCGCGTGTGCAAAATCTCGTGGTGCACTGCCTCTTCGTCAGGTCACGTGGTGACAGTTATCTCAATTACTTACTTCCACCGTGAAGATCGGGCCACAAAAAGTGTTCGCGTGTATTTCTGTAAGTGCGATCCTATCATGTTCGCATGGCAACCATCTAACATGCCTGTAATCCTCAGGGAGATGACATGACCGAAAGGAAGCCATCAAAGAGGAAATTGAAAGACTCACCAAGGAAGCATTTATCTAAGAGATGGATCACTACGAGTGGCTCTCTAACCCCGTCGTGGTAAAAAAATCAAACTGCAAGTGACGAATGTTTGTGGACATCACCAACCTCAACAAAGCTTACTCGAAGGATGCCTTCCCTTTGGCACAAATAGATCAGATACCTGACTCTGCCTCAGGATGTGACTATCTAAGCCTTCTAGATGCTTACTCCAATTACCACAAGATTAGCATGCAACCAGAAGATGACCTTCGGATTGAAGAATGCTGGTGCTACATATCAACGAGCTATGCAGATAACCCTCCATGCCAGATTAACCAGAATGTCGGGCACCCTCATCTTCCCATAGTGTACAAGGGGCATAGTAGGCTAGCTAGTTTGCTGGGCATAGATTCGATGTACAGCGGTTAACTGTATAAAAAGGCTTTTTTATGTTCTTTTTCCTCTCCCTTTTTGATGATTGACTGCGCCAACGTTTCGCTTGTGCCCCTTGTCCCAGCCCCTTCGCATCCTGTGGTTGCCTGACAGCCACGGGGTGCAAGACTTCGGGGGGCATCGGAAGGGTCAGGTGATAAACTCAGTTTTATTGGTGTTTTTATCCCCTCGCCATGCCTAGGGCGGCCTGGCCTTAGAAATGACAGGGGGTGTTATGCCTGTCCGGTATGAAGGCACTACCTTCAAGATTCCGAAGCGGTCTTTGCCTATCCGACATTTTAGATTTGCTAGGCCCAAATGACGGACGCAATGCTTGTCCAGCACGGAGGCTTATGCCTCAAGATGCTGGAGCGGTCTTTGCCTATCTACCACGTAGGTTAGCTAGACCTTAAAGATGGTGAACGGAGTGCCTGTCCAGCACGGAGGCATATGCCTTCAAGATGCTGGAGCGGACTTTGCCTATTCGCCACGTAGGTTAGCGAGACCTTAAAGATGGCGAACGGAATGCCTGTCCAACACAGAGGCTTATGCCTTCAAGATGCTGAAGAGGTCTTTGCCTATCCGCCACATAGGTTGGTGAGACCTTAAACATGGCAAACGGAATGCCTGTCCAGCACGGAGGCTTTTTTTTTGGAGGAAGGTTGGGGTTCTTTATACATAATACTTGCGGAGGTCTCTGCGTTCCAACTATGTTCGAGGGGGGTGCCCTCTGCATCGGCCAGTCGGTAGAAGCCGGGTATATTAGACTTGAGGACCAGGTACGGGCCTTCCCATTTGTTGCATAGCTTTCTTGAGTTTAGGGTGCGTCGAAGCATGAGTTCGCCGGGTTTGAAGTTTCACACCACAACCCTTGGATCATACCAAGCCTTAGTTTTCTGAATGTAGTGATCTAGGTTTTGAATGGCGTGGAGCTGCGTGCCCTCGGTAAGGTCAAGGGAGAGCTCCCTTTCTCCATCAGTTTGTGGGAGTTGTACCCTGAGCGAGCAAGCCTTGACCTCGGTGGGGGTCATGGCTTCATCTCCGTATAGGAGGCGGAAGGGTGTGAACCTGGTGGTCCAAGTGATAGTGGTGCGAAGGGACCATAAAACCTTGGGTAATTCGACGACCCATAGGTCTCGAGCTAAGCTGACGAGGCGTCGATTTAGACAGGAGAGGATGTTGCCGTTGGCCCTTTCAACGGCTCCATTGGATTGAGGGTGTCGAACTGCTGCGAAGCATAATTCGGTGCCAAGGTCGTCGGTGAATTGTCTAAAGGGCCCGGAGTCGAATTGTGTGCCGTTGTCCACCGTGAGCTATTGGACGTCGAAGTGGTAGATTATGTTCTTCCAGAAGAATTTCTGGACATTTTTTGATGTGATCGTAGTGAGCGGTTTGGCCTCGACCCATTTGGAAAAATATTCTAATGTGACCACTGCGTACTGGAGGTTTCCTTTGGCCTGAGGAAATGGACCGATGTGGTCCATACACCAACGAGCCAGGGGCCAGACAAGGGCGATTGGTTGCAAAGGAATTGGAGGTTGGTGGCTTCATCGTCCCGTCCATTGGCATCCTTGGCAGGTGCGGACGAGTTCTTCCGTGTCGGACATGATCATAGGCCAATGGAGCCCCTGGTGGAGTGCCTTATCAGCTAAAGCATGAGGCGCCAGATGACTGCCCACAAGCCTTCATGTATTTCTCTGTGGAGGGTGGCTCCTTCTTGTTTAGTGATGCACCGAAGGAGGGGGGCACAAGCCTTCATGTATTTCTCTGAGGAGGGTGTTGTTTATGAGGTGGTAGCCCCTAGAGCGATGTTGGATGCGACGGAGTGTGATTGGGTCATCTGGTTGTCCTGTTCCTCTTAGGAACGATAGGAGGGGGGCCCTCCAGTCCGTAGTTTCGATGGGGAGGATGGTGACGGCTGTTTCATCAAGGGTTCTGGCGATCGGATGGTGGAGAGTCTCGAAGAAGGTTCCTAATTGTGGGTTTTTGCCCGTGGCTGTAGCTTTTGCTAAAGTATCTGCCTGATTGTTGTCCGCCCATGGTATGCTTCGTATGGATATGCCGCGGAAGTGTGCCTCGGCTTTGAAAAATGGCCTCGAGGTGCATTACCATGTCTGGATGGCGGACTTGGATGTCCTTGTTGATGTGACCAGTGACGATCTGAGAGTCAGTTCGGATAATGACTCTGGCTGCTCCTAAGGCTTGGGCCTTTTGGAGACCTAGGAGGACCGCCTTGTATTCGGCTATGTTGTTGGTCATCTTGAAATCTAGGGGAGTGGCGTATTGGACCTGCTGGCCTGTGGGGGAGACGAGGACCACACCAACTCCGGTGCCCGTGGAGCAGTATGCTCCATCGGTGTAGATGGTCCAGATGTCTTTAGTGGGCGTGGTGTTGGCTTCGGTTGTTGCTGGGGTCCATCCGGCGATGAAGTCTGCCAAGATTTAGGATTTTATGGCGGTGCGGGCTGCAAACCTTACGACGAAGGGGGCTGCCTCTACCGCCCACTTGTCGATGCGTCCCGTTGCCTCCCAGTTGCAAAACATGTCACCCAGCAGGTACGAGGTTGGGACAGTGATGGAGGTAGTGCCGAAGCTTGCGCGAGGCCATCAGCAGGGCATAGGCTATTTTTTCGAGCTCAGTGTAACGTGTCTTGGCCCTGGCTAAGGCTTCTGAGACATAGTATACAGCCCTTTGAGTAGGGCAACCGCCACTTTTTTCCTCTCATACCAGGGCGGCGCTGATGGCGGATGCGGAGACGGATAGGTACAGGAGCACTCCTTTGCCGAGGAGGGGCATCGCGAGGGTTTTCAGGTGTGAAAGGTGCGCTTTTGGGGCCTCGAATTCTGCCTAGCAGTCCGGTGTCCAGCTAAACGGCTCGAAGCCCTTTAGCGTTTTAAAGAAAGGGAGGTTGTGCTCAGTGGATTTTGCGAGGAAGCGACTGAGGGCTGCGAGGCGACCGGCCAGGCGCTGTACTTCTTTAGGATTGGTGGGGGGCGACATTTCTGCGATAGCACAAATCTTGCCTAGGTTGGCCTCGATGCCTCTTTGGGAGACAAGATATCCTAGCATTTTTCCACCTCTAGCGCCAAATACGCATTTTTTTGGGTTTAGCCGCACGCCAGTGGCTTGGAGGCTATTGAATATTTCTTGTAGGTCGGCAATGTGGGTGGTTTCTAGTTGGCTTTTTACCACGATATTGTCTATGTAGGCCTCGACGTTGCGGCCCAACTGTTGTTGCAGCACCTTGTGTACTAGGCGGGAGAATGTGGCCCCAGCGTTTCGAAGACCAAAGGGCATCCGGACATAGCAGTATACTCTGAACGGGGTAATAAAGCTAGTCTTGTTTTCATCCTCCGTTGCCATCTACACCTGGTGGTATCCAGAGTAGGCGTCGAGGAAGCTTAGCATTTCGCAACCAGCTGGTCAATGAGGGGGAGAGGGTACAGATCCCAAGGGCATACTTTGTTTAATGACGTGAAATCGATGCACATACGCCATTTTCCGCTATGTTTTTTGACCAGGGCAGTGTTGGAAACCCAATCGGAGTGGATAACCTCCCAGATAACACCGGCTTTCAGCAGCTTCTGGACTTCTTCTTTTGCGGCTTCTTCCTACTCTGGGGAGAGCTTGCGAAGCCCCTAGAGTACGGGCCTTGCCTTCGGGTTGACCTGGAGCGAGTGCTCGATGATGCTGCGGTTGACTCCTGGGAGGTCCTGTGAGGACCATGCAAAGATGTCGAGGTTACTCCGTAAGACGGCCAGAAGTTGGGTTTCTTGCCTGGAGGTGAGGTCTGCCCCTATTTGGATGGTCCGGTTGGATTGGTCCTGGTGTATGGGGACTAGCTTTATGTCCCCTTCTGGCTGTGGCCTTGGGGGGCAACAGTGCCCGGGGTGCGCCAACTGAGGATCTTTCGAGCCTTCCCCTGTCATAGTGTGGATATGGCAACTGGGGAGCAGAGCGGGGTGCCCATAATCGATGCATCTAGCTAGGTCTTGGTCGCCGTGGATGGTTATTAGCCCCTAGGGTCCGGGTATTTTCACGCAGAGGTAATTGTGATGGGGTATAGCTCCGAATCTGTTAAGGGTCCCCCGTCCTAAGATGTCATAGTAGGCGTATGGTACGTCCATGACATTGAAGGTGATAACCTTGGATCATGATGCAGAGCCCTCGCCGAAGATGACCGGGAGTTCTATCTGTCCTAATGCGTTGAAGGGGTTTCCATTGAATCCCTGGAGGGGTCTGCTACTTGGTGAGAGTCGGCTTCGCGGAATTCAGAGCTGGTCGAAGGCATGCATGAACAGGAGGTCCGCCGAGATGTCGCCCTCTTTGGGACCCGGCGATAAGGACCTCCTCGAAACTCCTTTTTGTTGGGGGAGCCGGGGCGTGTGACGATCCAACCTACGAGTGTGGTCCCTCGGTGGTGGTATGAGAAGCTTCGCCAACTTGTGAGCGCCTCCGGCGGAGCTTTTCTTCCTCTGCCCGCGCATATTCCTCAAACTTGCTCATGAGGATTTCTACCGTGTGTATTGGTCGCCAGTTTAGTCGATCATACAGGGGGCCTTCAGCCAGGCCCTGGGTTGCAGCATCAATGACCGTAGAGTCTGATATGCCCCTAATCTGGGCTTTGGTTTGGGAGAACCTTCGGAAGTAGTCTCGGAGGGTTTCATCTGGCCCCTGCCTGATAGTGAACAGGCTGCCAGAGGTTACTAGTTTGATGAAGGTGCCCTGGAAGTTGCTGCGGAAAAGGTCTCGGAGTTGGGACCAGGTGTGAATGGTGCCGGGATCCAGCGCCCAGAACCAGCGTATGGCCACCCCTTCTAGGGCGAGGTGGAATCATTTAGCCATGGTGGCCGGCCCGCCCCTGCTGGCCTCTATAGCTAGGGCGTAGGATCGAGCGAACTCGTCGGGGTCTGAATTGCCTTTAAACTTAGGTAACTTCGGGGTTTGAAAACCCTCCGGGAAGGGTATGGCCTGCAGGTCGGCCCGCAGGGGAGAGTCGTGGTCCTGCAGGGGATCCTCACAACGCCAGCCCCAGGGCTCTGGGGATCGAATGAGTCGCGTCCTTGCACCGAGGGGCTCACCTGTTCGTAGAGCTTGGGTCAAAAACGTGCCAGCCATCCCGGGAGCGGTGGCGAAGGTCTGTAGCTCCTCCATCTGTGCCAGGAGTGCCACCAAGCGTGATTGCTGCTTGGGTAGAGCGGTGTTTCTAGTGGTAGCGCTGGTCGTAGCCCCTAGGGGCTTAGCTGGGGCCTCGCCTTGCCGCTGCTGGGTCCTCGGGGTAGAGAACCCTTCGGTGCCGTCCGCAACTGTAGTTGTGGTTGGGTCGGTGGTGGACATAAGGTCCCCGTTCCCCCGACTAGGGGCCAGTCGTTGGTGTCGGTCGTGTATAGCTAGCTGGACTGCCGTGAAGGCGTGACTGGGGGGTCGGCCACCGCCGATGCGGCCTTGGTGGTCTTTTTTTGGGTGGCATCCTACCTCACTTAGCACTTATGTGTTCGGCTCCCCACGGACGGTGCAATGTTGGGGTAAGAGTTCGTCTTGCCCCAGCAAATACGGCGAGAGTTTCTTCTAAGGAGGAGGCTCAAGCTTGGAGACGAAGTTTGAGAGGAAGGAATACCACGAGTATATTGATGGTAGAAAAATGGATCGATCAGGGAGGAGAATCATAGGTTTGTTGTGATTTGTGTTCTGTGTTCGTCCCCTGCCCAGAGGACCATGGCCTCCTATTTATAGGGCCATGTGTGGCTTGGCGTGCAAGTTATTATAATGTACAAATATCCAAGATCCGATCAAATTACTGAGCCTTATCCTGGAAGACTACCTTCTATCCTATCTGGAGATAAATATCCACCGTGGTAATTATCGTGGTGCCTGCCCCCTGAAGGGGGTGAGCTGGTTGCCAATTACGGCCCGACGCCGCATCGCCAGGGGTGTCAGGATAGGTACCATTGTGCTGGGGTGTCAGAGCGGTGTCCACTAGCCTAGGCATTAAATGTCGGTCACTTCCTCGCAAGCAAGGTACGACTGGTCCTTGCTTTTTGGTAGATCTTTCCTGAGGACTGATGTGTCACTCAGTAACCTCCGGGAAGCCAACCCGGGCAGCCCGAGGCCGAAGCCTCAGGGATCGGACCTTTGGAAGGCAGAGCTCCAAAAGGCTGAGGCTTCGGAAGGGGGAGGCTTTGGGAGACCGAAGCCTCGGAGACCGAACCTTCGGGAGGCTGAGCTCCGGAAGGCCGGGGCTTCAGAAGACGGGAACAGCCTAAACCTTTGGGAGGCTGAGCTAATTAAACCAAGGGGCCGTAGGGGGCTCTTAATAATGACCCCCAACACCGATCTTCTAAAAGGTAATGTGATAAGTCAATTTGGGGGAGTTTTCATTTGATGATCCAAAGGCTCCGACTAGAACAGATTGAGAACCCTTGCAACCAATCCATGGTTATCAACTGTGCCACAAGCAGTTGACCTTGCCATGAAGGCTTTACTGCAAGTGAATCAAGAACACAAGCAAGAATATGGTAGATGCAATCTGAATATTGCTAATTACCAATGAAGAACTCGAGTTGGGGTTCAACAAACCGATATTTGGCAAAATTGTCTAAAATAGAATAATCTAAGAAAAATCCAAGTCTAAACTATGATGCTACTGAATATATATAAGAGAGATATGAGGAGGTCGACCTAGGGTTGTGCAGGCGTGGGAAGGGCGCACACAACTAGGACTTGGACTCCGACACGCTTATAAGACCTGACAAGGCTCAAAATGATGATGCATAACCTTATTTCATTGACTCTAATTAATTCCTAAGGAATATAAGGGTGAGAATAGATCCATCGGAAAGGGCTTGTCATAAGCTTTCCAGCAAGTCTAAGAACACCTCAATTGGACTCCGTATGCAAAATTTATACCCATTTTATCGATGTGCTGTCCACAAACTTGAAACCAAATTTGAAGTCCGACTTGAGAATGACTTAAGTCCGAATAGACTTGGCCTTCGAGGGTTACATCTAGATGATGTTGTGGTGCTTCTTCTGGTGCTTCCCATATTCCTAAGCAACTAAACATCACAAGAACTTAATAGCATCACATTCTTTACCAATAGAGCTTGAACAGTGAGCAGTGAGGAACGAATTCACCTAGTGGTTTAATTGTCTCACACATGCTCTTGTAATTGGTCGTTGTATGAGTATTAGTATTGTAAATATCCGAAGGAGTGATGTTCTCATCTTCCTCCCCCTCTTGAATTGGAGTCGTCCTCGACTTAAGCTCATCTTCTTCTCCCTTGTATGGCTTCAAATCTAAAATGTCAAATGTGGGACTAACCCCAAAATTTACATGTAGATCCAATTTGAATGCATTATTTTTTATCTTCTCAATTATCTTAAATGGTCCATCAGCTCTAGGCATTAACTTTGATTTTCGTAAATCTGGAAGCCTATCCTTTTTCAAATACAGCCAAACTAAATCACCCGGTTCAAATTTTATTTTTTTCCTATCTTTACTTCCAGCAACCCTATACTTTTTATTCATATGTTCTATATTCTCTTTATTTGATTCATGCAACTTAAGAATAAATTTAACATGCTTCTTAGTATCCAAATTAAGTTTTTTAGAAGTGGGCAAAGGTAGTAAATCAATATGAGCACGGGGATAAAAACCATACACTACCTGAAACAGACTTACCTTGGTGGTGGAGTATACCGACTTATTCTAAGCAAATTCAATATGTAAACACTACTCCCACATCCTCAAGTTCTTCTTAAAATAGCATACAGTTGACGACCTCTATTTGTACATCAGTTTGTGGATGATACGTAGTAGAAAACATTAGCTTCATCCTCAATTTATTCCAAAGTGATCTCCAAAAGTGGCTCAAAAACTTCTCACCATGATCTGAGACCATAGTATTAGGCACTCCATGTAGGCGAACGATTTTCCTGAAAAACAAATCAGCTATATTTGTAGCATCATCGCTCTTGTGATAAGGTATAAAATGTGCTATTTTTTAAAATTGATCAACAACTACAAATATGCTATCCCTCCCCCTCTTTATTCTAGGCAACCCTAAAACAAAATCCATAGAAATATCCTCCCATATGACACTAGGAACAGGATGAGGCATGTGAAGACATGGATTTAAATAGAACTTAGCTATTTTACAAGTAGTGCGGCGGGACTTGTAGCGCTTGATGTCACGTCTCATATTTGGCCAAAAAGAAGTGGGCAACCAGCACAACTTCATTTTTATTTGATCCAAAATGTACCATCAAACCTCCTCTATGAGTCTGCTGCAACAACAAAAGATGAACAGAGCTAGCTGGAATGCATAGCTTGTAAGCACGATAGAGCAAACCATCCTTTAGCACATATTCATTTCATTTCCCCCTTTCTTTACAATGTTCAAGCACTTCTTTAAAATCCAAATCAATAGCATATAAGTCCTTACCTTTCTTATAATGCCTAGAAAGCATGGTATAAAGCCTAGAAAGCATGGTATAATACCTAGAAAGTATGGTATAACACCTAGAAAGCAATGTCCTCTAAACTAAAAATATTATGCTTAAGTTGAGATAACATGGTATAACGCCTAAAAAGCCCATCAACACTCACATTGTCCTTACCTTTCTTATACTTTATGGCATATGAAAACGACTCAATAAGTTTTACCCACTTTGCATGTCATTTATTCAACTTAGTTTGACTTCTAATGTGTTTTAGCGATTTATGATTAAAATGTATAACAAATCCATTGGGTCATAGATAATGTTGCCAAGTTTGAAGCACATGAACTAAAGAATACAATTCATTATCACAGGTAGAAATATGCAACTTAAAAGTCTTACCAAAATCTGAGAGTTGGAGCAATGGAGTATGGGTGAGCTTTTCTTTCAACAACCGGAATGCCTTTTCTTATGCAGGTCCTCATTTAAAAGCCATTCCTTTATTTGTCCCCCACAAGACCAGGAAAGCTTTTCACATGTGTGACAATCACAAGAGTTGGTCAGCTCTTTATGGCTTTGATCATTTACTTCACCCACCTCTATTCCCTGTGGAGTAACAATATAACTAAGAAAAGAGTCTCGATTCGTGTAAAAGGTGCATTTTTTGAGGTTACCAAACAAACGTGCATCTATCAGAGCCTTAAAAACAGCATGTAAATGATCAAAGTGTAGTTCATGTGACCTCTATAAATCAAGATATCATCAAAACAAACCACCACAAATTTTCTAATAAAAGCACATAAAACTTCAACAACCTAATGAAAATACTAGGTGCATTAGTTAACTCAAAAGGCATTACTTACCACTCAAACAAGCCAAACTTAGTTTTAAATGCAGTCTTGCATTCATCTCCAAGTTTCATTCTAATCTGGTGGTATTCACTTTGAAGCCAATTTTAGTGAAAATTATATAACCACTCAACTCTTCAAGCATGTCTTCTAGCCTAGGGATAGGATAATGATATTTTATGGTAATATTATTGATGGATCTATAATCAACACACATACACCAACTATCATCCTTCATAGGAACCAAAATAAAGGGAACAACACAAGGACTAAGGCTTTCTTGAATGTACCCATTGTCCAAAAGGTCTTGAATTTATCACTGAATTTCCTTAGTCTCCTCTGAATTGGTCCTATATGCAACTCAGTTTAGCAAAGTCGCTCCCAAAATCAAATCAATTTGATATGTGATCCCTCGAATAGCTGGTAATCTCGGGGGTATCTCGACTAGAAATATATCCATATACTCTTAGAAAAGGTTAGCAGTAGCAGGAGGCAAAGACCTAGATATATCCTCAATTGAAAATAAAGCATTCAAACTCCCATGATCATCCTAGCAAAAGTGAGCATGCTTGCATGGGTACTACAATGAAATCAGCACAATCATAGTATGAACCAATAGAAAAATGCACCCTAATTGTTTGTATTACCTTCACCTTATCGTTTTTGTTGAACCATTGAATGTGGTATGAATGAAATCTGAACTTACCAAGCTTCTTGATCAAATCTGAACTTACCAAGTTGTTGCAACTCCCTCCATCAATAATGATACGAACACGATAGTCCTTGACTATGAGAAACATCTGTAATAAATTAAGGCATTGTAGCTGTTCTACTTGCTCTATTTGAGTGTTTAGCACGTGTTGTACAATTAGGGTCCTATAATTCTCTATGGCAGCAACACCCAATACTTCCTCACTAGCGCTATCTATCTCATGTTCATCCTCATCAGCTTCATGGTTAGTTGCAAGAATATAATCATCGTCAATATCACTAGTACTTATATAACCCTCGTCTTCTATTGCAATGTATGCTCATAGACTTGGGCAATCCTTCATGACGTGGCACATTCCCTTGCAACGACGGCAAACAATACCAGACATACGGCCCATCGAAGCAACCGAAGAACTCTTGGCTGGAGCCTACACACTAGTAGGTTTGCTTACGTCGAATGCATTTGATGGTGTGGAGGTGCTGCTAAACGTACCCTACTCAAGGAGGGGGCAGCAGACCTTGTAGCAGAAGGTGGGGCTATTTTTTTACTTATCCCGATGATGATCTTGGTGTAATCGTGCTTCCAAAATTATTCCTTGGCCGCTGCTGTTGTCCCTACAATTCTTTTTCTTCCAAACATGTAAATTAGAACAGTCTAGGAATACTATCATATTCTTTGTAATCAACTATGTTCTAAATTTCGTATCTTAACCCTCCATAAAAATATGTCATAGCAGCCTTTTCATCATAAATAATATCACAACACAACATACTAATTTGTAGCTCCATAATATTCTTCTATGGGTCTATTTCTTTGGTTTAAGCACTGTAATTTCTTATGTAAGTCACATTTAGAAGAGGGTGGAACAAATTTATTACGCATATCAACCTTTAAAGCTTCCTATGTAGTATGTGCTAACCCATCATTGCATATCCTATTCCACGAGATGATGGCAAATCTTTAAATTCACTAGTGACTTGCCTCACTCTATGCACTTTAGGAACTAAGTGAGCATTAAATTTCTGTTTTACCATCATCTCCCAATTTAGATATATTTTAGCATCATAAACATCCCAAAAGATGGTATGATAAACTTAACTTTAGCAAATGGATCATCATTAACACATGCGTTATGTTCGTGAAAGTTATTACCTCTCATACCTTGATGGTTGAAATTCAATCGATTCTGTTGTTGTGAACTAAAGGCATCGTGGTTGCGCATCATCGACAACCTCAAGTTCATGGGCTACACCATGAGGATCCACACGCCTATTGTTCGGTGGCGAATTAGCCAACCTATCAAAATGTGTATTAAGCATTACAATACTATCGTTGAGTCATTGTAATGTAGTATTTGTTTTCGCAAGCTTCCTATCAATGTCATCATTAATAGCACGGCGGTGTTCATCCAATACATTAATGAGCTCTTCCCTCAAAACACACTCTTCGGCATCCGATGCTTCGCCTACCATGGTTAGTCGCAAATAGGAGACTATCAGCTACAAGGTGGTGGAAGGTGGAGGTGGAACCACACACTCTCAAGCGTGTCAAGACCGGTTTAAAGAACAAACTGATCTAATCTGTATTTTGATCCCAGTAATCAATCCCAACGCATAGTGACTTCATTAATGATAATGATTATACTTTTCATACCTTAATTGAATAAAGCATGTTACAAAAGTGACATTTGAGGGTCGAAGAACCAAATAACTTTAAACAAACTATAAATACTTTAATCCTTTATGACTCTTCCACAAGCATGATCGACGTAGAAAACATCTTAGAACAATCCATCCTCGACAAACTCCTTGATACCTTCTCCAACTGAGTGTTTGGTGATATCAAGAGTGAGCGCTTGTCATACCCAGCAAGTTGTGAAGGAAATAATATGCATATGAAGTCTTTAACAAGAATATCTAAATATGACTCTTCTGACAAGAATATCTAAATATGACTCTTCTGCAAAAAATAACATTTTAGTAAAAAATTTGAAAAGCAGTAGTATTTAAGTAAATAACTGCAATTGACCAACCACCTCAAGATTTCAACCATCTTGACTTCACCAACTTTCCAACACCTCAACCAAGGATCTCACCACCAAGGTAGAACACACCACAGTAATAGTTCCTATCAGTATGATTGACAACATATCAATTATGATTCCCACCATCACCGTTGACCAAGCTAACCAAGCCATCAAGTTCTAATCATGGTAGGTTTTCCATATCGCTCGTAACCGTAGGCACAACTGATTAACAAGTTTTACAATCTGCAGAGGTCGCACACTTTACCCACAAGATGTTTTATCCCATTTCACCGAGCATCCGTTGGCTAATGGAAAATTCTTACATACTTCCAAGGTGTGCACTAGGAATCTACTACAAAGCCGTTACAATGCCCCTCTCAACACGTGCATCCCTGCGAAGGTTTCACTACCACGTGAATACACCTCAACAAAGGAAACCTCTCTTACTCCAATAGAACATACTAGAATTACACTTTTCTGTTCCACACCCAACTGGTTTATACCATGCTGAGAGTATGCAAATTAATTGGCTAGGCCATCCCATACCAGGCTTGTGAAAAATCACCCCACGAGTCAGTCCTTAGATTTGAGCAAGACTATCACAATCCCAACCGTACATCTATCACATCTCAAATTCATAATCGCATGATTAAGTCTAATTATGTGTCATTAGCGTCATGATTAGTTTTGAGGCAATTTATTTTGGAACGCTAGTGCAATTCGTTTAAAGTCAATCGGGCGAGAGAAAGAATTTTAGGAGAAAAAAGAATGAAATTTGCAGTTAAAATGGACAATTCTCTAACATGTGGGCCCACCTGGCCGGCCCCACCACCTCTCCCTTCACTTGGGCAGTAGCCCACCTACTCCCCCTCTCTCTCCCTCACTCCAGTCCTATGCTCCCCACCAACCACAAGAGCAAGGAGCTCCCTCTCTCCCTCCCTCTCAAGCTCTCAATGTCCTTCTCCCCCAAAATCCAACCTCAAGAGAAGGAACCGAGGTATGCATGTGGTACTCACGCGATCACGAGCTCATGAGCTATCCACCCATCCAATTAATTTTCATTTTCCCGAAGGAGTTGAGTCGGTTTTGATGTCTTTTGGTGTTCTTGGTTGAAGCACAAGGAGCACCAGTGTTCTTCCTCTTTCCAAGCTTTTCCTCCTTCAACCGATAGTCTCCAAGCTTGGTAAAGTATCTTGGGTGAGTCTTCTAGGCTCCCATGGCATAAACACACATTTTGGTTAGATGAATCCTGAGTTTGAAGCTTCGGTTGCAAGGTTCTTGATTTCTTGAGCTTCGGAGCCAAAATGAGGATTTGAGTGAGTTTTGAGCTAGGAATCGTGTTGCTAGGTTGGTGAGTGAGTTCTAGACTCTATAAACTCTCTCAAACATGTTTCCCTTTGGTTTGGAAAAGCTCACAAATCAAATTGGCCGAGATTTATCCCTTGAAGCAGCCTCTCTGGACAACCCAGATAATCCAGATTGACCCGAATACTCCGGGTAAACCCCATTGAA